>NC_052070.1:39055437-39355437 GCF_015852505.1 Tachyglossus aculeatus | reverse complement strand
TTTCTGATGAGGTAACTGAGGCGCAGAGAAGTGAAGTGACTTACCCAAAATCACACAGCTGACAGTTGGCGAAGCCAGAATTTGAACCTATGACCTCTGACTACAAAGCCCGGGCTCTTTCCACTGAGCCATGCTGCTTCTCCTTCTTCTTCACTTGTTTGAAGACTTCTCCCCCAGCTCTCTCCCTTCTCCTCTCCCATTATCCTCCAGCTTGTAGTCTTAATCCCTCCCAAAATGACCCTCTCATTAATCCTTGTTTCTGCTTTCTCACCTCCCATCCTTTTCTCATGCCTTTCCCTCATCCTAGGACCCCCCACCCCACCCCACCATCCCTTTTCAAATCCACTAGGCCAAAGATTTCCCCATCTGCAAGCCCTTATAATAATAATAATGGCATTTATTAAGGGCTTGCTATGTGCAAAGCACTGTTCTAAATGCTGGGAAGGTTACAAGATAATCAGGTTGCCCCACGGTGGGCTCACAGTCTTAATCCCCATTTTACAGATGAGGTCACTGAAGCCCAGAGAAGTGAAGTGACTTGCCCAAGGTCACATAGCTGACACTTGGCAGAGTCAGAATTTGAACCCAAGACCTCTGACTCCAAAGCCCGGGCTCTTGTCACTGAGCCACGCTACTTATGAAATCCTACCTCCTCCATTAATTCCCCTTAATAATTTTATTCTTCCCCAGATCATCTCCTCTAAACTCCCACCTCAGCATTAATGTGCTCAAAGTCACCCAAGGCATTTTTCTGCACATCGATTTATGTAACATACAATTTAAGCACTTATTTATTCATTTTTCCATCCATCTATTCCCTTTTCCTCCTAACTGAATATTGTTTGTTGTCCATCTCCCCCATTAGATTTTGAGCCATTAGGGATCATGTCTCTCCCGAGCATTCAGTCCAGTGTTTGGTATGCTGTAGGTGCTGAGGAGATAAGATGGCTGGATATTTAAGAAAACAGGCAAAATCCCCATCCTACAGGGGGAGAGAAAAGAGCAGTACTGGGGAAAACATGAATTCAGGCTCCTGGAAGTTGAGCCAGGAGGAAGCAGGGAGGCTTACAGATGAAATGGAGAGAAAGTCCAACCTTGCTGAAAATCACCTCTGTGCTGTGGGAAGAACTGAAGCCTGCAGTCAATCACTCAATCAATTGTACTTTTTAATTGCATTTGTTAAGTGCTTACTATGCCAGGCACTGTAGTAAGCTCTGAGGTAGATACAAGCTAATCACAGTCCATGTCCCACATGGGATTCAGTCTTGATCCTCATTTTGCAGATGAGGTAACTGAAGCACAGAGAAGTGAGGTGATTTGCCCAAGGTCTAATGGCAGAGAAGTGGCAGAGCCGGGATTAGAACCCAAGTCCTTCTGAATCCCAGATCCATGTTTTATCCACTAAACCACACTGCCTCTTATTTATTGAGCACTTACCTTGTGCAGAGCACTAAACTAAACACTTGGGAAAGTACAGCATAACAAAATTGGTAGACACATTCCCTGTCCACAATGGGCTTAAGTCTAGAGGGGGAGAGATGTTCATATAAATGAACAAATTACAGATATGTATATAAGTGCTCTGAGACTGAGGGAGGGGTGAATAAAGCGTGCAAACCCTCCACTGGCCAATGGGACAACTGGTGCTCATTCATTCATTCATTCATTCATTCATTCAATCATATTTATTGAGTGCTTACTGTGTGCAGAGAACTGTATTAAGTGCTTGGGAGAGTACAATAAATACCACAATAAACAGACATATCCCCTGCCCACAATGAGCTTACAGTCTAGAGAGCTAACCTAGGACACGTGTATCCCAGGATTTTCCAGACAGCCATTTCCCTGTTTCTTTCCCACTAGGATTCTGGAAAATCCCCCCTACCTCCCTGAAAGCTCCCACTCCATCCAGGCCAATGGTAATGAGAGCCAAGGATCAGGGTCCATTGGGCTCTTTTCTGTGAAGAAGAGACCCTTCCTTCACCTGGTGGATTTCTCAGTTGAAGTTTGATGAACGAGTTGGCCAACCAAGTGCCTGGGTTCAACAATCCTTCCCCAGCCGGTGCTGGACAGCAGATATGGCAGCTGAGGGGAGGGGGAATTAAGAGGAGCCAGACCCCCAGATGTGGCAACTGGGTGGGCCAAGAGGGGCTGGACCCCCAACTTCACTTGGACTCCAGATGAGTCAAGAGCTCACTCCACTATACAACGACCACCTGGTATTTACCTCCCCCTCTAGACTGTAAGCTTGTTGTGGGCAAGGGATGTATCCAACAATTCTTTTATATCGTACTCTCCCAAGCATTTAGTACAGTGCTCTGCACAGAGTAAGTGTTCAGTAATAATAATAGTAATGTTATTTGTTAAGCACTTACTATATGCCAAGCACTGTTCTAAGCACTGGGGGAGATACAAGGTAATCAGGTTGTCAATCAATCAATCAATCACTCGTATTTATTGAGTGCTTACTGTGTGCAGAGCACTGTACTAAGCGCTTGGGAAGTACAAGATGGCAACATATAGGGACAGTCCCTACCCAACAGTGGGCTCACAGCCTAAAAAGTGGGCTCACAGTCCCACGTGAGGCTCACAGTCTTAATCCCCATTTTACAGATGAGGGAAGTGAGGCATAGAGAAGTGAAGTGACATGCCCAAAGTCACACAGCTGACAAGTGGCAGAGCTGGGATTAGAACCCATGACCTTTGACTCCCAAGCCTGTGCTCTTTCCACTGAGCCATGCTGCTTCTCAATAAATACAACTGATTGATTGAACACCTACTGAGAACTCAGGACTGGACTAAGCACTTGGGAGAATTCAACAGCAGTAAGACTGTGTCCAACCCGATTATCTTGTATCTACTTTAGTGTTTAGTAGTAATAATAATAATAAAACGATGAGGGTATTTGTTAAGCACTTACTATGTGTTGAGCACTGTTCTAAGTGCTGGGGTAGACACAAGCTAATCAGGTTGGACACGGTCCTGGTCCCAAATGGGGCTCATAGTCTTAATCCCCATTTTACAGATGAGGTAACTGAGGCTCAGAGAAATGACTTGTGTGACTTGCCAAGGTCAAACAGCAGACAAATGGCGGAGCCAGGATTAGAACCCAGCTCCTTCTGACTCCCAGCCCCGTGCTCTATCTACTAGGCCGTGCTGCTTCCCTAGTAAAGTTCCCTGCCTATAGAAAGCGCTTAATACTATAAAAAAAAGACACATTCCTGCCCTCAAGGAGCTATTCCCAGTGAAAGCAGGAAAGGGAACTGGTGTAGAGCAAGGAACTCTTTCGACAGCAAGATCCCCCACTGTAGAGAGATGGGCTCCCTCATCCTTGGAGATAGATGGGCGGGTGGGGGGGAATGCTGGAAAGTGCTCTGAATGGCATCACAATGGCCCCACCCACGTCCCAGACTTAGAATTGCCATGGCTCCCAGAACCCAGATCTGGCTTGGGTCCTTCAGTCGCCCACCCATCTGCCCTGCCCCTCTGGGGAGGCAGGCCCAATGTGCTTATGTGCACGTGACTGTCTTGTCCTCTGCCCCCTCCCTTGCCCCAGGAGGAGCAACTGGGCAGGAAGATAGGGCAGAGTCCATTGCCCTGGGGACACCTGGCAATCTGAAGTCTCCCCACACAGGAAATACAGCCAGCCAGCCTGTTCCTGCTACAGTCCGCGGATGGGCTGTGTGTGACGATGAAGATTGCCCAGAGGCCCAGGGAGACAGGTAGGCATCACCTGGCCAGAAGGGTGGGTGGGTGGGCACGATGTCTTGCCTTCCTTCCTCTAGGCCTTCTATTTCTCAGTGGTGGGCTCCTTGACCGGAGTCAGGAGGCTGGCCTCTGGTTCATAATTCCATGTTAGCTAAAGAAGGCGCTCTCCAGTCACTGGAGTAACACTCTGAAGATACCCTCCCCTCAAGGGCCTTGTCTCCTGTCACAGGCTTCAGCTACGGGCTTCCCCAACCCCACTGCCCAGTGAGTCTCATTCCTTCTCGTCAAAACCCAGCACCTTTTCGGGCCTTCATATCAGCCAGCCATGGAGGCAGGGTGCAGCACTGGGCTTCATCTGCCCAAGGTGGGGCGGGGGTTGTGGTGGTCAAGGGGGCAGCTTGCTCTACCCACCCCTGGCATTTTGCGCCCCGGAAGGTAAATTGAAATCTTGAGTCCACGAATCTAGTGAGGGAGAGAATCTAGAGAAGCAGCATGGCCTAGTGGAGAGAGCACAGGTCAAGGAATCAAAGGACCAGAGTTTTAATCCTGGCTCCATCTCTTTGTCTGCTATGTGATTTGGGCAAGTCACTTCACTTCTCTGTACCTCAGATACCTCATCTGTAAAATGTGGGGCACAGATTGGGTCCAACTTGGTTATCTTTTCACTACCCCATTGCTTAGTCCAGTTGCCTGGCACATAATAACCATTTAACAAATGCCACTTAGACAGAGAGACAGAGAGAGAGAGAGAGAGAGAGAGAGAGAGAGAGAGAGAGAGAGAGAGAGGTCGACCAGCCAACAAATCTGTTTAGTTAATAAGAATAATAAGAATAATTTTGGTATTTGTGAAACACTTACTATGTGCAAAGCACTGTTCTAAGTGCTGGGGAGGATACAAGGTGATCGGGTTGTCCCATGTGGGACTCACAATCTCGATCCCCATTTTACAGATGAGGGAACTGAGGCCCAGAGAAGTTAAGTGACTTGCCCAAAGTCACACAGCTGACAAGCGGCGGAGCCTGGATTTGAACGCATGACCTCTGATTCCCAAGCCCAAAAGCTTCCTTTTGGGGAATGGGGCCAAGACTTTTGGACAGAAATCCAGACCCTTCTGCACCCATAGTCCCCACTCCCCAACCAGGATTAAGCACTTTGTGCCAAGCTACAAGACAGTCAAATCAGAAACAGTCCTTGTTCAACCCGGAGATCATAAACGAATAGATAAGGAGAGATGGCATCTTAGTCCCATTTTCAGGAGAGGAAACTGAGGCTCAGAGAGGTTAAGAACTCATACAATAAGACAGAAGCAAGCTACAACTAGGTTAGAGCCTAGATCTATTCATTCAATCGTATTTATTGAGCACTTACTGAGTGCACAGCACAGTACTAAGCGCTTGTGAGAGTACAATACAAAAATAAATGACCATTCCCTGCCCATAACAAGATGACAGTCTAGAGGACTCCCTGCTCTGAGCTGTTTCCCATCGACCATGCTGTCTCCCTTCATCTTAAAACAATTTTAAAAACCCACATTTGGAGAGGAAGACTTATGTTGAGGGTGTACGTGCCACCTCCGCTAGGACAGTGGGGGCCAGTGCCCCTGAAATGCCATCTGTGGTGATGAAGCCACTGTTTTCCCGAAGTTGTCTGGCCTGAGGAGGGGTGGGGAGAAGGACTTTCGGAACTCTGGACAGCTCTCCCAGCATTAGAAATTCTAGTTCAGTGGGATTTCCTAAGATTTCCAAAGTCGAAGATATGTTCCCTGCCCTCAAGGAGCTCACAGAGAGGGTTAGTGGTATTTCACGTCCCCGGGAAACATCCATATCAACAGGCTTCGAGCGCTATCCGAAGTCTTGGAAACAGCCACTGTATACAGTCACTGTTTACAATGAACTGTGTACCCAGGTCGATATGCAGTCGACTGTATACCTCCTCACTGAATCAGCCAGAAGCTATGGGCTAACAATAAATCCCAAGAAAACTAAGGTGAGGTGTTAGCCTGCCCTGGGGAAGCAATTTACATAGCCAAAAATAATAATAATGGTATTTGTTAAGCACTTACTACATGCAAAGCACTGTTCTAAGTGCTGGGGAGGTTACAAGATGTTCAGGCTGTCCTGGGGGGGTCACAGTCTTCCTCCTCATTTTACAGATGAGGGAACTGAGGCACAGAGAAGTTAAGTGACTTGACCAAAGTCACACAGCTGACTGTGAGTCCGCTGTTGGGTAGGGACCGTCTCTATATGTTGCCAACTTGTACTTCCCAAGCGCTTAGTACAGTGCTCTTCACACAGTAAGCTCTCAATAAATACGATTGAATGAATGAATGAATGACAATTGGCAGAGCTGTGATTTGAACCCATGACCTCTGGTTCCAAAGCCTGTGCTCTTTCCACTGAGCCATGCTGCTTCTCTTAATACTGTCAGTACAAAGCAGGCAGAGCTCTGCTACCTAGGCAGCACACTGACCAAGGATGCAAGGACAGATAAGGACACAGAAAACAGAATCAAGAAGGCCAACACATCTTCTGAGAGATTATCAAAAAGAGTGAGGTGGCAGGTGATAGCCAACTTCAAGCCAAACTAAAGATCAGTCAATCAATCAATCGTATTTATTGAGCGCTTACTGTGTGCAGAGCACTGTACTAAGCGCTTGGGAAGTACAAGTTGGCAACACATAGAGACAGTCCCTACCCAACAGCGGGCTCACAGTCTAGAAGATCTAAAGATCTACAGAGCTGGAGTGTTGGTCATCCTCTATCAACCGTACTTTCTCCCTTTATGCTGCAAGCTCACTGTAGTCAGGGAATCTGTCTGTTTATTGTTCCCTTCAAGGCCCTACTGAGAGCTCACCTCCTCCAGGAGGCCTTCCCAGACTGATCCCCTTCCTTCCTCTCCCCCTCATCCCCCTCTCCATCCCCCCATCTTACCTCCTTCCCTTCCCCACAGCACCTGTATATATGTATATATGTTTGTACATATTTATTACTCTATTTATTTATTTATTTTACTTATACATATCTATTCTATTTATTTTATTTTGTTAGTATGTTTAGTTTTGTTCTCTGTCTCCCTCTTTTAGGCTGTGAGCCCACTGTTGGGTAGGGACTGTCTCTATATGCTGCCAACTTCTACTCCCAAGCGCTTAGTACAGTGCTTTGCACACAGTAAGCGCTCAATAAATACGATTGATTGATTCATTGATTATATAGCACTCTCCCAAGCTCTTACTTCCCCTCTCAGGGTCGCACCTGGAGGGTTTCCAGTACTCTACCCTTCTCAACTATTGGAGGGAGAGTCCAGCGGCGGCGTATTCATTCCCGTGACCCCTGACTCTGAAGCCCGGGCTCTTTCCACTGAGCCACGCTGCTTCTCTAAGTGGTCTTATTATTATTAACTAAATCAATCAATCAATCGTATTTATTGAGCGCTTACTGTGTGCAGAGCACTGCACTAAGCGCTTGGGAAGTACAAATTGGCGACATATAGAGACAGTCCCTACCCAACAGTGGGCTCACAGTCTAAAAAGGGTACAAGGTAATCAGGTTGTCAATCAATCAATCAACCATATTTATTGAGCGCTTACTGTGTGCAGAGCACTGTACTAAGCGCTTGGGAAGTACAAATTGGCGACATATAGAGACAGTCCCTACCCAACAGTGGGCTACAGATTTGTTGGCTGCTCTAAGTGGTCTTGGGTGTGTAACAGCCCCCTTCCCCCTGCAAGCTTTGAGGCTGCTGGGAGTGGGTGTGTTTTTGGTTCCCGCTCCCCCTCCTTCCCAGGCCCCCACCCTCGTTACCATGCGATTGTCTGCCTGACAGGGCGACACCCCAAGTAACAAGGTTAAAAAAGCCAGGAAACCGTGGCACAGGGCAATCCAACAGCCTCTCGGCTGGCAGACTAAACTTAGCTGCATTGCATCCTCTCCACTGCCCCCCTTGCCCTCTGGGCAAGACTGTGAGCCCACTGTTGGGTAGGGACTGTCTCTATATGTTGCCAACTTGGACTTCCCAAGCGCTTAGTACAGTGCTCTGCACACAGTAAGCGCTCAATAAATACAATTGATTGATTGATTGATTGATTGATTGATTGATCAGTCTGGCCTTCCCAGACTGAGCCCCTTCCTTCCTCTCCCCCTCGTCCCCCTCTCCATCTCCCCATCTTACCTCCTTCCCTTCCCCACAGCACCTGTATATATGTATATATGTTTGTACATATTTATTACTCTATTTATTTACTTATTTATTTTACTTGTACATATCTATTCTATTTATTTTATTTTGTTAGTATGTTTGGGTTTTTCTGGTTGTTGTTTTTTTTTTCTCTGTCTCCCCCTTTTAGACTGTGAGCCCAATGTTGGGTAGGGACTGTCTTTATAGGTTGCCAATTTGTACTTTCCAAGCGCTTAGTACAGTGCTCTGCACACAGTAAGCACTCAATAAATACGATTGATAGATTGATTGATTGATTGATTGATTGATTGGGCGCCTTGGGCTCCTCCTGGCTGGCCCTGACCCTGGGCTTGTCGGGTCGCCCCCTCCCCGCTGGACAAGGCCGGGCTGGGCTCTGCTCCGAGGGCAAGTTGGGAAACTGAGGCCGAGCTGCTGCCCGTCGGATGAGGGACCCCGAAGCTGAGCAGGTTACCAGGACGACGCCCCCCATCCGCGGCCGGGCCAGGAGCTCTTTTCAAGGGTTGGGGGCTGCAGGGGGCTCCCGGAGAGGATAAAGTTCCCAAGGAAGGGGCTCTGAGGCCGGACGGGGGTGAGGGCAAGCGGCCTTCAGCATGGCTCTGAGCCGGGGGGCTCCCCACCTGGACCAGGACCCCCCGTCCCCCCCTGCTCCGTACCCAGGTAAGTCCGGAGGCGGCTGGTCTCTTCCTGGGGGCTCTGGGGAGGGGCTGGGAAAATCCCCCAGCCCACGTCCTCCCCCTGGCCTGGAATGCCCTCCCTCTGCCCATCCACCAAGCTAGCTCTCTTCCTCCCTTCAAGGCCCTACTGAGAGCTCACCTCCTCCAGGAGGCCTTCCCAGACTGAGCCCCCTCCTTCCTCTCCCCCTCGTCCACCCTCCATCCCCCCGTCTTACCTCCTTCCCTTCCCCACAGGACCTGTATATATGTTTGTACATATTTATTACTCTACTTCTTTATTTATTTTACTTGTACATATCTATTCTATTTATTTTATTTTGTTAATATGTTTGGTTTTGTTCTCTGTCTCCCCCTCCTAGACTGTGAGCCCACTGTTGGGTAGGGACTGTCTCTATATGTTGCCAACTTGTACTTCCCTAGCACTTAGTACAGTGCTCTGCACACAGTAAGCACTCAATAAATACAATTGATTGATTGATTGATTGATCCTAGGGCGACCATATCGTACTCCCCCAGGTGCTTAGCACATTGCTTTGCACACAGTAAGCGCTCAATAAACACAATTGAAAATGAATGAAGGGATATGTCACCCAAAAGCCCCTTTTCCCTTCTCTCCCTCCTACGGTGATTCTGGGGGGGCCCTCTCCAGATCCCTTCCCCTGCTGAGCAAGCCCTCCATGCCCCCCCCCCATTAATAATAATAATGATGGCATTTGTTAAGAGCTTACTATGTACAAAGCACTGTTCTAAGTGCTGAGGGGATACAAGGTGATCAGGTTGTCCCACATGGGGCTCACAGTCTTAATCCCCATTTTACAGATGGGGTAATGGAGGCTCCGAGAACAATAATAATAATAATAATGTTGGTATTTGTTAAGCGCTTACTATGTGCAGAGCACTGTTCTAAGCGCTGGGGGGAATACAAGGAGATGAGGTTGTCCCATGTGGGGCTCACAGTCTTAACCCCCATTTTACAGATGAGGGAACTGAGGTCCAGAGAAGTGAAGTGACTTGCCCAAGGTCACACAGCAGACATGTGGGGGAGGCGGAATTCGAACCCATGACCTGTGACTCCCAAGCCCGTGCTCCTTCCACTGAGCCACACTGCTAAGTGATTTGCCCAAGGCACACAGCAGACATGTGGTGGAGTCAGGATTCGAACCCATGACCTCTGACTCCAAAGCCCATGCTCTCTCCACTGATCCATGCTGCTTCTGTGTTTTTGTTAAGCATTTGTAAGCAATTGTTAAGCACTTACTATGTGCAAAGCAAAGTTCTAAGCGCTGGGGTTTTAGAGCCCTTGACGACTTTGCCCCCTTTGTTCCCACCCACCCCCCCCCCCAGTCCCACAGCACTTATGTCCATATCCATCATGTATTTATTTCTATTATAAATAGAAATATTTCTATTATGTCTGTCTCCCCCTCTAAACTGTAAGCTCGATGTGGGCGGGGAATGTGTCCGTTTATTGCTGTATTGTACTCTCCCAAGCACTTAGTACAGTGTTCTGCCCACAGTGAGCGCTCAAAAAATACAGCTGAATGAATGAATTGGTTTTCTTGTTCCTTTCCTGGCCTAGAGTTCCCATAATGGGGAAATCAGAAAGTCAGATGGACATTGTGGAGAAAGCGGCCAGGCCCGGGCGGAGATCGTGGAGTTGGCCGGAGCTGGGGCTGACCGTCCTGGCGCTGTTCATGGCGGGTGGGCTGGTGATGCTAGGAATCCTGTACGTGGACAGCAAAGGTGAGCAGCCGGACCCCGGACCCCCAGGCCCGGGACCCCCGGTCCCCCGACCCACCAGACCCAAGAGCCCTGATCCCGCGCATTGCGTCCCAGGCTGGATCAGTCCCCTGGGGAAATGTGGCGCTGCAGGCCCTGGGGTCTTCCAGGGTCCCACAGCCAGTGACGCCTCCAACCCTGCCAAGGTGAGCTGGCCAAAGGGCCGGGGAAGGGAAAGATGAGCCTCGGGGAGGGAGGGATAGAGGGAAGGAAAAGGAAAGATAGAGAGGGAGTGGGGAAGAGGCTGAGTGCAGCTTCTATATTCTTTATAAAAAACCCAACGCCACCCTGGCCCCAACCGGGAGGTGCCTCGTGAAGTCCACGTGCTGCTCAAGGATTCCCACGCTCCGGACGGGGCTAGGCCAGCCGGGCCCATCCAGGCTGGGCCACACAGGACTCTGGCTAGCACCCCTCCTGCAAAGAAGCCAGCTTGGCGGGAGGGGAGAAGGATCACCGAGGAGGGGACGCAGGGTCTACATGGGAGAGAGGTCACCCTGCCACCCTAAGGGCCTGGGCAGCCCAGTCTCCAATCGTCGTCCCCCACGGCTCTGCCCCAACCAGACCAGTGGGCAGCATGGCCCCTCACTTCCCTTCGGCCCCCAGAACCTCTCCGGCTCCTGTGGTGCATAGTAGAGGACAACGACTCCCTCCTTTCAGCTCTTGGAGTTTGTGGAGGGAAATCTGGCTTCTTGAGCACTTGAGCATTCTCCCCTCCTGGCTCCTGGAGACCCTTCCTTCTGGCTCCAAGAGTATCTGATGGGAGACTTCCCCTCAGGTAGCACATGAAGAGAGACACCCCTCTTCCCCCCTCCCCCAACTCCAACTGATTTCCAAGTCCCAGAGCATGTGGAAGGAGACCTCTTCTGGCTCCAGGACTATCTGGAGAGAGATCCCATTTCTGGCTCCTGGAGCATTAGGCGAAAGACCCTTTATAATGGGCCAGGGCCTCCACTGAATCTAGCTTTCTGCATCTTCTCCAGAGACACCCCACAGCTTGAGCTTCTCAACGGATCCCTAGGGGAGTCAAAATCAATCTAAAATAGCCTTGAGCCAAGGAATTATTGCTTTACAAAGCCACCTCTAAGTCAGTCTGGTGACCCTTGGCCAGAGGTGTTTATTGAGGGCTTACTCTGTGCAGAGCACTGTACTAAGCACTTGGGACAGTACAATATAACAGTAAACAAATTTCCTGCCTGCGGTGAGCTCACAGTCTAGATGTAGAAACAGACATTAATATAAATAGATAAATAACAGATATGTATACCAGGGCTGTGGGGCTGGAAGAAGAGCAAGGATGAATGAAGAGAAGAAGTCAGACTGACATAGAAGGGAGAGGGAAGAGAAGGGGAAAGGAGGGCTTAGTCAGGGAGGGTCTCTTGATTGCTTTAGAGACAGTCTGCTGGACAATGGTGGGGCCACCAAGGAGGTGGGCTAGAAATGGGTCAGGAGAGGGAAACTCATCATATTCAACCCCTTTCCACCTTCCCAGAGCTTTCTTCCCAGGCTGCCCAAGAGCATCCATTCTTTGAATCCATTTCTCTTGGAGCCAGACATGAGTACGGTGTGTGTTTTCTGTGTCTCAGTGGTCTAAGTGCTTTTAGGATCTCAAATGTGTTGAGCAGGACTGTTGGGGTGACATGACTTGGAGTGGTGCAAATGATTGGGGAAGGCCTCCTGAAGGAGGTGGGTTTTCAGGAGGTTTTGAAGTTGGGGAGAGTTCCTGTGGAGTGGTGGATTTGGGGAGACGGAGGCAGTTCCATCTTGGGAGAAGGGCACGAGCCAGGGGTTGGAGGCAGGAGAATCAAAAACAAAGGATGGTGAGAAAGTGAGCTTGGAAACAAGTATGGGGAGAGAAATGATAAATGAGAAAATAAGCTGGTGGAGGGTTTTGAAGATAATGGTCAGGAGTTTCTGCTTGAGCCACTTGTCTGCTGTGTGACCTTGGGCAAGCCACTTAAATTCTCTGTGCCTCAGTTACCTCATCTGTAAAATGGAGATTAAAACTGTGATTCCCCGCATGGGACAAACTGATTGCCTTGTATCTACCCCAGTGCTTAGAACAGTGCTCGGCACATAGTAAGTGCTTAACAAATACCGTAATTATTGTTGTTATTATTATTATTATTATTATGCAAAGAGAAATGGGTAATCTTTTGAAATTTTTGAGGGAAAAACGTGAGCTGAAACATATTGAGGTCGATTCAGTGGTCTGGTCAGGAGAGAAGAAACACTTCTTCCCCAAGAGGAGCATCGACCCATGTAATCCAAGCCCCATAGGAATCTGTGCAGCCTCAAGTATCGGCGAGTTCACAGGGGTTTGGTTAGAATCCGGAGTGAGCAATCCATGCTGGCTCACTAGCCTGCCTCAATAGATAGGAATGTGGAAGGGAAAGTTAGCAGTAACAGTCAAAATAGTACTTCTTAAGCACTTACTGTGTGCAGAGTACTGTACTAAGTGCTTGAAAAGTATGTGGAAGTGGGAATTAGACAAGATTCTGCCCTCATTGAGCTCACAATCTGGTACTATAATGAAGGAAAGGGAACAGGCAACAGACATGTAAGGAGCGATGAAAGAATGAAACAGATATCAAGCGCTTAGTACAGTGCTCTGCACACAGTAAGCACTCAATAAATATGATTGAATGAATGAATGAATATCATAAAAGACAAGGACAGATACACACACACACACACACACAAAAAAAACCACCAACAAAAGTAGGGTGCTGTATATAATAATAATGACATTTATTAAGCGCTTACTATGTGCAAAGCACTGTTATAAGCGCTGGGGAGGTTACAAGGTGATCAAGTTGTCCCACTGGGGGCTTGCAGTCTTAATCCCCATTTTACAGATGAGGTAACTGAGGCACAGGGAAGTGAAGTGACTTGCCCAAAGTCACACAGCTGACAATTGGCGGAACCGGGATTTGAACCCAGACCTCTGACTCCAAAGCCCGGGCTCTTTCCACTGAGCCACGCTGCTTCTCATCATCTCATCACCCTGTTTCTGTATCTAGAGGAACAGAATTTCAGGCTCCTTGTGGCTCAGAGTCCAAAGCACCCCCATGGCCACAACGACCGTTGTGTAGGTCTCATGTTTTTCTCTTTCCCGCCAGGGAGGTAGAAGGCAGGACAGGATGGAGTCTCCTCAGTGGTGTGGAGGGGGAGAGCCAGTGTTGGTTCCAGGAGAGTGGCAGGGAGACCAAGAACATGCAGCAGCAGCTTTTATCTCTGTGTTCCGGCACACAATAGAGCATGCCAGGAGCAGAGCCTTTAGTGGTGGGGAGGAAAAGCAGCAGTGTTCCAGGTTACTTTGCTTAATAATAATAATAATAACAATAATAATAATAATGGTATTTATTAAGTGCTTACTAAGTGCAAAGCACTATTCTAAGCGCTGAGGAGGTTACAAGGTGATCAGGTTGTCCCACAGGGGGCTCACAGTCTTCATCCCCATTCTACAGATGAGGTAACTGAGGCACAGAGAAGTGAAGTGACTTGCCCAAAGTCACACAGCTGACAATTGGTGGAGTCGGGGTTTGAATCCATGACCTCTGACTCCAAAGCCGGTGCTCTTTCCACTGAGCTACGCATGGACAGATGGTCTGAGAAGAAGGCATTTTAATCCTACACAAAATAATAATAATAATAATAATAATAATAATAATAATAATGGCATTTATTAAGCGCTTACTATGCGCAAAGCACTGTTCTAAGCACTGGGGAGGTTACAAGGTGATCAGGTTGTCCCACAGGGGGCTCACAGTCTTCATCCCCATTTTACAGATGAGGTAACTGAGGCACAGAGAAGTGAAGTGACTTGCCCAAAGTCACACAGCTGACAATTGGCGGAGCCGGGGTTTGGACCCATGACCTCTGTCTCCAAAGCCGGTGCTCTTTCCACTGAGCTACGCATGGACAGATGGTCTGAGAAGAAGGCATTTTGCTTCTATACATGTCCCCTCTGGGGTCGGAGAAGACCTGAGCAACCTGTACTCCGAAATGTTTCACAGTATTCACTATTCTGAGGGAGCACTGTATCGACCACCCTCTGTGTGTGTGTGTGTGCAGAGAACTCAGTGGTCAGAGCACCCCCTCAGCCTCCCAATCCACCAGTCCTCTCCTTTGGTCTTCCCAGCCCACCATCCAGGGTCACTCTGCCCTGCATCCACAAGAGACCTCCACGAACATTAGCATGCTGGAAGACTTTGAGGTGACAAAGCTCTGGCTGACAACATCAGGAGATCCCTGCCCAATCCCTTTCCCACCTGACCTGACTGTTAGACTCTCGGTCTTGTCGATAATCTTCCTTTAATCTTCCCTTATGCGCAGCCTTTCTCATTCTTAGGGTGGGATTAGGGAGTATGTAGGCAAGAGAGTTGATAAAGAAGGTGGGAATCAATCAATCAATCAATCAATCAATCGTATTTATTGAGTGCTTACTATGTGCAGAGCACTGTACTAAGCGCTTGGGAAGTACAAGCTGGCAACACATAGAGACAGTCCCTACCCAACAGTGGGCTCACAGTCTAAAAGGGGGAGACAGAGAACAGAACCAAACATACCAACAAAATAAAATAAATAGGATAGAAATGTACTAGTAAAATAAATAAATAAATAAATAGAGTAATAAATATGTACAACCATATATACATATATACAGGTGCTGTGGGGAAGGGAAGGAGGTAAGATGGGGGGGGATGGAGAGGGGGACGAGGGGGAGAGGAAGGAAGGGGCTCAGTCTGGGAAGGCCTCCTGGAGGAGGTGAGCTCTCAGCAGGGCCTTGAAGGGAGGAAGAGAGCTAGCTTGGCGGATGGGCAGAGGGAGGGCATTCCAGGCCCGGGGGATGACGTGGGCCGGGGGTCGACGGCGGGACAGGCGAGAACGAGGTACAGTGAGGAGATTAGCGGTGGAGGAGCGGAGGTTGCGGGCTGGGCAGTAGAAGGAGTGAAGGGAGTTGAGGTAGGAGGGGGCGAGGTGATGGGAAGATCTGGTGGAGAGCCTTAACGCCAATGACTCGATGGGAAAACATCAGGGGCCTTGGAAAAGAGGGGAGAGGTGTGCTGAGAAACATTCCAAGATGATCCCGGCAGTATGGAGTGTGGCCTGGAGTGGGGAGAGGCTGGAGGCAGAGAGGCCAGGGAGGAGGTTGAGAAGAAGGGAGGATTTAATAATAATTATTATAGCATTTGTTAAGCAGTTTCTGAGCACCTGCTGAGGGCAGAGCACTGTACTAGGAGCCTAAAGTGTGCAGAGTATTCTACTGAGTGTCTGCTGTGTTCAGAGCACTGTACTGAGCATCTGATCTGTGCAAAGCGCTATGGTGGCTGTCTGGGGAATCCACAGAAGATATAAACAATACTATCCCTTGTCTCAAGGAGTTTCAGTCTAATATGGGAGATTACAATCAAGAGCACTAGTATCCCCAGGAGTGTACTGTGTGCAGAGCACTGTGTTGAACACCTATCTTTGGCAAAGCAATGTACTGAGCACTTGGGGAACACAAAGAAGTAAATGATCACATAATCTGACAGCAACTGGGAACTGGTTCTCTGTCCTGCTGTAGCCTCCTGAAATGAAATAATAGCAACAATAACAATGTAATATTTGTTATGTGGCAATCACTACTTAGCACTGGGATAGATACAAGATAATCAGGTTGGACACAGTCCCTGCCCGACACGGGGCTCACAGTCTAAGGGAAGGGAGAACAGGTATCTAATTCCCATTTTACAGATGAGGAAACTAAGTGAAGTGACTTGCCCAAGATCACACAGCAGGAAAGTGGCAGAGTAAAGATTAGAACCCAGGTCTTCTGACTGCCAAGCCTGTGCTTCTTCCCCTAGGCCACACTCAGATTAGGTCGAATCCAACCCTTGGTGCAGATGTGGAGGTGGCGGGAAAAGGACGCCTCTGTTTCTGTGTTTTTAATTACACGTCGGCCTGCAGTGTTATCATCAGAGGTTGGGCCTGGCAGAGCAGAGGGAGCAGGAGGAGGAGAAGAGGAGGAGAAGAAAGAGGAGGAACAGGAGGATGAAGAGAAGGAAGAGGAGGGTGTGCAGAGGAGGAGGGGAAAGAAGGAGGTAGAAATTGAGGAGGAGAAGGAGAAGGCGGAAGAGGATAACTAATCAATCAATCGTATTTATTGAGCACTTACTGCGTGCAGAGAATTCTACTAAGCACTTGGGAATGTACAGTGCAACAAAGTTGGTAGACATGTTTCCTGCCCATAAAGAGCTTACAATCTAGAGGGGGAGACAAACATTAATATAAATAAAAGGGGGAGAAGGAGGAAGAGGAGGAGGAGAAGGTGGAGGGGAGGGTGGAGGAGGAGGAGCAGGAAGAGGAGGGGGTGGAAGAAGAGGAAAAGAAGAAGAGGAAGAGAAGGTGGAGGAGGAGCAGAGAGAGGTGAAGGAGGAAGAAGAGAAGAAGAAGAAGGAAGAGGAGGAGGAAGAAGAAGAGGAGGGGGAGGAGGGTGGATAGTGGTTTGCCGGTGTAGTTTTTTATCAGCGTGGTCAGAGGTTGAGTCTTCTGTTTTTCCCTAGGGGGTCCAGTGAGGCAGTTTTCTATTCCACGTTGGGTCTCAAGCCAAGAGGAGACCACTTTGAGGCGAGAAGCCCGAGGTAGCCAGCATTCCTCCAGACCCCTCCTCACCCTGCTCCCTGCAGAAAATCATTCAGAACAACTGCCGCTTTGAAAGTCCAACAGTGACAAGATGCTCCAGCCAAGCTCGGCACAATCGGGGTTGGGGGAGGTGGGCAGGGGGTGAGGGGGAGCTCCTGTTGTGTCCCTGCTGTCCCCAGTATGTATTAAGCACTTACTCTGTGTTAAGTTCTTTGGTTGTTACAAGGTCATCAGCCTGGGGTTTTCATTCTAGGAGCTCTTGAAGGCAGCTCTCTTCTTATTTTAAAGATGAGGAAATGGAGAGGACATGTTACTTGTCCACAGTCAGCCTGCAGGGCAGTGGCAGAGCCGGGACTAGAATTTGGGTCTCCCAGCTTCCATAATAATAATGATAATGATAATAACAATAATAATAATAGCATTTGTTAAGTGCTTACTATGTGCAAAGCACTGTTCTAAGCGCTGGTATTGATTATTATTATTACCTCAAATTATTACCACAAACAATTGTGGTATTTGTTAAATGTTTACTCTGTGCCAGGCATTGTACTGAGTGCTGTAGCAAAGCGGGTTGGACACAGTCCCTGTCAATCAATCAATCAATTGTATTTATTGAGCACTTACTGTGTGCAGAGCACTGTACTAAGCGCTTGGGAAGTATAAGTTGGCAACACATAGAGACGGTCCCTACCCAACAGTGGGCTCACAGTCCCATGTGGGACTCACGGTCTCAATCCCCATTTTACAGATGAGGTAGCGGAGGCCCAGGGAACTGAAGTGATTTGTCCAAGGTCACACAGCAGACAAGTGGCAGAGCCGGGATTAGAACCCATGATCTTCTGAGTCTCAGGCCCATGCTCTACCCACTACGCCGTGCTGCAGTGCTGTCTCCTCCAGGCCACCCCCTTGGGAGAGAATTGTCTTGCTTTGGAAATGCAGGGGCTGGAGGCAGGGCAGGAGCTGGCCTCTCGTCTGAGCCCATCCCCAGGTTTTCCAGACAGGAGCCAAGCTCTCATCCAACTCCTCAGCAGTGCCGCAGCCCTGGGCAGGCAGGATCTAGGCTCTCATTTGACCCCTCATTAGACCCTCTGTCCCGGGTAGGAACCCAGTTCTTGTCTGACCCCCTCAGCAGTCCCACAGCCCCGGGCAGAAGCTGGAAGCAGAGGGGTGTAGTGGATAGAGAGATCTTCTGGGAATCAGAAGGTTGTGGGTTCTAATCTGGGCTCTGCCGCATACTTGCTCTGTGACCTTGGACTAGTCACTTCACTTTTCTGTGCCTCAGTTCCCTCCTCTGTAAAATGGGGATGGAGACAGGGAGCCCCATGTGGGACCCTCAGTTCCCTCTTCTGTAAAATGGGGATGGAGACAGGGAGCCCCATGTGGGACAGACTGTGAGCCCACTGTTGGGTAGGGACCGTCTCTATATGTTGCCAACTTGTACTTCCCAAGCACTTAGTACAGTGCTCTGCACACAGTAAGCGCTCAATAAATGCGATTGAATGAATGAATGAATGACAGGGACTGTGTCCAACCTGATTAGTTTGTACCCACCCCAGTGCTTAGTACTGTGCCTGGCACACAGTAAGCGCTTAACAAAGACCACAATTATTGTTATTATCTGACACCTCAGCAGCCCTGTAGTCCGAGGCAGGAGCCGGACTCTTGTCCAACCAGTCCCACAAGCCTTGGGCAGGAGTCAGGCTCTTGTCTGACCCCCTCAGCAGCACTGAAGTTTGGGGCAGGCGACAGGGAGGGGACGGCCCAGGCAAGGCCCTGGTGCTGCTGCTACTGCTCGCTCAGCCTGGGCAGCCATGCCCTGGGAATCACTCACCTCCAAGGAAGCTGGGGCGAGGGTCCCCACACAGTCCCCACACTACAACCCCAGGCCAGCTGATCTCCCCTCACAGGCGTGGGCCAGGGAAGCCCACAAAGAGGGAGGGGGTTTGTTTCATCTACTACATTTCCCCTTTCAGGGTCGCAGGCAACCCCCAGTCTGGAAGCCGTGTGCCTCAGCCCTGGCTGTGTGGTAGCAGGTAAGTGAGCTGGGAGGAGGGGGTGCAGGAGGGTGGGAGCCCATGGGGAGATCTCCCTTCACCAGGCCCTCGGGTCAGAGAACCAAGGATGGCCCAGCCACTGAGGGGCCCTACTCCAACCTCAAATGACCCAGGGAGGTGGTATCTTAGGTGGGCAACATACTGAGCCCCTCACCAGTCCATCCAGCTAGCCGATTTGCTCCAGCCAAAGACTCCTGGGGCTTGTGGCCTCAGGGCTCACCAGTCACAGCCTTCTGGGGTCACTGGCTTGGGTCCCAAGTCAGGGGGACTGGGGGAAAGTTTGGCTATTTCCCTGAGGAGAAGCTATGACCAGACCCTCACTTCCCATTCCCAAGATCTATTCTGTCAACTTGTCCCACCACCTTCTCCTAAGCCCTGTCCCACACTGGGCAGTGCCATTTTCTCTATGGTCACGCTGTGTACCGGTTTACACCCCGGCCTAATTCTGTTAACTAGGACACAATAGCTTTCTTCAGTGATTCCTGCTTTTATCAGTGGTTTCCCTTTTGTTCCCAGAGGTGAATTATCAATCAATCAATCAATCAATCGTATTTATTGAGCGCTTACTATGTGCAGAGCACTGTACTAAGCGCTTGGGAAGTACAAATTGGCATCAGATAGAGACAGTCCCTACCCAACAGTGGGCTCACAGTCTAAAAGGAGGAGACAGAGAACAGAACCAAACATACCAACAAAATAAAATAAGTAGGATAGAAATGTACAAGTAAAATAAATAAATAAATAAATAAATAAATAGAGTAATAAATATGTACAACCATATATACATATATACAGGTGCTGTGGGGAAGGGAAGGAGGTAAGACGGGGGGATGGAGAGGGGGATGAGGGGGAGAGGAAAGAAGGGGCTCAGTCTGGGAAGGCCTCCTGGAGGAGGTGAGCTCTCAGCAGGGCCTTGAAGGGAGGAAGAGAGCTAGCTTGGCGGATGGGCAGAGGGAGGGCATTCCAGGCCCGGGGGATGACGTGGGCCGGGGGTCGATGGCGGGACAGGCGAGAGCGAGGTACAGTGAGGAGATTAGTGGTGGAGGAGCGGAGGTTGCGGGCTGGGCAGTAGAAGGAGAGAAGGGAGGTGAGGTAGGAGGGGGCGAGGTGATGGACAGCCTTGAAGCCCAGGGTGAGGAGTTTCTGCCTGATGCGCAGATTGATCGGTAGCCATTGGAGGTTTTTGAGGAGGGGAGTAATATGTCCTCTGTTTGCCTGTTCTTCCTTCCAATGTTAGCTCCACCAGGGCATGGAGGTTGTCTCCTGTTAGTAATGATGATAATGATATTTTTTCTGCACGTCCTATCTGCTAAATCCTGGGCTAGATACCACATCATCAGATCAGACACAGCCCCCTTTCATTCATTCATTCATTCATTCAGTCATATTTATTGAGCACTTACTGCATGCAGAGCACTGTACTAAGCACTTTCCACCTCAGCCCGCAGATGAAGAGGGAGGGAAAATGAGTATTTTATCTCCATTTTACAGATGAGGTGACTTGAGGCACAGGGAAGTGAAGTTACTGATTCAAGATCACCCAGAAAACAAGTGGCTGAGCTAGGACTATCACCCAAGCTGCCTGATTCCCTGTCCCACTTCCTTTCCACTGCCCCTAACCACTTAGTACAGTGCTCTGCACACCGTAAGTCTTCAGTGCAGAGCTGCCCACTTTAGATGATCAGTAAACTACTGCCCACTCTAAATGCTCAGTACAGTGCTGTGCAGTCAGAAAATGCCCAGTCCATACAGTGCTTGGAACACAGTAAGTGCTCAGTATCAGTGTACTCGCAGTGTACACTCTGTGCATACAGTTGGCTTCCACTACCACACTCTGCACACCATAAGTGTTCACATGTGTGCTGTTCATAGTAGGAGCCCAATAAATACTACTGAATGAATAAATGAATGAACAAATCCTAGTAGAAAGAGTCCAGATCTGAGAGTCAGAGGACCTGGGATCTAAATCTGGCTCCGCCACTTGCCTGATGGGTGACTTTGGGCAAGTCACTTAACTTTACTGTGCCTCAGTTTCCTCAACTGTAAAATGTGGATTCAATACCTGTTCTCCCCCCTACTTAGATTGTAAGCACCTTGTGGGGCAGGGACTGTGTCCAACCTGATTACCTTGTATCTACTCCAGCACTTAGAACAGTGTTTGACACATCCCAAGTGCTTAGTACAGTGCTCTGCACACAGTAAGCACTCAATAAATATGATTGATTGATTGATAGATTAACAGATACCAATTGAATGAATGGTAGCAAAGCAGTGTGGCTTAGTGGATAGATCATGGTCCTGGGAGTCAGAAGGACCTGAGTTCTAATCCCAGCTCTTTCACTTGTCTACTGTGTGACCTTGGGCAAGTCATTTAGCTTCTTTGTGCCTCAGTTCCCTCATCTGTAAAATTGAGATTAAGGACTGTGAGTCCCATATGGGACATGGACTGTATCCAACCTGATTAGGTTGTACAGTTCCCAGCACATAGTAAGTGCTTAATAAATACCATTAATAAAAAAAAATGAATGAAGGAATGATTAGAAGGGATTAGGCTTTAGGTGTAGAGGACATAAAGATCAAAATCAGGTGGAAACTAATCTACAAGCCAATGAGATTTTTTTATTGCTAATAACAGAAATAATAATAATAATAATTTTGGTATCTGTTAAGTGTTAGAGAAGCAGGGTGGCTCAGTGAAAGGAGCATGGGCTTTGGAGTCAGAGGTCATGGGTTCAAATCCCGGCTCCACCAGTTGTCAGCTGTGTAACTCTGGGCAAGTCACTTAACTTCTCTGTGCCTCAGTTACCTCATCTGTAAAATGGGGATTAAGACTGTGAGCCCCCCGTGGGACAACCTGATCACCTTGTAACCACCTCAGCACTTAGAACAGTGCTTTGCACATAGTAAGCACTTAATAAATCCTGACTGGATTACTGCATCAGCCTCCTCTCTGTTCTCCCATCCTCCTGTCTCTCCCCACTTCAGTCTATACTTCACGCTGCTGCCCGGATCATCTTTGTGCAGAAACACTCTGGGCATGTCACTCCCCTCCTCAAAAATCTCCAGTGGCTACCAGTCAACCTACGCATCAGGCAAAAATTCCTCACTTTCGGCTTCAAGGCTGTCCATAAACTCGCCCCCTCCTACCTCACCTCCCTTCTGTCCTTCTCCAGCCCAGCCCGCACCCTCCGCTCCTCTGCCACCGCTAACCTCCTCCCTGGGCCTCATTTTCGCCTGTCCCGCCGTCGATCCCCGGCCCACGTCCTCCCCCTGACCTGGAATGCCCTCCCTCCGCACATCCGCCAAGCTAGCTCTCTTCCTCCCTTCAAAGCCCGACTGAGAGCTCACTTTCCCGGACTGAGCCCCCTCCTTCCTCTCCCCCTCCCCATCCCCCCCACCCTACCTCCTTCCCCTCCCCACAGCACCTGTATATATGTTTGTACAGCTAGAGACACAGCGTGGCTCAGTGGAAAGAGCCCGGGCTTTGGAGTCAGAGGTCGTGGGTTCAAATCCCGTCTCCACCAATTGTCAGCTGTGTGACTTTGGGCAAGTCACTTCACTTCTCTGGGCCTCAGTTACCTCATCTGTAAAATGGGGATTAAGACCGTGAGCCCCGTGTGGGACAACCTGATCACCTTGTAACCTCCCCAGTGCTTAGAACAGTGCTTTGCACATAGTAAGCGCTTAATAAATGCCATTATTATTTATTACTCTATTTTATTTTACTTGTACATATTTACTATTCTATTTATTTTATTTTGTTAATGATGTGCATTTAGCTTTACTTCTATTTATTCTGATGACTTGACACCTGTCCACATGTTTTGTTTTGTTGTCTGTTGTCCCCCTTCTAGACTGTGAGCTCATTGTTGGGTAGGGACCGTCTCTCTATGTTGCCAACTTGTACTTCCCAAGCACTTAGTACAGTGCTCTGCACACAGTAAGTGCTCGATAAATACAATGAATGAATGAATGAATGAATGAATAAATGCCATCATTATTATCATCATCATCAATTGTATTTATTGAGCGCTTACTGTGTGCAGAGCACTGTACTAAGCGCTTGGGAAGTACAAGTTGGCAACATATAGAGACAGTCCCTACCCAGCAGTAGGCTCACAGTCTAAATATTGTCATTATTACTATGTTCCAGGCACTGTACTATAGCATTTATTAAGTGCCTAAAATGTGCACAGCATGGAACTAAGTGCTAAAGTAATTACAGGAAGTCCCGGTCCCTGGTTTCCAAGGGATGCACAATCTATGAGAGGAAGGACACACGTGTAGAGCAAAATATTGCCAAGGAGATACACTGAAATCAAGTTCAAATTTAAGGTCAAAAGAACAGGAGCCAAAGGGACACTAAGGGGGAGCTATCCGGAATGGGCAAGGCGAGGGGTTCTCTGTTACCAAACATCAGCATCCTCATTTTTTCTTGAGCCCCAACTTCCGGAGGGCAGTGGGGACAAGTTGTACCCGACTTGTACTTCCCAAGCACTTAGTACAGTGCTCTGCACACAGAAAGCGCTCAATAAATATGATTGATGATGATGATGATGACAGGGTGCTCGGGAGGGAGGGGTATTTCACCGCCGTCGCCCGGCTCCTGGGGTCCCCAGCCTCCAGGATCATCCAGAACATGGATGCCACTGCCGAGCCGTGCCGGGACTTCTACCAATATGCCTGCGGCGGGTGGTTGGACCGGAACGTGATCCCCGAAGCCAGCTCCAGGTACAGCGTCTTCGACACCCTGCGGGACCAGCTAGAGATCATCCTCAAAGGTAGGCGGGAACCAGGGTCGGTGGGAGACTGCAGGGGTGGCAGGGGTGGTGGGGCAATGGGGACAATGGGGGCAGGTAATAATAATAATAACAGTATTTTTAAGCTCTTTCTTCAAGTCAAGCACCGTTCTAAGCACTGGGGTAGATACAAGGTGATCAGGTTGTCCCACGTGGGGCTCACAGTCTTAACCCCCAGTTTACAGATGAGGTAACTGAGGCCCAGAGAAATTCAGTGACTTGCCCAAAGACACACAGCTGACAATTGGAGGAGTCGGGATTTGAAGCCACGTCCTCTGCCTCCCAAGACCGGGGTCTTGCCACCAGGCTGCGGCCTGCTGCCTTGTCCCTGGTTTGGGATTTGAACCCCAGTTGGAGCCCCGGAGAAGCAGCGTGGCTCAATGGAAAGAGCCCGGGCTTTGGAGTCAGAGGTCATGGGTTCAAATCCCGGCTCCGCCAATTGTCAGCTGTGTGACTTTGGGCAAGTCACTTAACTTCTCTGGGCCTCAGTTACCTCATTTGTAAAATGGGAATTAAGACTGTGAGCCCCCCATGGGACAACCTGATCACCTGGTAACCTCCCCAGTGCTTAGAACAGTGCTTTGCACATAGTAAGTGCTTAATAAATACCATTGTTATTATTATTATTATTATTATTATTATTATTATTATTTTGGGGCAGGCAGGGAGGACAGCTGTCCCTGCACTGACAATAAGGAATGATGAAACACAGACCATAGAAAGTGAGCTCCCCAAGTGCTAACTACAGTGCTCTACACTGAGTCGGCACTCAGTATAGTGTTCTTCGGAACAGTGTACTTCAGAATGGTGTTCTGCACAAAATGGGCCTTTAGCACATATTGGAGCTGACAATATTGAAAAGGCAGAAAATAGCCCTAAGGATGCTCTTTTTTGGTTGGTAATTCCCTCTGACAATGTCTATTAGAAGCACAGATAGGTGGGTCTGGATTTTATCAATCAATGCTATTTATTGAGCTCTTGCTGTGTGCAGAGCACTGTACTAAGTGCTTGGGAGAGTACACCAGAGTTGATAAATCCATTTCCTGCCCACAGTGATCTTACAGTCTAGAGGGGGAGATAGACATTAATATAAATAAAGAAATTGTGGATCGGTGCATAAGTGCTGTTGGATAACAGATCAAAGAGTGTCTTTTCTCTGTAATCAATGGGAGGCAACATAGCCTAGTGGAAAGAGCTTGGGCCTGGGAATCAGGATGCCTGGTTTCTAATCCTCCTAGCTCTGCCCCTGGTCTGCTGTTTGACCTCAAACACATCCTTTAACCTCTTTGGGCCTCAGTTTTCTCATCTGTAAAATGGATATAATGACACCTGCCTCATCCCACCTCACTGGGATGTTGTGCAGATCAAATGAAGTCCCTGAAGTGAAAACTCTGGGAAAATAAAAGCCCTTCAAGTTCAAGGTGCTGTTACTAATAACGATAATTAAGGTCAGTCAAGAAATTGTTATTGCGGAGGTCAGTCAGTTAATCATATTTATTGAGTGCTTACTGGGTGCAGAGCCCTGTACTAAGTGCCTGGGAGAGTACAATAGAGAAGCAGCGTGGCTCAGTGGAAAGAGCCTGGGCTTGGGAGTCAGAGGTCACGGGTTCTAATCCTGACTCCGCAACTTGGCAGCTGTGTGACTTTGGGCAAGTCACTTAACTTCTTTGTGCCTCAGTTACCTCATCTGTAAAATGGGGATTAAGACTGTGAGCCCCATGTGGGACAACCTGATCACCTTGTATCCCCCCAGTGCTTAGAACAGTGCTTCCCACATAGTAAGTGCTTAACAAATACCATCGTGATTAATATTATTATTACATTATAACAGTAAACAGACACATTCCCTGCCCACAGTGAGTTTACAGTCTAGGGTTTGTTGGGGATGTTGCTTTCGTTCTGTGTGAGGAGCCAACGGGGCTCCCCAAGGCATCTTCCTGGGGCTCGTTGTCTCTCTCTGCCCTGCTAGGTGTACTAGAAGAGCCACACCAAGGAGACAGAGAAGCGATCCAGAAAGCAAAGACGCTTTATAAGTCCTGCATGAACGAGAGTAAGCTGCTTCCCGTTTTTCCTCCTGTCCCCTGCCAGGTTTCTCCAGATGAAGGGGCAAGCCAGGGCCGGGCCTCTCTATCTATGACTGGGGTTCATAATTTGGACTGGACCAAGGTCAGTCCCCTTGGCGGGCTAAGTTACGGATGTACCCAGAATCCTGGTCTAAACCTCCATCCCTTCCTGCCGAGCTGGCTCAGCCGGCCACATCCCCTGTGTCCCCGACGCTGGCCGCTGCCCAGCAGAACGAAGTTGGGCTCCTTCCCTCCCCTTTCTCTTCCCCTTCCTTCTCCCTGCCCGCTGAAAAACCATGAGGTTGCTTGAAGGATCTGGCATGGGACGTATGTGAGGGGGGAAGGCGGAGATGGGAGGGAACAGGGTGTGTGAGAGGAAATAGGCATGAGAAAGGGAAAATTCCCCAACACCCCCCTTCCTCTGCCCTCCTGTTCCTGATGGCGCTTTCTCAGTGGAGTATGCACACATGCACAAATACAGGGATGTACATGCACACACACACACACACACACACACACACACACACACACACACACACACATATAAAGACACACAGGAAAGTACTGTTCAAACTCTGTCCTGGAGTAGAAGATGGTTTCCAGCAGGAACAGTCAGACAGAAGCAGCATGACCTTGTGGAAAGAACCCAGGTCTGGAAGTTCTAATTCAGGTTCTTATCCTGACTTGGCCACCTGTGTGACCATGGGCAAGTTACCTCAGTGGAAAGAGGATGGGCTTTGGAGTCAGAGGTCAGGGGTTCAAATCCCAGCTCCTCCAATTGTCAGCTGTGTGACTTTGGGCAAGTCACTTAACTTCTCTGGGCCTCAGTTACCTCATCTGTAAAATGGGGATTAAGACTGTGAGCCCCCTGTGGGACAACCTGATCACCTTGTAACCTCCCCAGCACTTAGAACACTGCTTTGCACATAGCAAGCACTGAATAAATGCCATCATTATTATTATTATTATTCTCTGTGTCTCAGTTCCCTCCTCTGTAAAATGGGGATTAAAACGGTGAGCCCTGTGTGGAACAGGGACTGTGTCCCACTGGATGATCCTGTATCTACCCCAGCATTTAGAACAGTGCCTGGCAAATAGTAAGCACATAAATACTATTATTATTATTATTATTATTATTATTATTATTATTATTATTATTATTATTATTATTATTACAGGCACCCAGATACCCAGATACAATACTCTGCCCTGATTCTAGTGTCCTCCTCCTTGGGAAGAAAAGAATCAGGGAATGTCAGTCAGAATTTAGATAGATGAATGAAGGATAGCTGCCTGATCAGTCAGTCAATCAATCTTATTTGGTGAGTGCTTACTGTGTGCAAAACGCTGAACTAAACGCTTGGGAGAGTACAATACAACAGAGTTGGTAGACACATTCCTGGCCCACAACAGCCTGATCCATTATTTGAGGGGAAAGTTAGTTAGGGGTGTTGGACTGTCCAAGTTGAGCCACCAGGGAGAGAGTCAGGGATGGAGAGGGAAGAGTCAGGGTTTTGAGATGGTCTGTGCTGGGTCACTGGGAGACATTCGGGGATGGAGAGTGGAGAGTCGGGAGTGTTGGATGGTCCATGCTGGATCCCTGGATCCTATGGTCCATCCATAGCCATGACGTGGGGTGTCCAGGACAGCAACCAGCAAACAGTCTTTCCAAGTGTCCTGGTGCCCAGTAGAAGACAGAATCCAGACTGGCTGGACAACGGGGCTGGCCCAGTGTGGTGTGATCCATGGCTGAGGTGAAGCCATGTAACAGTCTGCGGCTGGTGTGTGTTAATGTGTGTTTTCAGAGTACGGTTGGTCAGTCAGTCAATCAAATTTATTGAGTGTTTTCTATGTGCGGAGAACTGTACTAAGCGCTTAAATGTGTGTTTCCAGGTTTTGGTGCATGTGTGTGATATGCATGACTGTGGGAGCATGCAGCTGGTGTGTGTAAATGTGTGTTTTCGGGGTGTGACGTTTTTCCTACTAGGTGTCATAGAGGAGCGGGACTCCCGGCCGCTCCTGGAAGTCCTGGCTGCGGCCGGGGACTGGCCTGTGGCCACGGATGATTGGAATCGCACCAAAGGTAGCGTCAGGGTGGCCCTTCCTACCACTGGGGGAGGTTGGGACCACTATCAACACTGGGGTTGGGGGTCAGTCTCAAGGGGATGGAGGGGAGGAGGCACCTTAGTTCCTCTCTGTCACACCCTTAGGCCTTCTTCAATCATTCAATCTGTAGTGTTTATTGAGCTCTTACTGTGTGCAGAGCACTGTACTAAGCACTTGGGAGAGTACAGTAGAGTTAATCAATCAATAGAATTTATCAAGCACTTACTATGTGCAGAGCACTGTACTGAGTGGTTGGGAGAGTACAACAGAATTAGCAGACAAATTCACTGCCTGTAAGGGGCTTACAGTCTAGACGGGAAGTTAGTAGACATAGTCCCTGCCCTCAAGGAGCTGGAGGTCTAGAGGCTTCATGGGGGAACGGGAGGAAAGGGAGAAGCCCCTAGGTTGTAAATTGATCTGAGGAGGGGACACAGGAATCCCAGGCTGCCTGGGCATCTAAAGAAGCTTCCCTTCCCCCATGCCTCCATGCAACTCTACATCAGTTCAGAGTGTCTAGCAAACTGCTAATCTACTGTGGGCAGAGTGCTGTTCTTGGTGTCCAGAGCAGTGGCTGTAGTGGAAGCCCACTGTGTGCAGAGCACTGCCTGGACTGGGTACCTGCTGAGGGCAGGGAGAGGGTTGGTTCAGTCCAGGGTTCCCCCTGGGCAGGGGAGATGATGACAGTGGGGAGATTGGGAATCCACAGAGGTGGGGTTGGTGGATAGGGGGCCTCTTGGGACCAGGACAGAGAGGGGCTGCGGGGAGGAGGACAGGGAGGCATGGGAGGACAGGGGCTCCCCCTCCCCTGCCACTCCTAGATTTGCAGGGTGGCACGGGGAGCCGGATCCCCTCACTGCCCGCTGACTTTCCACTGCCCCAAGCTCCCAGATGGACAGTGGAGGAGAAGCTGGCACTGATGAATTCCCGCTTTAACAAGCGTCTCCTCATCGACCTGTTTGTGCGGAACGACGACCGGGACTCCAGCAGATGCATCATCTATGTGAGAGTCACGAGCTAACATGGGGTGACCTCCCCCCCACCCCAGGGTCCCTGGGGCTCGAGGTCGACCCTTTTCACTGCCCGCTACTCACCACGGATTGGCACGGGTCATAGACCTCTTCCAGCTTGCTGGGTTGGCATTCGTGTTCCTCATCGGTATTTTCTGGGCCACTATTCTGTGTGGAACACTGTACTGTGTGTCTCCTGTCTGCAGAGTACTACACAAGGAACCGCTGGGTGCAGAGCACTGTACTGGATGCCTACTGTGTGCCTAACATTGCTCTAGGTTCTGGAGAGCACACGATAAGAGTCAAAGACAGCATCCTTCTCTCTAGGTGCTTACAGTCTAATATGGGAGATAGGCAGACAGAGATCGAAATGAAAGGGAATCAATAAGTCAATCAGCATGGCCAAGTGGAAAGAGCGTGGACCTGGTGGGAGTCAGAGGACCTGGGTTCTAATCCCAGTTCTGCCACATTGCTGTGTGTGTGAGACCTTGGGCAAGTCACATAACTTCTCTGTGCCTCAGTTTCCCTATCTGTAAAATGGGGATTAAATCCTATTCCCTCCTACTTAGACTGGGAGCCCCAGGTGGGACAGGGATTGCATCCAATCTAACTAACTTGGATCTACCCCCAGGGCTTAGAACAGAGTTTGGCACATAGTAAGTACTTAACAAGTACTGTAATTATTATTCTTGTTTATTGACCACTTACTATGTGTAGAGCACTGTACTAAGAGCTTGGGAGAGTAAAATACAACAGAATTGGTATATATATATATGTATTTCCTACCCATAAAGCGTTTACAGTCTAGAGGGGGAGTCAGATCTTAAGATGAATAAATAAATGAGTCTGCGAGTTAAGTGATTTACATGAGAGTAAGTGTCAAAGTGGGTAATCAGGGAAGGCTTCCTGTAGGAGCTGCTCCGATAGGTCTAGTGGAAATAGTAGTCCCTGGGAGTCAGAGGACCTGGGTTCTAATCCCAGCTCTGCCTGTAGCCCGCTGTGTATGTGACCCCTGGGCAAGTCACATAACTTCTTAGTGTCTCAGATTCCTCATCTGTAAAATGGGGTTTAAATCCTACTCCCGACTACTTACACTGTGAACCCCATGTGGGACAAAGACTGTGTCCAACCTCATTATCTTGCAACTGCCCTAGTGCTTATGACAGTGCTTAGTACTTAGTGCTTAACAAGTACCGCTTAAAAGAAAGGAGTCTTCGACAGTAGGGAAGAGTTTGGTACTTTTGAAGGCAGAGGGAGACTCATGTAGTGGAAAGGGAGTGTGCTGAGGGCCAGAGGAGGGAGATTTTATTCATTCATTCATTCATTCAATCGTATTTATTGAGCACTTACTGTGTGCAGAGCACTGTACTAAGTGCTTGGGAAGTACAAATCAGCAACATATAGAGACGGTCCCTACCCAACAATGAGCTCACAGTCTAGAAACGGGAGACAGACAACAAAACGAAACAAGTAGACGGATGTCAATACCATCAGAATAAATAGAATTATAGCTATATACACGTCATTAATAAGATAGAGTAAAAAGTATGTACAAATATACACAAGTGTTGTGGGGAGGGGAAGGGAGTAGGGCAGAAGGAGGGATTGGGGGTGATGGGGGGGGATGGGGATTGGGGGTGTTGCCAACTTGTACTTCCCAAGCGCTTAGTACAGTGCTCTGCACACAGTAAGCGCTCAATAAATACGATTGATTGATTGATGGGGAAGGGAAGAGTAAGGGACAGCTGGGAGATTAGCTTGGGAGAAGCAGAGTCCGAGCTGGGGGCAGGTTGGGGAAGAGAGAAGATAGGGAAAAGGGAGCCAGTGGAGGGAGGGTCTTGAGCTGTCCCAATCTGCCACGGATTGTAAATGCTTGTTTAAGAAGGGATCCCCCACTTCATCCTGACTGTAAGCTCCTTGTGGACAGGGAAAGTGTCTGTTTATTGCTATAGTGTACTCTCCCAAGAACTTAGTACAATGTTTTGCACACAGTAAGCTCTCACTAAATACAATTGAATGAATGAATGAATGAATGAAAGGGAAGAGGAAAAGGTTCTAACAGGCTGCAGAGGAAGAATCCAGAGTGCCGTGGCTGAAATTCCGGGGCCCGGCCTGGCCGATTCCCGGTTAAAAAGTCTGGTGAGCAAGCATCTGGCTCAGACCTGCTCCTAAAGCAGCATGTCCTAGTGGAAAGAGCATGGGTGCGGGAATCAGAGGACTTGGTTTCTAATCCTGGTTCTTCCACATTCCTATTGTGACCGAGCAAGTCACTTAATTTCTCTGTGTGTCAGTTTCCCCCTCTGTAAAATGGGGATAAAATGCCTATTCTCCCTCCTCCTTAGACTGTGATCACCTTGTGGGACAGGGATCGTGTCTGACCTGATTATCTTGTACCTAACCCCAATGCTTAGTACAGTGTTCGGCACGTAGTAAGTGCTTAACAAAAAACACAATTATTATTTTTATTTTGGTTGCCGACCTGACTTGTGACATGGGGATGGTGCTTTGGGGAGGCCTGACAGGCTGAAGGGGGCTGCAGACCTCACTACCCCAACCCTATGACCGTCCCCTATCCAGTCCCGTGCCCGTTGCCCAGGCCAACCTGAGCCGGGACCCAGGGCTTTATCAGGTCCCTCACCTCCCATCCCTCTTCCCTTTGCCAAGTGCCGGGGAAATGGAAGATCAGGACAAATCAGGCTTGGAGGGGCTCCCACTTCCAGACTTGGCTGCGGGCAGGTCATCAAGGAGCAGGATGACTTATTTAGCAGGGTACTAATTCTACTCCTTAATCTATTCCCCCTTGGACCAAGATCGAGAGTTGTTGGCGCCAGGGGTTAATTTAGACCTGAGTTGACCCATCTGCTGCAGGCTCTGTCATTGGAGCTGGAGGGGTGAAGGCCTTTAAAAGGGGGGTCCCAGAGCGACCACCCCAAATTGCCCTCATCTAGGGACACCGGAGGAAAAAGACCAATGGGTGGCTCAGCTCCAGAAAGGGGAGGGGGAGTAAATTTCCCCTCTGACAATTCCTTCGATCCCGTGGGAGGACCTGCTCCCCCAGGCTCCCTGACCTGTGCTGAACCGACTTCCCTTTCCAGATCGACCAGCCCACCTTGGGGATGCCATCCCGGGATTACTACTTCAACGGCGGCAATTACCAAAGGGTAAGGGTCTCGTTTGCCCCCTCCTCCATCCGGGTGGGCACTGCGGAACCTGCATCCCTTCAGTGGGGTCTATTGTGTGCCTACTACAGGCCGAGCACTGAACTGAGCAACTTCTATGTGCAGAACACTGAATCGGACACCTACTATGTGGAGAACACTGTAATGAGTGCCTACTGTGTGAGCAGTGCTGGATTGAGGGCCCAGTATAGGCTGAGCTCTAAATAAGAATAATAATAATGATGGCATTTATTAAGCACTTACTATGTGCAAAGCACTGTTCTAAGCGCTAGGGAGGTTACAAGGTGATCAGGCTGTCTCACTGGGGGGTTCACAGTCTTAATCCCCATTTTACAGATGAGATAACTGAGGCCCAGAGAAGTGAAGTGACTTGCCCAAAGTCACACAGCTGACAATTGGCGGAGCCGGGATTAGAACCCATGACCTCTGACTCCAAAGCCCGGGCTCTTTCCACTGAGCAACACTGCTTCTCTGCTCTAAAATGAGCAGCTCTGTCTTCAGACCACTGGACTTGATCCTTACTGGTGGAGAGTGCTGTCCTGGTCACCTAATGAATGCAGAGCACTCTACTGAGCACCTACTATGTGCAGAGCACAGCACTCAGTCTTTACTAGATTCAGAGGATTGTTCGGGGCATCTCCTGTCTGTGGGGCACTGTACTAAGCTCTTAGTATGTGCTTAGCCCTGCCCTAGTGACTTTGGAACATACAGAAGTGGGAGATTTGATCCCTGCCCTCCAGGCACTTATAATTAATCAGTGATAGTTATTGAGCAATAACTGTGTGCAGAGCATTCATTCATTCAATCGTATTTATTGAGTACTTACTATGTGCAGAGCTCTGTACTAAGCACTTGGGAAGTACAAGTTGGCAACATATAGAGACGGTCCCAACCCAACAACGGGCTCACAGTCTAGAAGGGGGAGACGGACAACAAAACAAAACATGTGGACAAGTGTCAAGTCATCAGAACAAATAGAATTAAAGCTAGATGCACATCATTAACAAAATAAATAGAATGGTAAATATGTTCAAGTAAAATAAATAGAGTAACAAATCTGTACAAACATATATACAGGTGCTGTGGGGAGGGGAAAGGTAGGGCCAGGGGGTTGGGAAGGAGGAGAGGAAAAAGGGGTTCAGTCTGGGAAGACTTCTTGGAGGAGGTGAAGAGCACTGAACTAAGCACTTGGGAGAGTACAGTACAACAGAGTTGGTGAGAGGTGAAGCTTCTAGATGGAATAAAAAGTAGAAACATTTAGTACTGAGCTTTAATAAACTCACCATCCATTCATCCATCCATCCTGATTTTGCTGGAATATTTCTGGGTTTCTCCTGGCTGAGCCAATCGGTTTTAGAAAAATGGGCTCGTGTCTCAACCGTCCTGCTCATTTTAGGGCTTGTAGGTTCATCCAGGCTGAAGCGCGCTCAGTGCATGTTCCCTTTATTCACTTGTATTTATTGAGCACTTACTTTGTGCAGAACACTGTACTAAGTGCTTGGAAAGTACAATTCAGCAATAAAGAGAGACAATCCCTGCCCACAACGAGCTTACAGTTTAGAAGAGGGGAGACCGACATCAAAACAAGTAAACAGGCACCAATAGCATCACTATAAGCAAATAGAATTCTAGAACAGTCAGTCGATCGTATTTACTGAGTGCTTACCATGGGCAGAGCACTGTACTAAGCGCTTGGGAGAGTACCATACAACAATATAACAAACACCTTCCATGCCCATAATGAGTTTACAGTCCCTGGTTAGGCCCCCACAGCATTTTGGGATTTGTACTGTGGCTCTCCCAGAATGCTAGGGGTCTTTAGCTTCACCATCTTCTCCCCCGTCCCTCTCTCAGTTTCGAGAGGGAAAGAGAATTCACTCATCATCAATCAGTCGTATTTATTGAGTGCTTACTGTGTGCAGAACACTGTACTAAGCGCTTGGGAAGTACAAGTTGGCAACATATAGAGACAGTCCCTACCCAACAGTGGGCTTACAGTCTAAAAGGGGGAGACAGAGAACAAAACCAAACATACTAACAAAATAAAATAAATAGAATAGATATGTACAAGCAAAATAAATAAATAAATAAGTAAATAGAGTAACAAATATGTACAAACATATATACATATATACAGGTGCTGTGGGGAAGGGAAGGAGGTAAGATGGGGGGATGGAGAGGGGCACGAGGGGGAGAGGAAGGAAGGGGCTCAGTCTGGGAAGGCCTCCTGGAGGAGGTGAGCTCTCAGTAGGGCCTTGAAGGGAGGAAGAGAGCTAGCTTGGAGGATGGGCAGAGGGAGGGCATTCCAGGCCCGGGGGATGACATGGGCCGGGGGACGACGGCGGGACAGGCGAGAACGAGGTATGGTGAGGAGATCAGCGTCAGAGGAGCGGAGGGTGTGGGCTGAGCTGTAGAAGGAGAGAAGGGAGGTGAGGTAGGAGGGGGTGAGGTGATGGACAGCCTTGAAGCCCAGGGTGAGGAGTTTCTGCCTGATGCGCAGATTGATTGGTAGCCACTGAGAATTCACTCAAGCTAGACCCTTTGTTCTCATGTCCCACTTTGAACAAAAACGACATAGCCACCTTTCTGAAGAGGCTTCCAGCTCCATGAAGAGTTTGGACGACCCTGGTTCTTGCCCACTGTACCCAGCCTGGTCAGCGGTGACATTCCCAAACACGGGGCCACCAGATGCAGGTGAAACAATGACATCAACCATACACCCTAGTGGTAGAAGTCCACTCAAATCGGCCTGGGCCTCGAGCACATTCATTCAATCGTATTTAATGAGTGCTTACTGTGTGCAGAGCACTGTACTAAGCGCTTAGCACTGTACCTCCGGGGCTACCTGACCCTCCCTTGCGGTTCCAGAGCTTCGCCATGCTGGACCTGATGAATTCATGTCAGAGTCATGGGCCTCAGGAGCAGTAGCTGCAGTTTCCCAAGGCTGGGCTTTGACACTCTCAAATGGGCAAAAAGCAGCTGGTCCTAAATCCTGACCAGATGAGCCAGGCCAGCTGGAAACCGGACCAGTGGCCACCTTAGCCATTCTGAGGCACTCTGGCCCAGATCCCACTGGCTTCCTATCTCTCCTCATTCCTTACCCTTCGACTCCATTGGATTAGAAACAACTGATGGATTTTGTGGGCAGACGTTTGGGCTCATTGCCACATTGCTAGGATAGTTCCAGGTGAGCACAGTGGGGGCTTTTGGCCTAGCATGACATTGGATTGGCAAAAGGGAAAGAAAAGTCTAATGCTGGTAAGCCAGGATCAGGCATTTCAATCTAAACCTCATTTTCCAGCACAAGCATGTGCCAGCTGCTGGCAAGGGATGGGGAATACTTCAGAGACTAAGAACATCAGACTCCAGACAGTACTCTTGCCGGGCCAGACCCACGGCCCTTGCAGCTGAAACTCTGTCTCTGACACTTGGAGCTTACCCTCCTGGCCATCCACTCTCATGGAGAGGAATGGAGCAACCAACACTCCCGACTCTCCCCTCTCCATGCTTGACTCTCCCTTCAGTGATGCAGCATGGACCATCCAACATTCTTAACTCCTCTCTCAATCCCCAACTCTCCCTCGAGTGACCTAGCATGGACCATCCAACAAATCCTCTCTTCATTCCTGACTCTCCCTTCAGTGACATACTACAAGCCCCTTGTCCCTGCATTGACTCTAACCCCACCTCTACAAACTACCTAAATGGTAATAATAATAACAATGATTTTGGTATTTGTTAAGCATTTACTATGTGCAAAGCACTGTTCTAAGCACTGGGGAGGATACAAGGTGATCAGGTTGTCCCATGTGGGGCTCACAGTCTTAATCCCCATTTTACAGATGAGGTAACTGAGGCCCAGAGAAGTGAAATGACTTGCCCAAAGTCACACAGCTGACAAGCCGTGGAGACGGGATTTGAACCCATGACCTCTGACTCCCAAGCCCGTGCTCTTTCCACTGAGCCACACTGCTTCTCTGGTATTAAATTGTATCCAAATTACTCCTCTTCCGCCCTTTGTTCTCCCTCTAATTTATGCCATGGTGAAGAGTGAAAAAGGCCAAGCGGAACCTGGCTCCTTCCTTTCCCAGACCATCACCAGGGTAGAATCAGCAAGGATCCCGGGCAGCGGGGAGTATGGTGGAACTGGATGGTGGATCTTCCAGAAGCTCCCACTTCTGCCCTGCCAACCCTCTCTCTCCCCTCCCATCCTCCTGAGACAGGTGAGAGAGGCGTACCTGAGCTTCATGATCGCCATGGCCACAATGATCCGCAGCGATCTGAACCTGACTCGCGATGACCGCTTTGTCCAGGAGGAGATGGCCCGGGTGATGGAACTGGAGACTGACATCGCCAATGTGAGTTAGGTTGACTAGTTGTGGAATACTGCACTGAGCATCTGGAGGGTCAGATCCCTGTGCTGAGCACCTAGCAGGAGCAAAGCACTGTCCTGAGTGCCCAGCAATGAATCAATCAATCAATCATATTTATTGAGTACTTACTGTGTGCAGAGCACTGTATTAAGCACTTGGGAGAGTACAATATAATGGAGTTGGTAGACAGGTGTCCTGCCCACAAGGAACTTACAGTCTATAGGGGGAGACCGACACTAAAATATATTAGATACATACGTACGTGCTGTAGGGTTGAGAGTGGGGTGAATAAAGTGTACAAATCTAAGTGCAAAGGTGACACAGAAGGGAGAAAGGGCTTAATAGGGGAAGGGCTCTTGGAGGAAATATGATTTTAATTGTTGGACTCGAAGGGGGAGAGAGTTCCAGACTGGAGGGAGGATGTGGGTAAGGGGTCGGTGGTGAGATAGATGAGATCAGGATTCAGTGAGTAGGTTGGTGTTAGAGGAAGGAAGTGAGTGTTCTGGGCTGTTATAGGAAATCAGCCAAGTACAATAGGAGGGAGCAAGGTGATTAAATGTATAACAGCCAGTGATACGGAATGCAGGGCACTGGGGGTTTTTTTCTGGCATTTGTTAAGCACTGATTATCTGTCAAGCACCACTACAAATTAATCGGGTTGGACACAGTCCCTGTCCCACATGGGGCTTACAGTCTTCTAAGTAGGGGGGATAACAGGTATTCAAATCCCAATTTTACAGTTGAGGAAACTGAGGCAAAAGGAAGTGAAGTGACTTGCCCAAAGTCACACAGCAGACAAACGGCAGAGCCATTCATTCATTCATTCATTCAATCGTATTTATTGAGCACTTACTGTGTGCAGAGCACTGTATTAAGTGCTTGGGAAGTACAAGTTGGCAACATCTAGAGACGGTCCCTACCCAACAGCAGACTCACAGTCTGGAAGGGGGAGACAGACAACAAAACAAAACATATTAACAAAATAAAATAAATAGAATAAGTATGTACAAATAAAATAAATAGAGTAATAAATACGTACAAACATATATACATATATACAGGTGCTGTGGGGAGGGGAAGGAGGTAAGGCAGGGGGAGGAGGGGGAGAGGAAGGACGGGGCTCAGTCTGGGAAGGCGTCCTGGAGGAGGTGAGCTCTCAGTAGGGCTTTGAAGGGAGGAAGAGAGCTAGCTTGGCGGATGTGTGGAGGGAGGGCATTCCAGGCCAGGGGGATGACGTGGGCCGGGGGTCGACAGCGGGACAGGCAAGAACGAGGCACGGTGAGGAGATTAGTGGCAGAGCTGGAGGAGAGAAGGGAGGTGAGGTAGGAGGGGGCGAGGTGATGGACAGCCTTGAAGCCGAGGGTGAGGAGTTTTTGCCTGATGCGTGGGTTGATTGGTAGCCACTGGAGATTTTTGAGGAGGGGAGTAACATGCCCAGAAGCCTTTCTGCACAAAGATGATCCAGGCAGTGGCGTGAAGTATAGACTGAAGTGGGGAGGGACAGGAGGATGGGAGATCAGAGAGGAGGCTGATGCAGTAATCCAGTCGGGATAGGATGAGAGATTGAACCAGCAGGGTAGCAGTTTGGATGTAGAGGAAAGGGCAGATCTTGGCGATGTTGCGGAGGTGAGACTGGCAGTTTTTGGTGACGGATTGGATGTGAGGGGTGAACGACAGAGCAGAGTCGAGGATGACACCAAGGTTGCGGGCTTGTGAGATGGGAAGGATGGTAGTGCCATCAACAGTGCTGGGATAGTCAGGGAGAGGGCAGGGTTTGGGAGGGAAGATAAGAAGTTCAGTCTTGGACATGTTGAGTTTTAGATGGCCAGCATACATCCAGATGGAGATGTCCTGAAGGCAGTAGGAGACCCGAGCCTGAGTCCAGGCCTGGATATTGGAGAACCTAGAGGTCCTAACCCCACCTCCACCACTTCTTTGCTGTGTGACCTTGGACAAATCACTCAACTACTCTGTGGCTCAGTTACATCATCTGTAAAATGAGAATTAAGACTGTGAGCCTGTGTGGGATAGGGATTGTATCCAACCTAATTATCTTGCATCTACCCCAGTGCTTAGTACAGTGCCTGACACAGGGTAAGCGATTAGCAAATACCATTAAAAAAAAGCTGGCTGGCTGCTGATCCATTCATTAGCATTTATTGGGGGCTTACTGTTAATCAATCAATTGTATTTATTGAGCACTTACTGTATGCAGAGCACTGTATTAAACACTTAAGATAGTATGCTACAACAAGAGTTGGTAGACATGCTCTGCTCACACTGAGCTTACAGTCTAGAGCATTGTCAAGTTAAGCACTCAGTAAATATCACTGATTGATGACTAAATATTTGAGAGACAACAATAGAGGGGTTATTTTGTTTGCTTTAAGCACTTACTATGTGCCAGGCACTGTACTGAGCACTGGGGTAGATACAAATTAATAATAATGAATGTATTTGTTAAATGCTTACTATGTGCGATGCACTGTTCTAAGCACTGGGGAGGATACAAGGTGATCAGGTTGTCCCACATGGGGCTCACAGACTTAATCCCCATTTTCCATATGAGGTAACTGAGGCACAGAGAAGTTAAGTGGCTTGCGCAAGGTCACACAGCTGACAAGTGGCGGAGCCGAAATTCAAACCCATGACCTCAGACTCCCAGGTTCTTTCCCCGGAGCCACACTGCTTCAAATTAATGAGATTGGATAGTCTATGCCCTAAATGGGACTCACAGTCTTAATCCCCATTTTACATATGAGGAAACTGAGGCCTAGAAAAAATTAAGTAATTCACCCAAGGTCACTCAGCAGACAAGTGTCAGAGCGGGGATTAGAACCTCAAATCCTTTGACTGCCCAGGCTCTCTGCATTAAAGTTAGATCCCTGCTCTCAAAAGACTTTCATTCTAACCAGGTGAGGCAAATACCAAGAAATTTACGAATAGGGGAAAAGAAAGGAAAAATAGGTATGTAGGTGAGTAAGTGCTTAAAGAATAGAACAGGTAAGTAGATATGGACAGAAGAGCTATAGTTTGGCATGACTGCGTAAATGAAATGGAAGTACTTAGGATGTAGTTGGGGAGAATAAAACCTGGTGAGAAGAAAAATTAGTCAGGGAAGGCCACCTGAAGGAGATGTGATTGCAGGAGGGATTTGAAGATGGGGAGAATTGTGGTCTGGCAGATTGGAAGAGGGAGGGAGTTCCAAGCATCGGATAGGGTGTGATTGAGGGGTTGGATGTGGGACAGGTGTGAATGAGGCACAGTGAGTGGGTTAGTTTGAAGGGAACAAAGTGCATGCTAGGGTATTATGGGAGAAAGAGAGTGGATAAAAAGGAGAGAGGGAGGAGACTGTGTGACATAGCTGATGAGGAGGAGTTTCTGTTTGGCAAGGAGAGGAAAGGGTAATTAGAGGTTTTGGAATAGTGAGGAGCCATGTCAGCATAGCTTAGTGGAAAGAGCAGAGGTTTGGGAGTCAGACATTGTGGGTTCTAATCCTGGCTCTGCCTCTTATTAGCTGTGTGACTTTGGGTAAGTCACTTAATTTCTCTGTGCTTGTTATCTGTAAAATGGGGATTAAGACTGTGAACCCACGTGGGACAACCTCATTGCCTTGTATCAACCCCAGTGCTTAGAACAATGCTTGGCACATAGTAAGTACTTAAAAAATACCATCATTATATTTTAGGAAAAGGACCTGGGCAACAGGGTAAAAAGTGGATCAGTGAGGAGAGAGGTGGGTGGTAGGGGAGATCAATGAGGAGGTGGATGTAGAAATTCTGGGGGGTGGGAAGCCATGGGAAGACTCTCTTTTCTCCTTGGTCTGCTCCTGTAGTTGCTGGGAATGCCCCATTTGAGCCAGCATGAACCCAGCTGTCTCTTGGAAAAGGAGTGTTCATTGTGCTTGAGAACTTTATCATTCAACTGTATTGAGTGCTTACTGTGTGCAGAACACAGTACTAAGCACTCAGGAAGGTACTATAAAACAGAGTTGGTAAACATGTTCTCTGCTCACAGTGAGCTTATAGGCTAGGGAGGCAGATATCTACATATCTGTAACTTTTTTATTTATGCTTATTAATCTCTGCCTCCTGCTCTGGATGGTGAGCTCATTGTGGGCAGGGAATGTGTCTGTTGCTGTGTTGTACTCTCCCAAGCACTTATTACAGTGCTTTGTACACAGTAAGTGCCCAATAAATATGATTAAATGAATGTGGCAGAGAGGTTGACAGAGATAGAAGAGATTGAGATAATAGTAAATAGATTGGCATTAGAGGATCAAAGCTTGCAGGCTGGATTGTAATAGAAGAACATTAAGGTGACTGAAGGGTTTTAAAGACAATGGAAATGAGTTTCAGTTTGATGTAGGGGTGCATGGGCAACTACAGGAGGTTCTTGAGGAGTGGGAAAACATGGACTGAATGTTTTTTGTAGAAAAATGATCCAGGTAGCAGAGTGAAGTACAGACTGGAGTGGGAGAGACAGCAGGGAGGTCAGCAAGGAGGCTGATGCAATAATCAAGGTGGGATATGACAAATGCTTGGATTAATGTGGTAGCAGTTTGGAGAGGAAAGGACAGGTTTTAGCAATGTTGTTGAAGTTGAACCAACAGGATTTAGTGGCAGATTGAATGTGAGTTGGATGAAAGGAAATGAGTCAAAGATAACGCTTAGTACAGTGCTCTGCACACAGTAAGTGCTCAATAAATATGATTGAATGAATAATTCCAAGGTTATGGGCTTATGAGACAGAGAAGCAGCATGGCTCAATGGAAAGAGCACGGGCTTTGGAGTCACAGGTCATGGGTTCAAATCCCGGCTCTGCCGATTGTCAGCTGTGTGATTTTGGGCAAGTCACTTAAGTTCTCTGAGCCTCAGTTCCCTCATCTGTAAAATGGGGATTAAGACTGTGAGCGCCCTTGGGACAACCTGGTCACCTTGTAACCTCCCCAGTGATTAGAACAGTGCTTTCATCATCAACTGTATTTATTGAGGGCTTACTATGTGCAGAGCACTGTACTAAGCGCTTGGGAAGTACAAATTGGCAACATATAGAGACAGTCCCTACCCAAAAGTGGGCTCACAGTCTAAAAGGGGGAGACAGAGAACAAAACCAAACATACTAACAAAATAAAATAAATAGAATAGATATGTACAAGTAAAATAAATAGAGTAATAAATATGTACAAATATATACATATATACAGGTGCTGTGGGGAAGGGAAGGAGGTAAGATGGGGGATGGAGAGGGGGAGAGGAAGGAAGGGGCTCAGTCTAGGAAGGCCTCCTCGAGGAGGTGAGCTCTCAGCAGGGCCTTGAAGGGAGGAAGAGAGCTAGCTTGGTGGATGAGCAGAGGGAGGGCATTCCAGGCCCGGGGGATGACGTGGGCCGGGGGTCGATGGCGGGACAGGCGAGAACGAGGTACGGTGAGGAGATTAGCAGCGGAGGAGCGGAGGGTGCGGGCTGGGCTGTAGAAGGAGAGAAGGGAGGTGAGGTAGGAGGGGCCGAGGTGATGGACAGCCTTGAAGCCTAGGGTGAGGAGTTTCTGCCTGATGCGCAGATTGATTGGTAGCCACTGGAGATTTTTGAGGAGGGGAGTAATATGCCCAGAGCGTTTCTGGACAAAGATAATCCGGGCAGCAGCATGAAGTATGGATTGAAGTGGAGAGAGACATGAGGATGGGAGATCAGAGAGAAGGCTGATGCAGTAGTCCAGATGGGATAGGATGAGAGCTTGAATGAGCAGGGTAGCGGTATGGATGGAGAGGAAAGGGCGGATCTTGGCAATGTTGCAGAGCTGAGACCGGCAGGTTTTGGTGACGGCTTGGATGTGAGGGGTGAATGAGAGAGCGGAGTCGAGGATGACACCAAGGTTGTGGGCTTGGTGGCTTGCGGGCTTGGTGCTTTGTACATAGTAAGTGCTTAATAAATGCTATTATTATTAAAGGATGGTGTTGCTGTCTACAGTAATGGGAAAGCCAGGGGAAGGGTGGGGTTTGGGTGGGAAGCTGAGAAGTTCTGTTTAGGACATGTCGAGTTTGAGGTGTCAGTGGGACATCCAAGTAGAGATGTCCTGAAGCTTTGACCCCATGAACTCACCACTGTAATTAAACAATTCCAGGGCTCGGGCAGATGGGTCTGCTGTCAGGATGCAGGGGGGCAGAGGCAGGCAGAGCTGTGAAGACCCCCATAGAAATCAATCAGTTAATCAATGACATTTATTGATTGACCCCACTGCTCCCTCCAGTTATCGCCCTATCTCCCTCTTATCCCTCCTCTCCAAACTCCTTGAGTGAGTTGTCTTCACCTGCTTCCTCTACTTCCGCTCCTCTAATTCTCTCCTTTATCCCCTCCAATCTCACAGGTCACAAATGATTTCCTTAGTGCCAATCCAAAGGCCTCTTACTCTGTCCTAATCCTTTTTGACTTTTCAGCTGCCTTGGACACTTTTTGGTCCACCCCTTTCTCCTGGAAACATTATCCCACGTTGGCTTCACTGACACTGTCCTCTTCTGGTTCTCCCCCTATCTCTTTGGCCTCTGATTCTCAGTCTTTCACAGGCTCCTCCTCTGCCTCCCACCCCCTAACTGTGGGAGGCTCAGTTCTGGGTCCCCTCTTTTCTCCATATGCACCCAATGCCTTAGAGAACTACTTTGCTCCTGTGGCTTCAAATACCATCTCTATCCAGATGACTCACAAATCTACATCTCCAGCCCTGACCTCTCTCCTTCTCTGCTGTCTCATATTTCCTCCTGCCTTCAAGTCATCTCTACTTGGATATCCTGCTGACAATTCAAATTTAACATGTCCAAAACAGAAGACTCATCTTCCCACCGAAACTCTGTCCTCCCCCTGACTCTTCCATCACCGTAGACAGTACCACCATCCTCCCTGTCTCACAAGCCCCCAATCTTGGAATTATCCTCAACTCATCTCTCTTTCAACAAACATATTCAATCTGTCACCAAATCCTGTCAATTCAACTTTCACAACATCCCATAAAATCCATCCTTTTTATCTAAACTGCTACTATGCTGGTCCAAGCACTTAGCCTATCCCACCTTGAGCCTCCTTGCTGACCTCCCAGCCTCCTATCTCTCCCCACTCCAGTCCAAACTTCACTCTGCTGCTGGGATCATTTTCCTAAAAATAAAAAGTTGTCTGTTTCCCCTCTCCACAAGGGACTCCAGTAGTTGTCCATCCCCTGCCACACTAATCAGAACCTCCTTACTGTTGGCTTTAAAGCGAGATGAAGCAGTGTTGTCTAGTGCTTAGAACAGTGCTTTGCACATAGTAAGTACTTAATAAATGCTATTATTATTATTATTAGTGGAGATAGCATGGGCCTGGAAGTTAGAAGGACGTGGGTTCTAATCCCAGCTCTACCTTTTATCTGCTGTGTGATGTTGGACAAGTCATTTCACTTCTCTGTGCCTGTTACCTCATCTGTAAAACAGGGATTAAGACTGTAAACACCATGTGGACATTTGTTGTGTCCAACCTGATTATCTTGTACCTACCCCAGCTCTTAGAACAGTGTCTGGCACTTAGTAAGTGCTTAACACATACAGTTTAAAAAAAAAATCACCTTGCCCACTCCTAATCCCTTCCTGATTTCCTATTATAACCCTAACCCAATTACTTCACTCCTCTAACACCAACCTGCTCACTGTACTTCAATCTTAACTATCTCTCTGCCAACGCTTGCCCTTATGGCCTGGAACTCTATCGTCCTTCATATCCAATGGAGCACGACTTTCCCCTCCTTCAAAGCAACAGACCAGCGCTTTTCCCACCATTAAAACCTTGTTAAAATCACATCTCCTTCAAGAGGCCTTCCCTGACTAAGCTCTCATTTTCCCCTCCTCCCTCTCCCCTCTGAGACACGTGACTTCATTCATTCATTCAATCGTATTTATTGAGCACTTACTGTGTGCAGAGCACTGTACTAAGTGCTTGGGAAGTACAAGTTGGCAACATGTAGAAATGGTCCCTACCCAACAACGGGCTCACAGTCTAGAAATAATGGCATTTATTAAGCACTTACTATGTGCAAAGCACTGTTCAAAGCTCTGGAGAGGTTACAAGGTGATCAGGTTGTCCCAGAGGGGGCTCACAGTCTTAATCCCCATTTTACAGATGAGGTAACTGAGGCCCAGAGAAGTTAAGTGACTTGCCCAAAGTCACACAGCTAACAATTGGCAGAGCTGGGATTTGAACCCACGACCTCTGACTCCAAAGCCCCGGCTCTTTCCACTGAGCCACACCACAGCACTTATGTATATAGTTCTAACTTACCAGACAGTGGGGAGATGGTGGTCCCTTGTATTTGAGTGCTTACTGTGTGCAGAGCATTGTACTAAGCACTTGGGAAGTACAAGTTGGCAACATATAGAGACGGTCCCTACCCAACAACAGGCTCACAGTCTAGAAATATATGAGGGTGAGGGAGTTACAGGCCAGAGAGAGGACGTGGGCAAGGGGTCAATGGTAAGTGAGACAACGTTGAGGCCTAGTGAGTTAGTACAGTCCTCTGCACACAGTAAGTGCTCAATAAATACAATTGAGTGAGTACATTGGTATTAGAGGAGTGAAGTGTGAGGGCTGGGTTGCAATAATGATGGCATTTGTTTAGCACTTACTATGTGTGAAGCATTGGGAGGGATACAAGGTGATCAGGTTGTCCCACGTGGGGCTCACAGTCTTCATCACCATTTTACAGATGAGATAACTGAGGCTCAGAGAAGTTAAGTGACTTGCCCAAGGTCACGCAGCAGATGTGTGGTGGAGCTGGGATTAGAACCCATGACCTCTGACTCCCAAGCCCATGCTCTTTCCACTGAGCCACGCTGCTTCTCTGCTTGTAGTGGAAGAGGAGTGGGGTTAGGTGGATAGAGGAGAACTGATGGGGGACTTATAATTGAAACAAGCACGTGCGGGGGGTCGGGGAAGGGCTGGGAATGGCGACAGGCCTAAGGTCAGTCCATTTTCGGCTTGTGGACTGTACTTGTTTCTTCTCCTGCATCTGTCACCAGGCGACTGTCCCCCAAGAGGAGCGGCATGATGTCACCCTGTTGTACAATAAAATGACCCTTCCGGAGCTCCAGGAGAAATTTTCCCTGAAGGTAAGAGCTCTGGGCTTCCCTGCTGCACAACCCCTGTCAGTCAATCAGTCAACTGTATTTATTGAGTGTTTACTATGTGCAGAACACTGTACTAAGTGCTTGGAAGGGCACCATATGATAATAAACAGTCATATTCCCTGCCCACAATGAGTTTACAGTTTAGAGGGGGAGACAGACAATGCCACCACCCATCCCTGTCCTTGCCTAGGAACACTGGACAGCGGGGCTAGGGTGTGTGCCCAATGATACAGCAGGAAACTGTGAACCAGAGGGTCCAGGCCACTGTACCAGCCAGGAGCAGATGCTCCCTAGTGGGGGATCTCCCCTCCCCCGGCCCCCCCACCCCAGCAGGATAATAATAACAATAATAATGGCATTTATTAAGCACTTACTATGTGCAAAGCACTGTTCTAAGCACTGGGGAGGTTACAAGGTGATCAGGTTGTCCCAGAGGGGGCTCACAGTCTTAATCCCCATTTTACAGATGAGGTAACTGAGGCACAGAGAAGTTGTGACTTGCCCAAAGTCACACAGCTGACAATTGGAAGAGCTGGGATTCGAACCCATGACCTCTGACTCCAAAGCCTGAGCCCTTACTGTGCACACAGCACTGTACTAAGCGCTTGGGAGAGTACAATATAACAGAGTTGGTAGACATGTTCCCCGGAGGGAGAACCAGCTAGGTTAGTGCCAGTAGAGCCAAGAGAGGAATAAAAGAGTCAAGATGGAGAGTGAGGAAGGCTGGTAGAGAGCCATGGATGATAGTGGATAATAACAATTAATAATGATGATATTTGTTAAGTGCCATGTGCCAGTCACTCTACTAAGTGCTGGAGTGGATACAAGCAAATTGGGTTGGACAGTCTCTGTCCCACATGTCTCAATCCCCATTTTACAGATGAGGGAGCTGAGGCCCAGAGAAGTGAAGTGACTTGCCCAAGGTCACCCGGAAGACAAGTGGCAGAGCCAGGATTAGAACCCATGACCTTCTGATTCCCAGGCCCCTGCTCTATCCACTTCGCCATGCCAGAGGACCTGGGCTCTACTGTGTGATGTTGGGCAAGTCACTTAACTTATCTGGGCCTCAGTTTCCTTAACTTCAAAATAGGGATTCCATACCTGTTCTACCTCCTACTTAGACTGTAAGCCCCATAATAATAATACTAATAATAATGATGGTATTTGTTAAGCGCTTACTATGTGTAGAGCACTGTTCTAAGCGTTGGGGAGGTTACAAGGTGATCAGGTTGTCCCACGGGGGGCTCACAGTTTTAATCCCCATTTTACAGATGAGGTAACTGAGGCACAGAGAAGTTAAGTGACTTGCCCAAAGTCACACAGCTGACAGTTGGCAGAGCCGGGATTTGAACCCATAACCTCTGACTCCAAAGCCTGTGCTCTTTCCATTGAGCCACGCCCCATATGGGACAAGGGACTGCGTCTGATCTGATTAACTTGTATCTACCTCAGTGCTTTGATCAGTGCTTGACACATAGTAAGCACTTAACAAATACTATAAAAAAAAAAGATAGGGCATTTCCATTTGATGCCAACGGAGAAGCCTAGTCCTTGGAGGTGCATGCTGACTGACACTGGAAGAAGATCAATCAATCAATCGTATTTATTGAGCGCTTACTGTGTACAGAGCACTGTACTAAGTGCTTGGGAAGTACAAGTTGGCAAATGCAGCAACATGAAGTAGGAGCTGAAGCCGGGAGAGACTGGAGGCCGGGAGGCCAGCAAGGAGGCTGATGCAGTAGTCCAAACGTGATATGACAAAGGCTGGAACGAGGGTGGTTATTTGAGGGGAGAGGAAGAAGAGGGTACAGGAAATGCTTGGAGGAAGACTCAGCAGATTTTAGCAGAACAGTCGATCGGGAGAATTGAACAACAAGGAGTAGAAGATGACAGAGATGTGGCCAAAGACTTCTGGGTCCGATCAGGAGGATGCTGGGGTGGTTGCCTGAGATGGTAAAGTGGCACCCCACAAAGCATGTGCAGCACTGTGATTCTCCCCTCTTTCTCCTCCTCTTTCTCCTTCTTTCCCTTTTTTTATTTTTGCATTTGTTAAGCGCTATGTGCCAAGCACTGTTCTAAGCCCTGGAGGTGGATACAAGGTGATCAGGTTGTCCCACATGGGGCTCACAGTCTTAATCCCCATTTTACAAACGAGGTAACTAGGTCCAGAGAAGTGAAGTGACTTGCCCAAGGTCACACAGCTGACAATTGGTGGAGCTGGTATTTGAACCCACGACCTCTGACTCCCAAGCTCATGTTCTTTCCAATGAGCCACGCTGCTTCTCTTCTCTTCCTTCTTTTCCTCCTCTTCTTCTAGGACTTTAACTGGACCCTCTTCATCCAGAGGGTCATGGCATCTGTGGGTGTCCTGATCCGCCCGCAGGAGGAGGTGGTAGTGTATGGGGCGCCCTACCTGCGGAAGCTCCAGGCAATCATCACCAGCTACTCTGCCAGGTGAGGATCGTGGGGTTGGGGGAAGAGGGACAGGGGATTTCATTCATTCAATCGTATTTATTGAGCGCTTACTGTGTGCAGAGCACTGTACTAAGCGCTTGGGAAGTACAAGTTGGCAACATAGAGAGACAGTCCCTACCCTGAGAGATGGGGGATGGCCCTCTCCGGAGCATCTGTCTGGGAAAGCTCTGGGATGCTGGGGGTGAGGGTCCTGACCTCCCACATAAGAATAATAATAATAATGATGGCATTTATTAAGTGTGGGGTTCAGTGGAAAGAGCCCGGGCTTTGGAGTCAGAGGTCATAGGTTCGAATCCCGACTCTGCCACGTCTGCTGTGTGACCTGGGGCAAGTGACTTAACTTCTCTGAGCCTCAGTTACCTCATCTGTAAAATGAGGATTAAGACTGTGAGCCCGACGTGGGGCAGCTTGATCACCTTGTATTCCCCCCCCCCAGCACTTAAAACAGTGCTCTGCACATAGTAAGTGCTTAACAAATGCCATTATTATTATCATTATTATTACTATGTGCAAAGCACTGTTCTAAGCGCTGGGGAGGTTACAAGGTGATCAGGTTGTCCCATGGGGGGCTCACAGTCTCAATCCCCATTTTCCAGATGAGGTCACTGAGGCACAGAGAAGTTAAGTGACTTGCCCAAAGTCACACAGCTGACAAGTGGCAGAGTCGGGATTTGAACCCATGACCTCTGACTGCAAAGCCCGGGCTCTTTCCACTGAGCTATGGTGCTTCTCTGCCCTGGGCGGACCAACCGAGATGGGCTGCTCTGTGGCTGGACTGCAGTGTGGCCCCAGCCTTGTGTCTCCAGCCTCCAGCCCCACATCCTCTGCCCTGCGCCCCCCATCTGGTGCCCTGATTCCGGAGGAGCCTCTCCATTCCAGGCTTCCATCCGGCATTATGTTGGCATTTAGTAAGCACTTACTATGTGCAAAGCACTGTTTTAAGCACTGGGGAGGTTACAAGGTGATCAGGTTGTCCCACGGGGGGGGCCCACAGTCTTAATCCCCATTTTCCAGATGAGGTAACTGAGGCACAGAGAAGTTAAGCGACTTGCCCAAAGTCACACAGCTGACAAGTGGCAGAGCCGGGATTTGAACCCCTGACCTCTGACTCCAAAGCCCGGGCTCTTTCCACTGAGCCACGCTGCTTCCCAGCGTGCTTCCGGCATTGGGTTTCCTGGCTGGGCGGGCACTGACCCGGCTTTCTGCGTCTGTCCCCAGTACCATCCAGAACTATCTGATCTGGCGCCTGATCATCGACCGGGTCAGTAGTTTGAGCCGGAGGTTCAAGGACGTTCGGGCCAACTACCGCAAGGTAACCCCCAGGGTGGCATGGATAACCGGGAGTACCAGGGCCGGGGCCTGGACCCATTCCACCCCCCAGGAAGGCAGCAATGCCCACTGGCTAGACTCCAGACTGGAACCAAGACCAGATCCTGGGCTATGATGATGATGATGATGGCATTTATTAAGCACTTACTATGTGCAAAGCACTGTTCTAAGCGCTGGGGAGGTTACAAGGTTACAAGCCCACAGGGGGCTCACAGTCTTCATCCCCATTTTACAGGTGAGGGAACTGAGGCACAGAAAAGTTGTGACTTGCCCAAAGTCACACAGCTGGCAAGTGGCAGAGCCGGGATTTGAACCCATGACCTCTGACTCCAAAGCCCGGGCTCTTTTCCACTGAGCTTCGCTGCTTCTTAAGGGATAAGGCTATCCCTTACTAGGCTCAATGTAGTTTTCATAATTCCATTTGAAGGCAGGGGGATGGACCTTTTGACCTCGGGCATATGTCCCTTTTAGAGTCAGTGTGACAAGAATGGAGAACTGGGTCAGGGGACTGAAATTTGCTATTTTACCACAGTTACCCCAAATCAGAGAAGCAGCATGGCTTAGTGGAAAGACCCCGAGCTTGGGAGTCAGAGGTCATGGGTTCTAATCCCGGCTCCACCACTTGTCAGCTGTGGGACTTTGGGCAAGTCACTTAACTTCTCTGGGCCTCACTTAACCTCATCTGGAAAATGGGGATTAAGACTGTGAGCCCCATGTGGGACAACCTGCTTACCTTGTATCTACCCCGGTGCTTAGAACAGTGCTTGGCACATAGTAAGCATTTAACAAATTCCATCATTATTATCTGGACTTCAGGTGTGTGTCTTGTTACATCCGGATGAATCTGGCTAGTGGCCTGAATGCAGGATGTGGGAAGGGTATGGAGAACTCGCTGACATCCCCCAGCCAAACAACGGCCACGAAGAAGCTCCTTGAGGTTGCAAGTTGCCAGGAGTAGGAAGAACTTTGGGTTACAGCAGAGGGCCTGAGATGGGCAGATGTCAGAGGGGTCTAAAGAGCGGAAAGAAGTATATTGAGTGATGTTTCAGGAGATAATACAGGCAACAACAGTGTGGAGTTTGGACTGAAGAGAAGGCAGGGAGGACAGAAAGGAGGTGATACAGTCGCCTAGCCATGAGATGACCAGTCTCCTGAGCTTGAGGGCAGCCCCGTCCTGGGCTGGACTGAGAAGTTGCATAGTGGGACAATCCATCAATCAGTGGTATTTGTTAACTGAGTACAGAGCAATGTACTAAGCATTTGGGAGAGTAGGTTGGAGTTGGTAGAAACAATCCTTGACCTTAATAATAATAATGGCATTTATTAAGTGCTTACTATGTGCAAAGCACTGTTCTAAGCGCTGGGGAGGTTACAAGGTAATCAAGTTGTTCCACGTGGGGCCCACAGACTTTATCCCCATTTTCCAGATGAGGTAACTGAGGCCCAGAGAAGTTGTGACTTGCCCAAGGTCACACAGCTGACAAGTGGCGGAGCTGGGATTTGAATTCATGACCTCTGACTCCAAAGCCTGTGCTCTTTCCACTGAGCCACGCTGCTTCCCTAAGCAGCTTACAGTCTAGAGGGGAATACAGATGCTGCGGTGAATTACAGTTAGGAGAAAAGGCTATGTATGGAAGTGCTGTGGGGCTCATGGTCAAGTGCTGAAAGATCCAAGTATGTAGGTGACTCAAAGTAATAATAATAATAATAATAATAATGGTATTTGTTAAGTGCTTACTATGTGACAAGCACTGTTCTAAGCACTGGGGTAGATACAAGCTGATCAAGTTGAGCCCACTTGGGGCTCACAATCTTGATCCCCATTTTACAGATGAGGTAACTGAGGCACAGAGAAGTTAAGTGACTTGCCCAAGATCACACAACTAACAAGTGGCAGAGTCAGGATAGTAAGAATAATGATTATAGAAATAGTCTAAGTGTTTATTATATGCCAAACAGTACATTAAGCACTGGGTTATAGATAGAAGTTAATCAGGTTGGACACAGTTCCTACCCGACATGGGGCTCACAGTCTGAGTGAGTAGGAGTTAATCCCCATTTTACAGTTGAGGTAAATGAGGCACAGAGAATTTAAGTGACTTGACCAAAGTGACACTACAGATGTGTGTCAGAGTCAGCATTAGAACCCAGGTCCTCTGACTCCGACCTGTGCTCTTTCTACTAAGCCATGCTGCTTCTCTCTTGAAGACAGGGAGAGTGGCGGTTTATTGGATATAAAGGAGGAGAAAATTCCAGTCCAGATGGAGGACATTGGCAAAGGGTGGCTGGAGATTGAGACACAGTGTGTGGATTGGTGTTAGAGGAATGACGTATACAGGCTGGGTTGTAGTAGGAGATCCATGAAGGTAAGATAGGACGGGGCAAGGAGATTGAGTGCTTTAAAGTCGACGGTAAGAAGTTTCTGTTTGATGTGGAGGTGGATGGGCAGCCACTGGAGGTTCTTGAGGAGGGGGGAGATGTGGACTGATTGGGTTTTTTTGATAAATAATCCATGCAGCAGAGTGAAGCAGCAGACTACAGTGGGGAGAGACCAGAGGCAGGAAGGTCAGCGAGGAGGCAGATATAGTCATCTAGAATGAATCTGATAAGTGTTTGGCTCAGCAGTTTAGATGGATAAAAATGGTGCCATAAAAGTAGAAACACCAGGCTTTGGTGACAGACCGAATATTTGGGTTGAATGAGAGATGAACAGTCAGCGGACAGGGGTCTGGAGAGGGAGACAGAACCCCCAGTCCGGAGAAGCTGCCTGGAGCTTGGGCTGGGGAGGTCCGGGCCTCCCAGGGAGGCCTGAAGGCAAGTCCCCGCCTGGTGCCCACGTACAGGCTCTGTACGGAACCACCGTGGAGGAAGCGCGGTGGAGGGAGTGCGTGAGCTTCGTCAACAACAACATGGAAAACGCGGTCGGTGCCCTCTACGTCAAGGAGGCCTTTGCTGGGGAGAGCAAGAGGATGGTAGGTGATTCTCTGACTCAATCAATCAATCAATCATATTTACTGAGCGCTTACTATGTGCAGAGCACTGTACTAAGCGCTTGGGAAGTACAAATTGGCAACATATAGAGACAGTCCCTACCCAACATTGGGCTCACAGTCTAAAAGGGGGAGACAGAGAGAAAAAAAAAAACAAAACAAAACATACTAACAAAATAAAATAAATAGAATAGATATGTACAAGTAAAATAAATAAATAGAGTAATAAATATGTACAAACATATATACATATATACAGGCGCTGTGGGGAAGGGAAGGAGGTAAGATGGGGGGGATGGAGAGGGGGACGAGGGGGAGAGGAAGGAAGGGGCTCAGTCTGGGAAGGCCTCCTGGAGGAGGTGAGCTCTCAGCAGGGCCTTGAAGGGAGGAAGAGAGCTAGCTTGGCGGATGGGCAGAGGGAGGGCATTCCAGGCCCGGGGGATGACGTGAGCCGGGGGTTGATGGCGGGACAGGCGAGACCAAGGTATGGTGAGGAGATTAGCGGCGAAGCAGCGGAGGGTGCGGGGTGGGCTGTGGAAGGAGAGAAGGGAGGTGAGGTAGGAGGGGGCGAGGGGATGGACAGCCTTGAAGCCCAGGGTGAGGAGTTTCTGCCAGCCCTCTCATCCCAACCCTGTCCCCCCGCCCCACCTCCAACATCCAGGGAGCCTCCAGGGCCCCCCCAGCACCCACCTGACCAAGGGGAGGAGTGGGTGGAGAAGAAAATCACCCCTTCCCTCTTTGACTGGACACCTGCCCAACCTGGCTTCTTGTTCCCCATCACCCTAGGGACACACAGCTCTTCCCAGCCACGCTGCTGAGAGGGTTTGGGGGCTTGGGTGGAGCGGAGGGGCAGTAGGGAAAGAGGCTAGCGTGTGCCCCAGGTCTGAGTGAATTAAAAATCAATTCCAGATGCCTCATGTGGTTTATTGACCTGTCTCTTGAGGCGGTGGTCTCCAGACACTGGAGACCACCATCGTGACCACTGTCGGCAGCAGCATCTACTGAGGTCCTACTAGGCGCAGAGCACTCTATTGGGTTCCTCCTGGCTGCAGAGCCCCATAACAGTGCCTACGCCCTGCAAAGCACTGAATGGAATAATACCATAATAATGATGATGGTATTTGTTAAGCATTTACTATGTGCCAAGCCCTGTTCTAAGCACTGGGGTAGATACAAGGTAATTGGGTTGTCCTACGTGGGGCTCACAGTCTTAATCCCCATTTGCTATTCATTCATTCGTTCATTCAATCTTATTGAGTGCTTACTGTGTGCAGAGCACTGTACTAAGCACTTGGAAAGTTTCTAGATGAGGGAACTGAGGCACAGAGAAGTTTAGTGTCTTGCCCAAAGTCACACAGCTGATAAGCGGTGGAGTCAGGATTTGAACCCATGACTTCTGACTCCCAAGCCCTTGCCACTGAGCCACGTTGCCTTAATAAATGTCATTATTATTATTATTATTATTATTATTAATATTAATATTATGGGCCTGGGAGTCAGAGGACATGCTTGCTGTGTGACTTTGGGCAAGTGACTTAATCAATCAATCAATCATATTTATTGAGCACTTACTGTGTGCAGAGCACTGTACTAAGCGCTTGGGAAGTACAAGTTGGCAACATATAGAGACGGTCCCTACCCAACAGTGGGCTCACAGTCTAGACTTTTCTGTGCCTCAGTTTCCTCAACTGTAAATGGAAAGTAAATCCTACTCCCTCCTACTTAAGGCAGTGAGCCTCATGTGAGATAGGGACTGTGTAACCTGATTAACTCATCTACCCTAGTGCTTACACCAGTGTCTGACACATAGCAAGCACTTAACAGATGTAATAATACTAATAATGATAATATTGGGCAGGAACTGTATGTAGAGCCCTGAACTAGACCCCTGGTCAAGGAATAGAAGTGAAAATCACACTCCTTGCCCTCTAAGCATTTAACAGACACTTAGTAGAAGCATGTGAAACAGCATGGCTCAGTGGAAAGAGCCCGGGCATTGGAGTCAGAGGTCATGGTTTCAAATTCCGGCTCCGCCAACTGTCAGCTGTGTGACTTTGGGCAAGTCACTTAACTTCCCTGTGCCTCAGTTACCTCATCTGTAAAATGGGGATTAAAACTGTGAGCCCCTCGTGGGACAACCTGATCACCTTGTAACCTCCCCAGTGCTTAGAACAGTGCTTTGCACATAGTAAGTGCTTAACAAATACCATTATTATTATTAGTAGTAGTAGTAGTAGTAGTACAGTGCTCTGCATACTGTAAGCCTTCAATAAATGCCATAGATTGAACAACCTAACAAGGAGGCAAGCAAACTTACAATTGTTAAAAATGCAAGTAATCTATCAAGTGCCTGGCAAATAGTAAGCACTTAACAACTATTATAATCATCATCAATACTATTTACTGAGCAGTTATTCTGGGCAGATAACTGTACTAAGCACTTAGAAGAGTACAGTAGAGGAAGTAGACATGATCCCTCCCCTTAAGAAGTTTATCAATCAGTCAGTAAATCAGTGGTATTTATTGAGCCTTTATTGTGTACAGAGTTCTATATTTAGTGTTTGGGAGAATACAACAGAGTCACATTCCCTGTTCAAGTGCTTGGGTTGGTGGGGGGAATAGAGTGGAGAAATGAGTGATTAATCAGGGAAGAGGAACATAGATAAAAGGAAGCAAGCAATTAGATAAATTAATAAACTGATTCACACTTAAGAGGTAAGGTAACTGATCCAGAAAGGGGGGGATCAGTCCGGGAAGGCCTCCTGAGGTAGGTGGCCTTTTAGGCCGCTCTGGAGAACGGGAGAGATAGGATTGGGTGGTGCTGAGTGGGGAGGGAGTTCCTGAGAGGGAAAGATGGGAGTAACTGATTGGAACAAGTGGGGAGAGCAAGGGACCGTGCGTTTTTTGCATGGAAGGAGCTAAAATCAGGCAGGAACCGGGGTTGGATGGGAGGAGGGGGCAGACAGGGCTGAGGGAGCCAGTTGTGGGAAAGCCAGGAAGCCGACAGGCAGCTTTCCATTCCCCAACGCCCCATCGCTGGACCCAGCAAGCAGCCCCCACCTTCCCAGAGACTCCTGCTTCCATCTTCCCTGACTCTGCCCCCACTGCACTGCCTCCCACCCCCTTCCAGGTCAGAGAACTGATCGACAAAATCCGTGAGGTGTTCATCGAAACCCTGGAGGAGCTTCAGTGGATGGATGAAAAGTCCAAGAAGAAGGCCCAGGAAAAGGTCATTCATTCATTCAATTAATGGGGATGAAGACTGTGAGCCTCATGTGGGAAAACCTGATTACCTTGTATCCCCCCAGTGCTTAGAACAGTGCTTTGCACATAGTAAGCGCTAAACAAATGCCATCATTATTATTATTTATTGAGCAATTCATTCATTCAGTTGTATTTATTGAGCGCTTACTGTGTGCAGAGCACTGTACTAAGCACTTGGAAATTCGGCAGCAGAGACCATCCTTGCCCACAACGGGCTCACAGTCTAGAAGAGGGGAGACAGACATCAAAACAAACTGGCATCAGGCAGCAATGGCATCAATTTAAATAAATAGAATTATAGATATATACACTTCATTAATAAAAATAGATAGAATAATAAATGTGTACATATACACACAAGTGCTGCGGGACAGGGATGGGGGTGATGGGGAGGGGGAGCAGAGGAAAAAGGGGGCTTAGTCTGGGAAGGCCTCCTGGAGGAGGTGAGCTCTCAGTAGGGATTTGAAAGGAGGAAGAGAGCTAGCTTGGCGGATGTGCGGAGGGAGGGCATTCCAGGCCAGGGGGAGGACGTGGGCCGGGGGTCGACAGTGGGACAGGCGAGAATGAGGTACAGTGAGGAGGTTAGTGGTGGCAGAGGAGCGGAGGGTGCGGGCTGGGCTGGGGAAGGAGAGAAGGGAGGTGAGGTAGGAAGGGGCAAGGTGATGGAGAGCTTTGAAGCCAATAGTGAGGTGAGGAGTTTTTGCTTGATATGGGGTTTGATAGGCAACCACTGTTTGCGGAGCACTGTACTAAGCGCTTGGAAGAGTACAATATGACAATGAACAACATTCCCTGCCTACAATGGGCTTACAGTCTAGAGGGGACCCACGGGCCAGCAGCCCGGCGGCAGTGGGCAGCCGAGGTGGCACCATTTTGGGTGGGGGCTTTGCTTGGGTTTTTAGTCCTGAGCTCTGGAGCCTAATGCCCTCTGGGGGGGCAAAGTTCATTCCCTCTGGGTCACCTTCTCCCCATCAGGACCCCTGGCTTTCAGATCCTGAAGGGAACAGGCCCTTTTAGGTTTGGTTTGAAGCTGTGGGACAGCTGCTGGCTTCAACTCGGAATGGGTGAGGGCAGCGAGACCTCCCTACCTCTCCCCATCAATCACCACCGTCTCTGGTGTCCACTAAGCACTGACCATGTGCATGGTACTGTCCTAAGCACGTGGGAGAGGCAACAGTCCCTGCCCACTGATAGTTTACAGTCTAGAGAAGCAGCCTGTCTTAGTGGATAGAGTACAGGCCAGTGAGTCATAAGGATCTGGGTTCAATTACTGGCTCTGTCATATGTCTGCTGTGTGACCTTCAGCAAGTCGTTTACCTTCTGGGCCTCAATCACCTCATCTGTAAAATAGGGATTAAGAATGTGAGCCCCATGTGGGACAGGGATTGTGTCCCACTTGATTAACTTGTATCTACCCCAGTGCTTAGATCAGTGCTTGGCACGTAGTAAGCTCTTAACAATTACCATAATAATAATAATAATAATAATAATGGAGAAGACAAGCAGACATAAAGACCTATGAGAAACATCATGGCCTATGGGAGAGAGCTCTGGCCTGGGAATTAAAGGGACTGGTTTCTAATCCTGAGGCTGCCATGGGCCTGCTTTGTGACCTTGGGCAAGTCACATAACTTCTCCGTACCTCGTTTACCACATCTATAAAATGGGGATTCGTTGCATGTTTTCCCTCTCCTTAGACTTTGAGCCTCGTGTGGAGCAGGGATTGTATCCAACTTGATGTGGATAGAACCCTGGGAGTCAGAGGGACCTGGGTTCTAATCCCATCTCTGCCACTTATCCACTGTGTGACCTTGGGTAAATCACTCTGTGCCTCAGTTCCCTCGTCTGCAAAATGGGGATTAAGACTGTGAGCCCTGTGTGGGACAGGGAGTATGTCCAACCTTTGTATTTAACCCAGTGCTTAGTATAGTGCCTGGCACATCGTAAGCACCTAATACCATGAGATGCAGCATGGTGAGGTGGATAAATAATAATAATAATAATAATGGTATTTATTAAGCACTTACTATGTGCAAAGCACTGTTCTAAGTGCTGGGAAGGTTACAAGGTGATCAGGTTGTCCCGCTGGGTGCTCACAGTAAAGCATGGGCCTAGGGGTCAGAGGTTCATGGGTTCTAATCCCAGCTCTGCTGCTTATCTGCTGAGAGACCTTGGACAAGTCACTTTACTTCCCTGGGCCTCGATTACCTCATCTGTAAAATGGGGAGGGAGACTGTGAGCCCCATGTGGGACAGGGACTGTTTCCAACCCAATTTGCTTGTGTCCACCCAAGTGTTTAATATAGTTCCTGGCACATAATAAGTGCTTAACAAATACCATTATTATCATTATCACAATTATTGACTATAGTAGGCAGTAAACAAATATCATTATCATCATGATCACCATCAACCCATAAAGGATAGGAGCCACAGGATGAAGATGATGAAATGGGTAGTTGGATAAGTATATTTGGGTGAAATAGCTGACTAATGGGTGGGGTGCAAAATTTAATATCCACATGGAGATGTGTGGAGTATGGGAATAAGACATACAATAAGGGTGGTGGCTGACTTGATACAACCTGGATATTGGGAATGATCAGGAAAAGCTTTCCTGGAGGAGTTGAGGTTTCAGTAAAGTCTTGAGCATAGTGAGAACTTGATCTGGTGGATTTTGAAGGGCCATGTTGGAGTCCCAGGCAGAGGAACAGTAGGTGTGAGGAGTCAGAGTGGTCACTCTGGCCAGTCCCATTCCTTGCGGGCCTTTGCTCCAGGCTGGTAGGGGAAAATCAAGGACTGATCTGACTCCGCTGTCCGGGCGAGGCCACCCGCTTGTGACCCAGGACTATTCCTGCTAGACTGGGATGTAGGGTCAGCCTCGGTTCATTGTGGCTCTCTCTGGCCATAATGAACCTGTCAGTTACCCGTCCCTGCCCAAATCCTCCCAGAGTGGTAGCCTTGCTTCTCTCCTGCAGCCAGCCCAGGCAGAGGGAGAATTCCCTTGTCATTCCAGAAGGGTTGCTTGTCCCCGTGAGTGCCGGGGGCAAGGACGGGGATGAGGGCGGGAGCGGGGTTCCCAGGGAGGGCTTGAAGCCGCCGCAGCTGACCTGCTCCTTGGGGCCTGAAAGGACGCTGGTTTTTTATATTCCACAGGCCCTGGCCATTAGGGAGCAGATTGGCTACCCTGACTACATTTTGGAAGACCACAATGACAAGCTGGACCGGGAGTATTCCAATGTAAGGATGTCATGGCTCTGGGTTCCATGGCCCCTGCTCCACCAGGTCATTTGTATCCGGCTGGAGAGGGGCTGATCCCCCCACTCCACCCCCGGTCAGAAGCAGGGGACAAAGGCTGCAGACATTCCGGCTTCAGCTGCCTCTCCCAGTTCCTGTGGGCTCCAGAGATTAGTCAGGGAAGATAAAAACATAGAGAAAAGGAAGAAAGCTATTAGATAACAAATTAATAAACTGATTCACACGTAAGAGGTAAGGTTGCTGACCCAGGAAGGAGGGATCAATCAGGGAAAGCCTCCTGGGGGAGATGACCTTTTAGGCCACTCTGGAGAACGGGAGAGATAGGATTGGGTGGTGCTGAGTTGGGGGGAAGTTCCTGATGGAGAAAGATCAATCAATCATATTTATTGAGCACTTACTGTTTGCAGAGCACTGTACTAAACGCTTGGGAAGTACAAGTTGGCAACATATAGAGACAGTCCCTACCCAACAGTGGGCACACAGTCTAAAAGGGGGAGACAGAGAACAAAACCAAACATACTAACAAAATAAAATTAATAGAATAGATATGTACAAGTAAAATAAATAAATAAATAAATAGAGTAATAAATATGTACAAACATATACATATATACAGGTGCTGTGGGGAAGGGAAGGAGGTAAGATGGGGGGATGGAGAGGGGGACGAGGGAGAGAGGAAGGAAGGGGCTCAGTCTGGGAAAAAATATGGGACGCTTCACGAATTTGTGTGTCATAGAAAGATAGAAGTAATTGGTTGGGAAAAGCAAGGGACAGTGAGGAGTTATGCATGGAAGGAGCTAAGATCAAGTAGGGACTGAGGTGGGGTGGAAGAAGCGGGGAGATAGGTCTGAGAGAGCCAACGGTGGGATAGCCTGGAAGACTTCAGGAAGCCTGCCATTCCCCTGCCCCTGCTTCGGCCACCTGGACTACCTTTCTACTCTGGCTACACACTGATCCTCTCTGAAGATGGGAGGCTGATTAGATTTATTTCAAGCCTCCTTCCTGCATTTATTGATAGTCATAATGAAATAACAGTTTGAATGTGTGGAGCGTCTTCGCAGTCATCTCCATTCCCCACGTCTCTGTGCAGGTGGGAGAGCCAGAGGTTATAGCCCCATTTCATTGATGAATGACTGAGGCCAGGGTGGTTAGACGACTGGCCTGAGGTCACACAGCAAGGCAGGGACAGAACTGGGACTGGAATGAGATCTCCTGGCTGACAGGCCCAGGCTCCTGGGCCTCCTCCAACCTCCCCAGAGACCCCACCTCTTCCCAGGTAACCGGACAGTGAGCCACCTTTCCTTCTGGCCCAGTTAAACTTCACGGAGCACAAGTTCTTTGAGAATGTGCTGGAAAGCCTGACAGCCAGCGCCCAGAAGAACCTGAGAAAACTGCGGGAACGAGTTGACCGAGATGTGTGAGTGTGGGGACAGTGGGGGAGGACAGAGGAGTTGGGGGGAGAGGGGGAGAAAGGGGGCACGGGGTTGGGGAAGACCTCCACTAGAGCTGTTTCCACTAGCAACTGGATGCTGTCCCTCCTCCCTCCCCAAATTTCTCTCCAGAGACCCCTCCATGTGCTCGCCTCTCTCCACTCTGCATGCCCCAGAGTCGAGCCCTCCTTGACCCCATTCTCCATCCTGGGACATGTGATCCCCACCCCCAATCCGGGCCCAGCTCTGGCCATTTCCCTGCTGCGGGAAGGGGTGGGGGCAGGGGTGAGCCTCCGGGTTCGAATTATGCTTCCACCGCCTCCTCCCCATCCCCGGCCGGTGGACTGCATGTGTTGAGCTCCAGACTCTGGGCCTCCAGCCCCAAGAGAGGCTGCACTGATGATGGGGTGTGTCGGTGTAGGTGGATCATCGGGGCAGCGGTGGTCAACGCTTTCTACTCTCCGAACCGGAATCAGATTGGTGGGTGTCCTGGCTTCTGGTAACGTTTGTGGGCCGTGACCCCCCGAGCCTACTCGTGCACCTCTTTGTCCCCCACCCACCCAGAGAGCAGGAAAATCCACCTCTTCCTGGTGGGAAAGAATGAAGACCAGAGAGCCACTGCCCTGCTGGCTTTAGCTCAGGAGCTTCCAGGGGTCCTCAGCTCTCCCCTTCCCAATAAGGTCCCAGATAGAGCTCAGGAAACAGCCAGGAGAAATGGAATAGTCTGGTCTTTGCAGAGGTCGATAAATTCCTAGGAAAATATGGGTAGGGCGGGGAGGGATTCAGGCCAATCAATCAATCAATCAATCAATCGTATTTATTGAGCGCTTACTATGTGCAGAGCACTGTACTAAGCGCTTGGGAAGTACAAATTGGCATCACATAGAGACAGTCCCTACCCAACAGTGGGCTCACAGTCTAAAAGGGGGAGACAGAGAACAGAACCAAACATACCAACAAAATAGAATAAGTAGGATAGAAAGGTACAAGTAAAATAAATAAATGAATAAATAAATAGAGTAATAAATATGTACAACCATATATACATATATACAGGTGCTGTGGGGAAGGGAAGGAGGTAAGACGGGGGGATGGAGAGGGGGACGAGGGGGAGAGGAAAGAAGGGGCTCAGTCTGGGAAGGCCTCCTGGAGGAGGTGAGCTCTCAGCAGGGCCTTGAAGGCCAGAAGGGTGTTCCAGGGAGTCTCACTCCAGATTAGGGGCCCGGAGGCAGCCACCCTAGGGGTAGCCTGGGAAGGCCTCCCGGCTGAGGCAGGCAGGTAAGACAGTGCAGGTGGACAGAAGGGGAAGTAGAGTCTGAGCAGTGAGCACTAGCGGCTTCCTCACCATGGGGAGGGCTGCTGGCCCCGGGCAAGGGCGGTGGAATTCCGGCGACGGTATTCCCGGGGCAGTATTCCCACAGCACTCTCCTGCTCTCTGCAGTCTTTCCGGCCGGGATCCTCCAGCCTCCTTTCTTCAGCAAGCAGCAGCCACAGTCCCTGAATTTCGGGGGGATCGGGATGGTGATTGGGCATGAGATCACTCACGGCTTCGATGACAACGGTGAGGCATGGGTGGGCAGTTGGTCTGGAAAGGGGGAGGGTGGACGGCTGGCCTGGGGCAGGGGAGAGTGAGCAGTTGAGAACTCATTTGCTCCCACAGGTTCAACTACCACTTCTAGTAGATGATACCCAAATCAACATCTTCAGCCCTAATCTCTCTCACTCTCTGCAGTCTCTCATCTCCTCCTGCCTTCAAGACATCTCTACTTGGATGTCCTCCAGTCACTTCAAGCTTAACATGTCCAAACCAGAACTCCTTATTCATTCATTCATTCATTCAATCATGTTTATTGAGCACTTACCATGTGCAGAGCACTGTACTAAGCGCTTGGAAAGTACAAGTTGGCAACATATAGAGCCGGTCCCTACCCAACAATGGGCTCACAGTCTAGAAGGGGGAGACAGACAACAAAACAGAACATGTGGACAGGTGTCAAGTCATCAGAATAAATAGAGATAAAGCTAGATGCACATCATTAACAAAACAGAATAGTAAACATGTACAAGTAAAATAGAGTAATAAATCTGTACAAACATATATACAGGTGCTGTGAGGAGGGGAAGGAGGTAGGGCGGGGGGATGGGGAGGAGGAGAGGAAAAAGAGGGCTCAGTCTGGGAAGGCCTCCTGGAGGAGGTAAGCTCTCAGTATAATAATAATAATGATGGCATTTATTAAGCGCTTACTATGTGCAAAGCACTGTTCTAAGCACTGGGGAGGTTACAAGGTGATCAGGTTGTCCCACGCGGGGCTCACAGTCTTAATCCCCATTTTACAGATGAGGTAACTGAGGCGCAGAGAAGTGAAGTGACTTGCCCAAAGCCACACAGCTGGCAATTGGCAGAGCTGGGATTTGAACCCATGACCTCCAACTCCAAAGCCCGGTCTCTTTTCACTGAGCCACGCTGCTTCCCACCTGTCCTCCTCTTAACTATCCCATCACTGTAGATGACACCACCATTTTTCCTGTCTCCCAGGCCCATAACCTTGACACTATCCTTGACTCCTTTCTCTCATGCATCCCCCATATTCAATCCATCACTAAATCCTGTAGGTTCCACCCTCACAACATCAATACAATCCACCCTTTCCTCTCCATCCAAACTACTACCATGTTAATGCAATCACTTATCTTACCCCACCTTGATTACTGTAACAGCCTTCTTGCTGACCTTCCAGCCTCCCGTCTCTTCCCACTCCAGTTCATACTTCACTCTGCTGCCCGGATCATTTTTCTATGAAAACACTGAGGCCATGTTTCCCCACTCCTCAAGAAACTCCAATGGTTGCTCATCCACATCAAGAAAAACTTCTCACCAGTGGCTTCAAAGCCCTCAATCACCTTGCCTCCTCATCTCACTACTCTCCTACTACAATCCAGCCTGCACACTTTTCTCCTCTAATGCTAATCTTCTCACCGTACTTCTATCTTGTTTATCTTTCCACTGATCCCTCGCCCACCCCTGCTTCTGGCCTGGAATGCCCTCCCTTCTCAAATCCGACAATTACTCTCCCCACTTCAAAGCCTTATCGAAGGCACATCTCCTTCAAGAGACCTACCCTAAGCCCTCCTTTCCTCTTCCCCCACTCCCTCTGTGTCGCCCTGACTTGCTCCCTTTATTCAACCCCCTCCCAGCCCCACAGCACTTATATGCATATCTGTAATTAATTTGTATTAATGTCTGTCTCCCCCTCTAGACTGTAAGCTCGTAGTGGGAAGGGAATGTGTTTATTGCTATTTTGTACTTTCCCAAGCACTTAGTACAGTGCTCTGCACACAGTAAGCGCTCAATAAATGATTGAATGAATGAACTTAATAAATGTTGCAGTTATTACTGGGTGGCTGTCTTTCAATCATATTTATTGAGCGCTTACTGTGTGCAGAGCACTGAACTAAGCACTTGGGAGAGTACAATACAATAAACAGACAAGCATGTAGAGCACTATACTGAACATCTGGGAAGCAACCAGAAGAAGAAAAGGTTTTATCCCTGCCCTCAAGAACTTGCAATATAATGGGGGAGACATAAAGTAGGCATAAAACTTCATGGTTAAGAGGGAGAGGGGCCAAGTACCACCAGTAGTATGACTGAGAGCTTACAGTTGTTATAGTCATTATAGTGGTATTTAAGTGCTTACTACGTGCCAGGCACTTTACTAAGTGCTGGGGTGGATATAAGCAAATCAGGTTAGACACAGTCCCTGTCCCTCATGGGGCTCACAAGTCTTCGTCCCACTTTTAAAGTTGAGGTAACTGAGTCCCTGAGAAGTGAAGTGACTTGTTCAAGGTCACCCAGCAGACAAGCGAGAAGCAGCATGGCTCAATGGAAAGAGCACGGGATTGGGAGTCAGGGGTCATGGGTTCAAATTTTGGCTCCGCCAATTGTCAGCTGTGTGACTTTGGGCAAGTCACTTAACTTCGCTGTGCCTCAGTTACCTCATCTGTAAAATGGGGATGAAGACTGTGAGCCCCACATGGTAAAACCTGATCACCTCGTATCCTCCACAGCGCTTAGAACAGTGTTTTGCACATAGTAAGTGCTTAACAAATGCCATCATTATTATTATTATTAAGTGTCAGAGCCGGGATTAGACCCCCAGGTCCTTCTGATTTGCAGGCCTGTGCTTTACCCCATAGGCAATGCTGCTTCTACCAGGCTATCCTGCTTCTGTGTGCCGACCATTGTACTAAGCACGTGGGAGAGCACAGTAAAGTAGGCATGCTCCGTGGCATGGAGGAGCTCTCACTGTAGGCCAACAGCAAATCCAGGAGTACCCAGATACCTGGAGTGTGGCAAGCTCTAAAAAGCAGAGGGCTTCATCAAGGAAGCCCCCCTGGAGGAGGTGGCTCTGTTGGAATGTTTCAGGGGAGGGGCAGGGGAGAGCTGGGCCTGGTGGATTGTAGGGAGGGAGGGAATGACGGGAGCAGCAGATTGGGGTTGTTGGGGGCAGAGTGGAGAGTGAGGAGGCATGAATTGGGGAGGGGACAGGGGAGGGATGAGGCCATGGAAGCCCCAGCCTCTGAACCTGCCCGTGGTGGTGGCTCAGGCAGAAATTTCGACCGGGACGGGAACATGCTGGACTGGTGGAGCGGCTTCTCGGCGGAGCACTTCAAGGAGCAGTCGGGCTGCATGGTCCACCAGTACGGGAGCTACACTTGGGACCTGGCTGGCGGGCAGAAAGTCAGTGCCATTTTGGGGGCTTGGGGGCCGGGAGCTGAGGGGCTGGGGGTTGGGGATGGGGTGGGGTGGGGGCTTGAGGGCTGGAACTGGGGAGCAGCTCAGGGCCGAGGGGCCGGGAGTGGGGGGCTTGGGGCTCGAGGCCAGAAGCAGCTTAAAACCAAGAGGACAGGGGGTTGGGGGGCTTTTCATTCATTCAATCGTATTTATTGAGTGCTTACTGTGTGCAGAGCACTGTACTAAGCGCTTGGGAAGTACAAATGGGCAACCTATAGAGATGGTCCCTACCCAACAATGGGCTCCCAGTCTGGAAGGGGGAGACAAACAACAAAACAAGTAGACAGGTGGGACCAGACTTACTAATTTTGATGTCTGTCTCCCCTGTTGTAGACTGTAAGCCCAGTGTGGGAAGGGATTGTCTCTGTTGTTGAACTGTACTTTCCAAGTGCTTAGTACAGTGCTCTGCACACAGTAAGTGCTCAATAAACACAATTGAATGAATGAATGAGCAGCTCAGGGCCAAAGGGTCAGGGGGTAGGGTGGACTTGGGGTCAGAAGTATCTCAGAGCCCAAGAGCCAGGGGATGGGGAGGTTCAGGGCCAGGAGCAGTTCAGGACTGGGAACTCGGGGCTGTAGAGCATGGGATGTGGAGCAGCTTGGACACCAGGGGCTTGGGGGCCAGTGGTCAAGAGCCAACCTGCTTTTATCCACAGGTCAGCGGGATCAACACGCTAGGAGAAAACATCGCCGACAACGGAGGCATCCGACAGGCTTACAAGGTATAGGGAAACCTGCTCCCTGTGGTTCAGTAGGGAGACCCTGGGACCTTCAATCCATCCATCTGGGGAATTTGTTGAGTACCTACTGTGTGCAGAGGACTGTATTGAGTACCTATGGAGTTCAGCGTATTATACTGTTTATTTTGAACTGAGTGCTGTACAACTGCTTGGGAGAGTACACCAGGAGCAAAAAGACCCAGTGGGTGCCCTGGTGATCACTAAACCTTGTCCTTAAGGGTGGACCATTCTTAGGGAAGCAGTATGGTCTAGGGGAAGGAGCATGGGCCTGAAAATCAGAAGGATCTGGGTTCTAATCCCAGTTCCTCTATGTGTCTGCTATGTGACCTTGGGCAAGTCACTTCACTTCTCTGGGCCTCAGTTCATCATCATCATCATCATAATAGCATTTATTAAGTGCTTACTGTGTGCAAAGCACTGTTCTAAGCACTGGGGAGGTTACAAGGTGATCAGGTTGTCCCACGGGGGGGCTCACAGTCTTCATCCCCATTTTACAGATGAGGGAACTGAGGCCCAGAGAAGTGAAGTGACTTGCCCGAAGTCACACAGCTGACAAGAGGCAGAGCTGGGATTTGAGCCCATGACCTCTGACTCCAAAGCCCGGGCTCTTTCCACTGAGCCACGTGGCTTCCATGTGCAAGACTTCATGGAAACCCTCCCCACCCCCCACTTCATCTATAAAATGGGGATTAAGATTGTGAACCCCATGTGGGACAGGGACTGTGGCCAACCCAATTTGCTTGTACCCAACCCAGCACTCAAAACAGTGCTTGGCAAATAGTAAGCACTTAACAAATACCACAATTATTATTATTATTATTACTTATTAGCATCCAACATCCCTGATTCTCCCCACTTCCTCCCTGTCTCTCCCTCCAGTGACCGAGCATGGACCATCCAACACCTCTGACTCTCCCCTCTCCCTCCCTGACCCTCCCTCCAATGACCCAGCACAGATCATCCATCACTTCCTGACTCTCTCTCCAATGACCCAGAATCAACCCTTGTTCATGGATCTGTCCAAACCCCTCTGGACCTGCTACGCAGTTTCTTGTAGGAACAGATTTCCTTGTGCCCACTCCTTGCTCATTCATTCAATCATATTGATTGAGAGCTTACTGTGTGCAGAGCACTGTCCTAAGCGCTTGGGAGAATACAGTATGAAAATAGATGTATTTCCTATGTACAGTGACCTTGCAGTCTAAAGGGGGAAACAGACACTAATATAAATAAATAAATTACAGATATATACAGTGTGGGGGGCGAAGGGGTGCCTCACCCTGCTGTTGAAGGACTTGGGGAGCAGTGATTCTGCTTGGGCACTGTCCAGCTCCTTCCCAGTTCTCTAAACTCTAATTCTGTCTGTTCCCACCCAGCCATAGTCTATCTAATCTGAAGTTTATTTTCTCAATCAATCAATTAGCCAATCAGTGGCATTTATTGAGCACTGACTGTGCAGAGCACTGAACTAAAGCGCTTGGGAAACTACAATGTGATAGAGATGATAGACATTCGTTCATTCATTCAATCGTATTTATTGAGCGCTTACTGTGTGCAGAGCACTGTACTAAGCGCTTGGGAAGTACAAGTTGGCAACATATAGAGATGGTCCCTACCCTACAGCAGGCTCACAGTCTAGATCAGGTTGTCCCACGTGGGACTCACAGCCCTAATCCCCATTTTACAGATGAGGTCACTGAGGCCCAGAGAAGTGAAGTGACTTGCCCAAGGTCACACAGCAGACATGTGGCAGAGTCGGGATTTGAACCCATGACCTCTGACTCCAAAGCCCAGGCTCTTTCCACTGAGCCACGCTGCTTCTGATCACCTTGTAACTTCCCCAGACCTTAGAACAGTGCTTGGCACCTAGTAAGCGCTTAATAAATGCCATCATTATTATTATGATGATTGTTATTAGAGAGAGGCACATTTGCTGCCCACAAGGTGCTTACAGTCAACAGAGGGAGACAGTTATTAAAATAAATTACGGATAGGGGAAGTAGCAGAGTAGAAGGATACAGACATAAATACTGTGAGGTTCTGGTGAGGCCAGAGTTAAAGCAGTTGGAGATGGATGAGGTTGGCCTGGTGTCTGGATTTCCGCCAGGATTGATCTGCCGCTCATGCACAGGGGTGAAGAAAAAGAACTGTGGGGGTGATCCAAGACTGTGGGTTGGTAATATGAGATTGGCGGGGGGACAGGGGAGAGAGGGAATTGCTTTCAGTGCTCTGTTCATAATAGGCACTCAGGACAGAGCACAACTCACTGGTAGCACCCAATAAGTTGCTCTACATCAAGTAGGCGACCAGTACAGTGCTCTGCATTCAGGGGATTTTGGTGAGGGGTGGATAAGACCTCGGGAATTGAAACTGCAGCCCTGATTCATTGGAGTCCCCAGTGCCAATGGGGCCATTGAGCCAATGGTGACTCTTTCCTGGATGGCCTGAGGCCACTGCAGCCCAAAGAAGGGCAGAGGGCAATCTCAGAACACTTCACACCAAAATGCTGCTGGATATGGAGTGTGGGGATTTTCTTTTTTTGTTCAGCAGTTATGCCAGGCACTGTACTAAGCTCTGGAGTAGTTGCAGGATAGCCAGGTTAGACACAGTTCCTGTCCCACATAGGGCTCACAGTCTTAATAGATTGAGGGAACTGAGGCACAGAGAAGTGAAGTGGCTTGCCTAGGATCACACTGCAGGCAAGGGTTAGAGTCAGGATTAGAGAAGCAGCGTGGTTTACTGGATTACTGACTCCCGTAGTTTACTGACTCCCACAGGCCTGGGAGTCGGAAGAACCTGGGTTCTAATCCCGGCTCTTCCACTTCTCTGCTGTGTGACCTCGAGCAAGTCACTTCACTTCTCTGTGCCTCATTTCCCTCATCTGTAAAATGGGGATTAAGAGTGGAAGCCCCATGAAGGACTGGGACTGTGTCCAACCTGATTAATTTGCATCTACCCCAGTGCTTAGAACGGTGTTTGATATCTCATAAGCACTTAAGTACCATAATCATTATTATTATTAGAACCTAGGTCCTTCTTACTCCCAGGCCCGAGCTCTATCCACTAGGCTAGGCTGCTTTTCAAGCAGAGGGTGGGAAGGAAGGAGGGTTGGAGGAAGGGATCCTGTAATAATAGTGGCATTTATTAAGTGCTTACTATGTGCAAAGCACTGTTCTAAGCGCTGGGGAGATTACAAGGTGATCAGCTTGCCCCACGTGGGGCTCACAGTCTTAATCCCCATTTTACAGATGAGGTAAGTGAGGCACAGAGAAGTTAAGTGACTTGCCCAAAGTCACACAGCTGACAGTTGGCGGAGCCGGGGTTTGAATCCATGACCTCTGACTCCAAAGCCCGTGCTCTTTTCCACCGAGCCACGCTGTGTAGTTGTGCAGCTGATTGGTTTTCATTTGCAGAGCAGTGTGGACAAAGTGTGCTTCCATCCCGGATCTGCTCCTGACCCCACCCCTCCGCCCCAGGGCTTGGAGAAGAATACCAGATGGGATGGAAGTGACAGGAACATTAACTTGTCTTCCTAATCTCAGTGACGCTAAAAGAGGAAAATTGGCCCATTAATGTAGAACAATGCCAGATAATGGATGTAACATCCGTGCCTGGCTATTATCTGTTTTTTGGGAACCTTCACCTGGAATTTTGGCAGCTGTCAGCACAAGAAGAGATTAACCCATCGTGGGGGGGTGTAGGGGGAGGTGTCATTGCTATATTTGTTAAGCGGGCTCTTCTGTGGGGTAGATAGCAATAATTGTGGTATTTGTTAAGCACTTAGTATATGCCAGGCACTGTACTAAGTTCTGGGGGTGGACACAAGCAAATCCAGTAGGACACAGTCCATGTCCCCCATGGGGCTCACAGTTTCCATCACCAGTAACGAATGTTTGGTTAGAGTCCATTGGAAAGCAGAATGTCAAACTCAGTGCATTTTTGCCCACTGATTGCTGTAAGTCTCTGATATTGTTTATTAAGTTAGGTGATACTCCCTCTCGGAACCATAGACTGTGAGCCCGTTGTTAGGTAGGGATTGTCTCTATCTGTTGCTGAATTGTACTTTCCAAGCACTTAGTACAGTGCTGTGCACATAGTGAGCTCTCAATACGATCGATTGAATGAATGAATTGGACTTTCCAAGTGCTTAGTACAGTGTTCTGCACACAGTACATGCTCAATAAATACGATTGAATGAATTTACAGAAGAGGTAACTGAGGTCCAGTGAAGTGACTTGACCCAAGGTCCCACAGCAGACAGGTGGCAGAGCTGGGATTAGAACCCATGACCCTCTGACTTCAGGGCCCATGCTCTAACCACTATGCCCTGCTGCAAGATAATCAGGTTAGACATGGTCCCTGTCCCACACGGGGCTCATGATCTCAATCCCCATTTGACAGATGAGGTAACTGAGGCACAGAGAAGTTAACAGACTTGCTCAAGGTCACACAGCAGGCAAGTCGGGGAAGATGTGTTTCTTTGTGTGAATTTTGAAACTATGATCTTCAAACTTCAATCAATAGATAGTATTGATTGAGCATACTAAGTGACTGGGGGAGCCTGAAATGTACAATCCATTCACAGAGAGTTGGAGAAGAAACAAAGCTACAGCTGTGGATAAAGTACTACAGGAAAAACAGCTAAATAAATTGGTTAACAGAGGACAATGTATCTGTAAGATCAGTAGGTATCCCCTTGTCCTTGGGGGCTAGGACTAGAGTCCACTCAAAGTTCATTGGTGTTAAATCCTTCCAAGGCCTAGCCTCATCTCTGCAGGGGACAACCTTCCTATTATCATCTCAGAAGCAGTGTGACCTAGTCAGTCAGTCAGTCACGTTATTGAATGCTCACTGTGTGCAGAGCACTGTACTAAGTGCTTGGGAGAGTAGAAGGTAACAATAAATAGATACATTTCCTACTTACAATGAGCTTACAGTTTAAAGAGGGAGACAGACATTAATGTAAACAAATTATAGATATGGACATAAGTGCTGTGGGGCTGGGGGCGGGGAGGAGAACAAAGCAGGTAAGTCAGGGTGACAGGTAGGGAGAGGGAGAAGAGGAAAGGAGGGCTTAATCAGGGAAGGTCTCTTGGAGGAGATGTTCCTTCAGCAAGGCTTTGAAGGTGGAGAGAGTCATTGTCTGTTGGATATGAGGTAGGAGAGGGTTCCAGGTCAGAGGAAAGTGGTGGGTGAGAGGTTGGCAGCAAGATAGACCAGATCGAGATACAGCGAGCAGGTTCGCATTAGAGTGATGTGTGCGGGCTGGGTTGTATTAGGAGAGCAGTGAGATGAGGTAGGAGGGGACGGGGGATTGAGTGCTTTAAAGCCAATGGTGAGGAGTTTCTTTTGAATGCAGAGGTGAGTGGACAAGTAGAACAACTACTACTAGTACGACCACTAGAGAAGCAGCGTGGCTCAGTGGAAAGAGCCCGGGCTTTGGAGTCAGGGGTCATGGGTTCTAATCCTGCCTCTGCCACTTAGCTGTGTGACTTTGGGCAAGTCACTTCACTTCTCTGGGCCTCAGTTCCCTCATCTCTAAAATGGGGAATAAGACTGTGAGCCCCCCGTGGGACAACCTGATCACCTTGTAACCTCCGCAGCGCTTAGAACAGTGCTTTGCACATAGTGAGTGCTTAAAAAATTCCATCATTATTATTGTTATTATCACCACCTCTAATGTAGTCTTCCAAGCATTTAGGCGCTGACTACAGAGGACTTATTGAGTGGTCTGTTGACTTGTGAGAAAGCCCAGCAGCCCCTGCCCTGTGCCCTGCAGGCCTACCTGAAATGGCTGGAGCAAGAAGGGGAGGAGCCCAAGCTACCCGGCCTCAACCTGACGCATAAACAGCTTTTCTTCCTCAACTTTGCCCAGGTAGGGACCTTCCGCCCCCGGTTTCAGGGGCAAGACTCCTGTCCTCCCTGCCACCTATCAGTGCCCCTCTGAGCCTTCCTTCCCCTGCTCCCTCCTCTGAAGAAAGAGTGTGTGCTGAACTGCTGGCTCTGGGTGGGACCCATTCTGGGGAGGAAGAAGAGACACTACCCCTGCCCTTGAGGGACTGCCCTGCTGATGGAACAGACACACAAACACACACTGCGTTGTGGAAGCTGGAGGACTTGTGGAGGGATCAAGGGAGGACAGGACAGAGTCTTTCTCCTCCAGGCTTGATGGGGTCACCGAGTCCAGAGATATATGCAGACACGCTCTCTCGTTCTCTTGCTGTCTCACTCTCATTTGACCTCAATCAATCAATCAAGCAATCGTATTTATTGAGCGCTTACTGTGTGCAGAGCACTGTACTAAGCGCTTGGGGAGTACAAGTTGGCAACATAGAGACAGTCCCTACCCAACGGTGGGCTCACAGTCTAAAAGGGGGAGACAGAGAACAAAACCAAACATACTAACAAAATAAAATAAATAGAATAGATATGTACAAGTAAAATAAATAAATAAATAGAGTAATAAATATGTACAAACATATATACATATATACAGGTGCTGTGGGGAAGAGAAGGAGGTAAGATGAGGGGGATGGAGAGGGAGACGAGGGGGAGAGGAAGGAAGGGGCTCAGTCTGGGAAGGCCTCCTGGAGGAGGTGAGCTCTCAGTAGGGCCTTGAAGGGAGGAAGAGAGCTAGCTTGGTGGATGGGCAGAGGGAGGGCATTCCAGGCCTGGGGGATGACGTGGGCCGGGGGTCGATGGCGGGACAGGTGCTATCCCTCCCACCCCTGTGACCTCTCTCACTCTCCCAGGATTTCCAGCCTGGCTGAAAGCAGGTTAAAGGGGCCCTGAAGGGGAACGTTCCTTAGCCCTGTGGTAGAGCCCTCTCCACTATTCATTCATTCATTCAGTCGTATTTATTGAGTGCTTACTGTGTGCAGAGCACTATACTAAGCACTTGGGAAGTACAAGTTGGCAACATATAGAGACGGTCCCTACCCAACAGTGGGCTCACTGTCTAGAATGGGGAGACAGAGAACAAAACAAAACATTTTAAAAAAATAAAATAAATAGAATAAATATGTACAAATAAAATAAATAAATAAATAGAATAATAAATACATACGAACACATATACATATATGCAGGTGCTGTGGGGAGGGGAAGGAGGTAAGGCGGGGGATGGAGATGGGGAGGAGGGGGAGGGATCCAGGGTAGGAGCCAGGTGAGGGCCTCAGCTTTGCCCTTAGGGCATCTGTGATGGTGTGAGGGAGGCAGGTGGGCATGGGTGGGCTGAGAAGGTTTCTCAGGATCCCCAGCTCTGGCTACTACTCTACTGGCCAAACCAACCCCAATCCTAGCCAAGTGAGGGTGACCCCTCCCCGCTCCCCCCACCAAAACCCCACGTGAATCTTCAGGCCTCGCCCCCAGGTCTGGTGTGGCTCCTATAGGCCCGAATATGCGATCCAGTCCATAAAGACGGATGTCCACAGCCCCCTCAAATACAGGTAAGTGTCTAGACAATGTCACTTTTTGCCTCTGACCAGCGGCAGTGGGGGATGATCAGTGGGACTTGGTGAAAAGAGGCTACCCACATACACTTTTTAGTGGAGACTGATTTTTTAGTAGATTAACATTGGACCCTAATCCCCACCAAACCCCCAAATATCCCAGAAAAGGAGTTTGGATATTAGGGTGCTGAAGCTGGCAGGAACTGCGGGAAGTCATGTCTTCCAGCCCCCTGCCTCTGTGCAAGTTCACACCAAGATCCACCCCAGACAGTAGTGTGACTTAGAGAAAAGAGCACGGATTTGGGAGTCAGAGGTCATGGGTTCAAATCCCAACTCCGCCGCGTGTCTGCTGTGTGACTTTGGGCAAGTCACTTAACTTCTCTGTGCCTCAGTTACCTCATCTGTAAAATGGGGATTACGACTGAACCCCACGTGGGACAACCAGATCACTTTGTATCCTCCCCAGTGCTTAGAACAGTGCTTTGCACATAGTAAGTGCTTAACAGATGCCATCATTGTTATTATTACAGTAGGCTGCACCATCTCATTGCTGCCCTGGGGCCTGGTAGAGCAGCCATTGTCCTCTATGTCTAACCTAAATCTCTCTTGCTGCAACTTGGTCCCATCCTGTTTTGGGGAGAATGTTAGTGGCATCGAGGCAGAGCCTAGGCTCGGGGATGGCAGGATTCGGGTCTCCAGAGCAGGGATAGGGGTGAGCCAATCTTGGCAGCAAGCTTTCCAAGGCTGACTCCCACCCAGGGTGGAGTCCGGCTGAGTCCCCCATCACTTTCCCCCTTCCCCCACCTCTGAGCCCCTGAACAGCGGTTCGCAGAACCCTCTGTAACCACCTCCCGGGTGTTTCCTGCCTCACTCCCCGGCCCTGTGACCCGCCCCCCATTTTGTGCTGCGCAGAGTGGTTGGATCCTTGCAGAACTTTGAGGCTTTCTCAGATGCCTTCCACTGTCCAAAGGGCACAGTCATGCACCCTTCAGAGAAATGCCGAATCTGGTAACCAGAGAGCACCGTGGCCCAGACGTACAAGCCCGGCTCCAACCCCCGCTGCTCCGGGGTCCAAGCCCTCAAGAGAACTTGAGACACTCAACTTTGCTCCTTCCTCTTGGGGAGGGGATACCTCAGAGCCTTGACTCTAGAAACATCCAGACCGGATCCCTGCGAGCAGGGCAGAGAGATGCTCAGAGATACTGTGAACATCCTGGGATTGGGCAGTGGCCCGGGACTCCCAGATTTTACTCCAGCACTGCCACTGCTGGGCCATGAGGACAAATGGAGTGGTTCTTCAACACGGCCCCTTTCCGGGGGTTCGGCTGTCCCGAGCGGCCTCTACGAGGGACTTCCTACCTCCTTGCCTCCACCTCGGCCCACTCCACATTGTTTCCACTGTGGCTGAATGTTACAAGACTGCGTTTCCTGTGGAGCTCACCCAACGTTGCTCTACTGGCCTGCCCTCTGCCCCCCACTGTGCCCTCAGCCCACTGGTGGCCCTGCTTTGGCCAGAGAAATCTGGCCCTTCCACTGCCCCCACCCCTTTCCCGGCGTATCTTGTGCACATGGAGAGACTACTACTGAAGGAAGCTAAGTAAAATGGGGAAAAAGGCACGTCTTCTCCAGCCTGGAGTCACTTCTCTGCCCTGGCACGCTGTTAAGGGTGGGGGACAGGGGTGATGTATGAGTCTCCGGGGAACATGGGGGTGAAGGGGGGAGTGGGGAGAAAAGGGGTCTTACAGAGTCTTAGAAAATAGGGTGGGAAAGGGGGACTGCAAGGCCCCAAGGAACAGGGTGGGTCTGCAAAGCCCTGGAGAGCAGGCACCCTCTAGACTGTGAGCTCTTAATAAGTAGGGAATGTGTCTATTGTTATATTGGACTCTCCCAAGCACTTAGTACAGTGCTCTGCACCCTGTAAGCACTCAATAAATACAATTGAATGGATAAATGAAAGGAAAAGGAGTGGGGTTCCCTAGGGAAAAGGGGGGAGAAAGTGTGTCTTTGAGAACCTGGGGAACAGCAGGAAGAGGGTTTTGTGAGAATCCAGGAAACCAGGGAGTCGGGGGTGGAGGGTGCGGAGGTCCATGAGGCTCTTCCACTAACTGATCCAATTAACTAAAGCAATCAGAGTCCCCAGAATTGGGGAAATCTTCTAAGGGGTTTCCTCCTTCCAGAGAAGAATCATCGATTTGGGAAGAGAAGAGTTTTCTGCCTTGGTCAAAGTCCAGTTGGCAGCTTCCTGGATTAGTCCATTGACTCCTCAAGGGCAGAAATCTGTTTTAGTCTTTGCTTGCTTGTTCCCAAATGACTAGGACAGGGCTCTGCGCACAACAGATAGCCATCACAGCATTCTGCACATAATGGACACCTGGTAGGTACCTAGTAAGTACTGTGGACGATGCTGTGTGACCACTGTGAGCCTGTTGTTGGGTTGGAACCATCTCTATATGTTGCCAACTTGTACTTCCCAAGCGCTTAATACAGTGCTCTGCACACAGTAAGTGCTCAATAAATACAATTGAATTAATGCATGTAGGCAAACAGACCGGTACAAGAATTTTCCTCCTGAAGAGTTGTCTGATAATTACATGGTAGCAATTCTCAGGTTTGCGGTGGAGGAGAACAGGTTGTAGGGAGGTTTCTAGTCAGTCACTGATACTTACTGAGCACTTACTGTGTGCACAGCATTTTACTAAGCACTTGGGAGAGGACAATATAACAGTAAACTGACACATTCTGGAGATCAGCTGCTGGACCCAAGCTGATTAGGGGATCTAGTTGGAGCCCAGCCCAGGGATCTGAGTCCTGGAAAGGGCTGGCAGAAATATTCATTTGTTCATTCGGTCACATTTATTGAGAGCTTACTGTGTGCAGAGCACTATACTAAGCGCTTGGGACAATACAACAATAAAAAGACACATTCCCTGCCCAAACTGTCTCAGGTGTAAGTGGTCATTACCACCAACCCCAAACCCTGCAGAGTCTGGGAATGGTCAGAGTCCATTTTTTTTTTTGTGTGTGGTATTTATTAAATACCTACTATGTGCCAGGCACCATTCTAAGCCCTGGGGTGGATGCAAGTTAATTAAGTTGGACACAGTCCATGTCCCACATGGAGCTCACAGTTTTGACCCCCATTTTATAGATGAGGCACAGAGAAGTTAAGTGACTTGTCCAAGGTCACCCAGCAGACAAGTGGTACTTGCAAATAATAATAATAATAATGCAAATTCTGGTAAGCTCTCTTAAATAGAGCTTATTTATGTGCCAGACACTGTACTAAGCGCAGGGGTGGATATAAGCAAATCAGGTTGGACCCAGTCCCTGTCGCATGTGGGGCTCACAGTCTCAATCCCCAGTTTAAAGGTGAGGGAACTGAGGCACAGAGAAGTGAAGTGACTTGCCTAAGGTCACACAGCAAACTAGTTAAGCACTTACTATGTGCCAAGCGTTGTTCTAAGCAGTGGGGTAGATACAAGTTAATCAGATTGGACACAGTCCCTGTGCCACGTGGGGCTCTCACACATCCCCATTTTACAGATGTGGGAACTGAGGCAAAGAGAAGTTAAGTGACTTGCCCAAGGTCACACAGCAGACATGGGTGGAGGTGGAATTAGAACCCAGGTCCTCTGATTCCCGGGCCTGTGCTATATCCACTAAACCATGCTGCTTCTTCATGTTCATGTTCGCCTGTGGTGGTGGCATTAATAATAAAGATGGTATTTATTAAGCGCTGGGATAGGTACAAGGTCATCAGCGTGTCTTAGTGGCAACAGCACAGGCTTGGGAGTCAGAGGACGTGGGTTCTAATTCTGACTCCGCAACCTGTCGGCTGTGTGACCTTGAGCAAGCCGCTTAACTTCTCTGTTCCTCAGTTACCTCATCTCAAAAATGGGGATTAAGACTGTGAGCTCCAAATGGGGCAACCTGATTACCTTGTAATCAGTCAATAAATCAATCGTATTTATTGAGCGCTTACTGTGTGCAGAGCACTGTACTAAGCGCTTGGGAAGTACAAGTTGGCAACATACAGAGACAGTCCCTACCCAACAGTGGGCTCACAGTCTAAAAGACTGTGTATCTCTCCTAGCGCTTAGAACAGTGTTTGGCACATAGTAAGCGCTTAACAAATACCATAATTATTATTGTTATCAGAGCAGACACAGTTCCCGTCCAATATGTGGGGTGAGTGTAGGGGTGGTCTCACAGTCTAAGAAGGTGGAAGACCAGGTATTTCATTACCACTTACAGATGAGGAAACCGAGGCCCAGAAAAGTTAAATGATCTACCCAAGGTCACCCAGCAGGCCATTGGCAAAGCAGAGAGAAGCACCCAGGTGTCCCGACTCCCAAGCCACCATTCCTCTAGGCCACACTGCTTTTAACTAGGGACTGGACTGGGGAGAAACTGTAGAAACTGACACAAAAATTCAATTGTGATCAGGATCTGGTAAGGGCTTATTACGTGCTAAGCGCTGTGAGAAGCACTGGGATAGAATACAATCAGATGAGACACATTCCCTGTCCCAGTTGGGGGGCTCAGTCTGAGGGAGGAGTAGACAGGAAGCAGCAAGGAAAGAGCACTTGCCTGGGAAGCAGAGGGTCTGGATTCTAATCCTGCCTCCACCACTTGTCTGCTGTGTGACTTGGGGCAAGTCACTAAACTTCTCTGTGCCTCGGTTACCTCATCCGTAGAACGGGGATGAAGACTGGGAGCCCCAGGTGGACTGTGTCCAATCTGATTATTTTAGATCTTCCTCAACGCTCTCCTCTCCTAAGGATCGACGTCTTATCACGGCAGGAGAGTTTGTGTACGCTAATGAAACTTAATGTTACGCCTTATGGGGCTACCCATAATGGAAAGGTCTAAGCTGAAGCGTCAAAGTCGATTCACCTGTGCTGGGCAGCAGTGGCCTGGGAAAGGGTCTAAGGCAGATGATCGAGTGATCAAACCATTGATCAAAGACAACGGCAGAGACTCAAGGTTTGTACTGCACAGAAGAAGGGAATGGTAAACCCCTTCCCTTTCTTTATCAAGAAATTTCTATGGATGGAGAAGATGGGATGTTTGAAGAGGGCGTGTCCATGGAGTCGCCATCAACTTGTTTTTGACCCATAGCATTTGAAGAAGAATTTCGGCGCTTGGTACATAGTAAGAGCTTAACAAATACCATTAAAAAAATAACAAAGGAACATGATCCCCATTTACAGATGAGAAGCACGGTGGCCTAGTGGAAAGAGCATGAGCCTAGAAATCAGAGGAGCTGGGTTCTGATCCTGCCTCTGCCACTTACCAGCCTTGTGACCGTGGGTGAGTCACTTAACTTCTCTGTGATTCATTTTCTTCATCTGTAAAAGGGGGATAACGCACTTGTTCTCCCTGCTACTTAGTCTCTGAGCTTCAAGAGGGGCAGTGACTATGTCCAAGTTGTGTCCCCTCCCCTCCCTAGGGTCCCCATGTGTCCTTCCTGCTGGAACAGTCAGGTCATCAGCATCAATCCCTGATGACTCCAGGGATTCTCCCAGGGGCCCGAGGGCCCTCACAGCACCCCTGATCGGCCCCTAATGAGCAACACGGGATACAATGAAAATGATTTATCAAAAAGATGGCTGATGAGAGCTGTTTGTCTTTTTTTAAAGTGTATTTGTTTAGTGTTGAATAATAATTATGATAATGGCACTTGCAAAGTACTGTTCTAAGTGCTGGGGAGGTTCCAAGGTGCTCAAGTTGTCTCACAGGGGGCTCATAGTCTTAATCCCCATTTTACAGATGAGGTAACTGAGGCACAGAAAAGTTAAGTGCCTTCCTGTCCCGCCATCGACCCCCGGCCCATGTCCTCCCCCGGGCCTGGAATGCCCTCCCTCTGCCCATCCGCCAAGCTAGCTCTCTTCCTCCCTTCAAGGCCCTACTGAGAGCTCATCTCCTCCAGGAGGCCTTCCCAGACTGAGCCCCCCCCTTCCTCTCCCCCCTCGTCCCCCTTTCCATCCCCCCCTTCCTCTCCCCCCTCCTCCCCCCTCCATCCCCCTGGCCTTACCTCCTTCCCTTCCCCACAGCACCTGTATATATGTATATATGTTTGTACATATTTATTACTCTATTTATTTTACTTGTACCTATCTATTCTATTTATTTTATTTTGTTAGTATGTTTGGTTTTGTTCTCTGTCTCCCCCTTCTAGACTGTGAGCCCACTGTTGGGTAGGGACTGTCTCTATATGTTGCCAGCTTGTACTTCCCAAGTGCTTAGTACAGTGCTCTGCACACAGTAAGCGCTCAATAAATACGATTGATTGATTGATTGATTGATTAAGTGACTTGCCCAAAGTCACACAGCTGACAATTGGCGGAGCTGGGGTTTGAACCCATGACCTCTGACTCCAAAGCCCAGGCTTTTTCCATTGAGCCACACTGCTTCTCTACATGCCAGGCATGGTACTAAGCACTGGGGTAGATACAAGTTAGGTGGGACAAAGTCCCTGTCCTACATAGGGCTCACACTCTTGGTGTGTGACATACTAAACAAAGTGTTTGAGAGGGTACAGCAAAGGCAAGACACATGTTCTCAGCCCCGTGAGCCCCCGGAGAGATAAGGACAGTGTCTAATTCTTATCTGCATATTCTCTCCCAGCGCATAGTATGGTGCTCTGCTCCCAGTAAGCACTTCATAAATACTCTTATTTCTACTATTACTAGGTCAGGGGGATCCAGACAAAAATGATTCACAAAGTGTGGCAGCGATAGGAAGAACAAGAGCCTAACAGGTGGTAGTACAAACAGGTCAGGAGGAAATTGGCAAATGCAATATTTCATGTACAGTTGAATATACTTGTGCACCTAACTGCTGAGGAGAGGAATGCCTGTTTAGTAGACAGGAGGAAATGTTGGAAATTAATCAGGGAAGGCTTCCTAGAAAAGACAGTTCTAGCTTTGAATTATTCTCATGGTTATTGTTATTCAATGTTTAATAATAGTAATTGTGGTATTTAAGCTCTTACTATGTGCCAGGCACTATTCTAAACGTTGGGGTAGATACAAAATAAGTGGGAAGAAGTCCCTGTCCCACTAGGATTCACATTGTATCCCCAGTTTACAGATGAGGGAACTGAAGCCCAGAGGAGTGAATGTACTTGTCCAAGGTCACCCAGCAGAGAAGTGGCAGGGCTGGGAGTAGAACCCAGGTCCTTCTGACTCCTATGCCAGTGCTCTATCCACTAGGCCATTCATTTATTAAGCACTTACTATGTGCAAAGCACTGTTCTAAACGCTGAAGCACTGCTCTAAGCACTGATGATGGCATTTGTTAAGTGCTTACTATGTGCAAAGCACAGTACTAAGCTCTGGGGAGGATACAAGGTGATCAGCTTATCCCATGTGGGGCTCACGGTCTTAATCCCCATTTTACAGGTGAGGTAACCGAGGCACAGAGAAGGTAAGTGACTTGCCCAGAGTCACACAGCTGAGAAGCGGCGGAGTCGGGATTAGAACCCATGTCCTCTGACTCCCAAGCCCGGGCTCTTTCCACTGAGCCACGAATTAGCTTAATACAGTGCTCTGCACATAGTAAGCGCTCCATAAATACGATTGAATGAATTAATTAGCAGACACGTTTCCTGCCCATAATAATAATAATAATGATGGCATTTGTTAAGCGCTTACTACCTGCAAAGCACCATTCTAAGCGCTGGGGAGGTGACAAGGTGATCAGGTTGTCCCACGGGGGCTCACAGTCTTCATCCCCATTTTACAGATGAGGTAACTGAGGCACAGAGAAGTGAAGTGACTTGCCCAAAGTCACACAGCTGACAGTTGGTGGAGACAGAATTTGCACCCATGAACTCTGACTCTAAAGTCCGGGCTCTTTCCACTGAGCCACGCAAGGGGGAGACAGTTTTATATGAATAAATACTTTATAATAAAGATATGTACATAAATGTATGTATATCTAATTTGTTTATCTATTTGTATTAATAATAAGAATAATAATGATGGTATTTGTTAAACACCTACTACATGCCATGCACTGCTCTAAGCGCTGGGGTAGATACAAGATAATCAGGCTGTCCCATGTGGGGCTCACAGTCTTCATGCCCATTTTACAGATGAGGGAACTATAAGTTAAGTGACTTGCAGAGATTTAACACAGAGAAGTTAAGTGACTTGCCCAAAGTCACACAGCTGACAAGTGGCGGATCCGGGATTTAATGTCTGTCTCCCCCTCTAGCCTGTAAACTCACTGTGGGCAGGAATGTGCCTATTTGTTGTTACAGTGTGCTCTCCCAAGCCCTTAGTACAGTGCTAAGCACTTAGTACAGAGCTCTGCACGCAGTAAGCGCTCAATACGACTGAATGAATGAATGGCACACAGTAAGCGCTCAACGAATAATAATAATGGTATTTGTTAAGCGATTACTATGTGCCAAGCACTGTTTTGTGGCTCAGTGGAAAGAACCCGGGCTTTGGAGTCAGAGGTCATGAGTTCAAATTCCAGCTCCGCCAATTGTCAGCTGTGTGACTTTGGGTAAGTCACTTCAATTATCTGGGCCTCAGTAGCCACATCTGTAAAATGGGGATGAAGACCGTGAACCCTCCATGGGACAACCTGATCACCTTGTAACCTCCCTAGTGCTTAGAACAGTGCTTTGCACATAGTAAGCACTTAATAAATGCTATTATTATTATTATTTATACTCCCTTCAAAGCCCTACTGAGAGCTCACCTCCTCCAGGAGGCCTTCCCAGAGCCAGCCCCGTTTTTCCTCTCCTCCTCCCGGTCCCTCCCCGCCCTACCCCCTTCCCCTCCCCACAGTACTTGTGTATATTTATACAGATTTATTACTCTTTATTTTACTTGTACATATTTACTACACTATTTATTTTGTTAATGATGTGCATCTAGCTGTAATTCTACTTATTCTGGCGGTTTTGACACCCGTCTACAGGTTTGGTTTTGTTGTCTGTCTCCCGTTTCTAGACTGTGAGCCTGTTGTTGGGTAGGGACCGTCTCTATATGTTGCCAACTTGTACTTCCCAAGCGCTTAGTACAGTGCTCTGAACACGGTAATTGCTCAATAAATACGATTGAATGAATGAATGAATAGTAAGTGTTTAATAAATGCCATCATTAATGCAATCGAATGAATGCGGGTGAAGCGAAAATCAAATGTATGGCACAGAGCAAGCGCCTAACACACTTTATGATAAGCAGCGTAGCTCAGTGGAAAGAGCCCGGGCTTTGGAGTCAGAGGTCATGGATTCAAATCCCGATTCCGACAGTTGTCAGCTGTTTGACTTTGGGCAAGTCACTTCACTTTTCTGTGCCTCAGTTCCCTCATCTGTAAAATGGGGATGAAGGCTGTGAGTCCCCTGTGGGACAACCTGATCACCTTGGAACCTCCCCAGCGCTTAGAACAGTGCATGGCACATAGTAAGGGCTTAATAAATGCCATCATCATTATTATTAAATTATCTGTGCCTCAGTTCTGTAAAATGGGGATGAAGACTGTGATTCCCCCGTGGGACAACCTGATCACCTTGGAACTTCCCCAGCGCTTAGAACAGTGCTTTGCACATAGTAAGCACTTAATAAATGCCATCATAATTATTATTACTAACTTCTCTGTGCCTCAGTTCCCTCATCTGTAAAATGGGGATGAAGACTGTGAGCCCCCCGTGGGACAACCTAATCACCTTGTAACCTCCCTTGGGCAAGTCATTCAACTTCTCTGTGCCTCAGTTCCCTCATCTGTAAAATGGGGGTTAAGACTGTGAGCCTCCTGTGGGACAACCTGATCACCTTGTAAACTCCCCAGCACTTAGAACAGTGCTTTGCACATAGTAAGCACTTAATAAATGCCGTCATTATTATTATTGAGAAGCAGCTTGGCTCAGTGGAAAGAGCACGGGCTTTGGAGTCAGAGGTCATGGGTTCAAATCCCGACTCCGCCAACTGTCAGCATGTGACCTTGGGCAAATCACGTAACTTCTCTGTGCTTCAGTGACCTCATCTGTAAAATGGGGATTAAAACTGTGAGCCCCTCGTGAGACAACCTGATCACCTTGTAACCACCCCAGTGCTTAGAACAGTGCTTTGCACATAGTAAGGGCTTAGATTTGCACATAGTAAGCGCTTAACAAATACCATTATCATTATTATTATTGTTATTATTAACAAAGAACAGATCATGATGGTGCCCCTTAGGGCTTCTTCCTCTCCTTCTCCTCCTCCTCCCCCTCCCCATCCCCCCCCCCCCCCGCCTTATCTCCTTCCCCTCCCCAAAGCACCATATGTATATATGTTTGTGCGTATTTATTACTCTATTTATTTTTTTTTGTACATATTTATTCTATTTATTTTATTTTGTTAATATGTTTTGTTCTCTGTCTCCCCCTTCTAGACTATGAGCCCACTGTTGGGTAGGGACCGTCTCTGTTGCCAACTTGTGCTTCCCAAGCGCTTAGTACAGTGCTCTGCACACCGTAAGCGCTCAATAAATACGATTGAATGAATGTTTATTACTCTATTTATTTTATTTGTACATATTAATTCTATTTATTTTATTTTGTTAATATGTTTTGTTTTGTTGTCTGTCTCCCCCTTCCAGACTGTGAGCCCACTGTTGGGTAGGGACCATCTCTATATGTTGCCAACTTGTACTCCCCAAGCGCTTAGTACAGTGCTCTGCACACAGTAAGGCTCAATAAATTCGATTGAATGAATGAATATTTATTACTCTATTTTATTTGTACATATTTATTCTATTTATTTTATTTTGTTAATATGTTTTGTTCTCCGTCTCCCCCTTCTAGACTGTGAGCCCACTGTTGGGTAGGGACCGTCTCTATACGTTGCCAACTTGTACTTCCCAGGCGCTTAGTACAGTGCTTTGCAAACAGTAAGCGCTCAATAAATACGATTGAATGAATGTTTATTACTCTATTTATTTATATATATTTATTCTATTTTATTTTGTTAATATGTTTTGTTGTCTGTCTGCCCCTTCTAGACTGTGAGCCCGCTGTTGGGTAGGGACCGTCTCTATATGTTGCCAACTTGTGCTTCCCAAGCGCTTAGTTCAGTGCTCTGCACACAGTAAGCGCTCAATAAATACGATTGAATGAATGTTTATTACTCTATTTATACATATTTATTCTATTTATTTTATTTTGTTAATATGTTTTGTTGTCTGTCTCCCCCTTCTAGACTGTGAGCCGCTGTTGGGTAGGGACCGTCTCTATATGTTGCCAACTTGTGCTTCCCAAGCGCTTAGTACAGTGCTCTGCACACCGTAAACGCTCAATAATCCCTGCTCCACTGGTTGTCAGCTGTGTGCCTTTGGGCAAGTCACTTCACTTCTCTGGGCCTCAGTTCCCTCATCTGTAAAATGGGGATTAAGACAGTGAGCCCCCCCCCGTGGGATGACCTGATCACCTTGTAACCTCCCGAGCGCTTTGCACATAGTAAGCGCTTAATAAATGCCATTATTATTATAGTAAATACGACTTAATGAATGAACCCGACTCTGTCCCGAAATGCCCCGCGGCCTAACGCGGCGTCCGTGGCAACCGTTGCCCCGGGAACGGCCTAAGGAGGCGCCAACAAGGAACTGCCAACTTGTACTTCCCCAGCGCTTAGCCCAGTGCTCTGCACCCAATAAACACGATTGAATGAATGAACTGGGGGGTGAGGTGGGAGGAGGTGTTAAGCCGTGACACTCAGGGGTGTGAACCGCCCGCCATGGAGCTTAAATTCGGGCCAGGGCGAGGGGGTTGAGGCCGTCTGTTTCCTCAGGAAAGGCCTCAGGAAAGGCCTCGGGCCTACTTCCGGCGAAGGCGGCTCGCGCCACGTGACGCGGCAGTTGCGGGCGAAGCCTGCCCGGTTGCTAGGGCCCGCGGAGCGCTCCGATTGGCCGGCGGCCGAGCGGGGGCGGCTAGTAGCCAATGAGCGCGCGGGGCGGGCCGGGCGGAAGTGGCGGCGAGGGCGGCGGCCCCTCCCCCCGCCCGGCCGGCCGGCCTGCGCCCGGCGCGCGCCCCCCGCCCACGCCCTCCATGGCGCTCGACGGCAAGTCGCGGGCCAAGCGCTACGAGAAGCTCGACTTCCTCGGGGAAGGACAGGTGAGGGACACCCCGCGGACATAGAAATAAGAAGAAGAATGATGGCATTTATTAATTGCTTACTATGTGCACAGCACTGTTCTAAGCGCTGGGGAAATTCCAGGGTGATCAGGTTGTCCCACGGGGGGCTCCCAGTCTTCATCCCCATTTTCCAGATGAGGCCACTGAGGCCCAGAGGAGTGAGGTGACTTGCCCCAGATCACACAGCTGACAGTTGGAGGACTCCAAAGCCACCCCCTTGGGAGCCAGAGGTCATGGGTTCGAATCCCGGCCCCGCCACATGTCTGCTGTGTGACCTTGGGCAAGTCACTTCACTTCTCTGAGCCTCAGTTCACTCATCTGTCCAATGGGGATGAAGACTGGGAGCCCCACGTGGGACAACTTGATCACCTTGTATCCCCCCCAGCGCTTAGAACAGTGCTCTGCGCATAGTAAGCGCTTAACAAATGCCATTATTATTATTATTATTATTATCATTATTATTATCCCTGCCCCTCCAACTGTCAGCTGGGTGACTTTGGGCGAGTCACTTCGCTTCTCTGGGCCTCAGTTGCCTCATCTGTCCAATGGGGATGAAGACTGGGAGCCCCCCGTGGGACAACCTTGGAACCTCCCCAGCGCTTAGAACAGTGCACAAAGTAAGCTCTTAATAAATGTCGTCATTATTATTAATAATAGTAATAATAGCACTGTTCTAAGCGCTGGGGAGGTTACAAGGTGATCAGGTTGTCCCACAGGGGCTCACAGTCTTAATCCCCATTTTCCAGATGAGGTCATTGAGGCACAGAGAAGTGAGGTGACTTGCCCCAAATCACACAGCTGAAAATTGGCAGAGCTGGGATTTGAACCCATGACCTCTGACTCCAAAGCCCGGGCTCTTTCCGGTGAGCCACGCTGACCCCCTTGGGAGTCAGAGGTCATGGGTTCAAATCCCGGCCCCTCCAACTGTCAGCTGGGTGACTGTGGGCGAGTCACTTTGCTTCTCTGGGCCTCAGTTGCCTCATCTGTCCAATGGGGATGAAGACTGGGAGCCCCCCGTGAGACAACCTTGGAACCTCCCCAGCGCTTAGAACAGTGCATAAAGTAAGCTCTTAATAAATGCCATCATTATTATTAATAATAGTAATGATAGCACTGTTCTAAGCGCTGGGGAGGTTACAAGGTAATAAGGTTGTCCCACGGGGGGCTCACAGTGTTAAACCCCACTTTCCAGATGAGGTCACTGAGGCACAGTGAAGTGAGGTGACTTGCCCCAAATCACACAGCTGACAATTGGCGGAGCTGGGATTGGAACCCATGACCTCTGACTCCAAAGCCCGGGCTCTTTCCACTGAGCCACGCTGACCCCCTTGGGAGTCAGAGGTCATGGGTTCAAATCCCGGCCCCTCCAACTGTCAGCTGGGTGACTGTGGGCGAGTCACTTCACTTCTCTGGGCCTCAGTTGCCTCATCTGTCCAATGGGGATGAAGACTGGGAGCCCCCCCGTGGGACAACCTTGGAAACTCCCCAGCGCTTAGTGCACAAAGTAAGCGCTTAATGAATGACATCATTATTATCAATAATAGGAATGATAGCACTGTTCTAAGCGCTGGGGAGGTTACAGGGTAATAAGGTTGTCCCACAGAGGCTCACAGTCTTAAACCCCATTTTCCAGATGAGGTCACTGAGGCACAGCGAAGTGAGGTGACTTGCCCCAAATCACCCAGCTGACAAGTGGCGGAGCCAGGATTGGAACCCATGACCTCTGACTCCAAAGCCCGGGCTCTTTCCACTGAGCCACGCTGACCCCCTTGGGAGTCAGGGGTCATGGGTTCAAATCCCGGCCCCTCCAACTGTCAGCTGTGTGACTCTGGGCAAGTCACTTCGCTTCTCTGGGCCTCAGTTCCCTCATCTGTCAAATGGGGATGAAGACTGGGAACCCCCTGTGGGACAACCTTGGAACCTCCCCAGCGCTTAGTGCACAAAGTAAGCGCTTAATAAATGCCATCATTATTATTAATAATAGTAATAATAGCACTGTTCTAAGCGCTGGGGAGGTTACAAGGTGATCAGGTTGTCCCACAGGGGCTCACAGTCTTAATCCCCATTTTCCAGATAAGGTCATTGAGGCACAGAGAAGTGAGGTGACTTGCCCCAAATGACACAGCTGACAATTGGCGGAGCTGGGATTTGAACCCCTGACCTCTGACTCCAAAGCCCGGGCTCTTTCCACTGAGCCACGCTGACCCCCTTGGGAGTCAGAGGTCATGGGTTCAAATCCCGGCCCCTCCAAATGTCAGCTGGGTGACTTTGGGCAAGTCACTGCGCTTCTCTGGGCCTCAGTTGCCTCCTCCATCAAATGGGGATGAAGACTGTGAGCCCCTCGTGGGACAACCTTGTAACCTCCCCAGCGCTTAGAACAGTGCACATAATAAGCGCTTAATAAATGCCATTATTATTATTAACTTCTCTGTGCCTCAGTTCCCTCCTCTGTAAAATGGGGATGAAGACTGTGAGCCCCCCGTGGGACAACCTTGTAACCTCCCCCGCTCTTAGAACAGTGCACATAGTAAGCGCTTAATAAATGCCATCATTATTATTATGGGGAGGAAGACTGAGCCCCCCGTGGGACAACCTTGTAACCTCCCCAGCGCTTAGAACAGTGCACATAGTAAGGGCTTAATAAATGCAATCAAGTTCATTATTAACTTCTCTGTGCCTCAGTTCCTTCATCTGTAAAATGGGGCCTAGAACAGCGCTTTGCACATAGTAAGCGCTTAATAAATGCCATCATTATTGCTATTATTAACTTCTCTGTGCCTCAGTTCCCTCTTCTGTAAGATGGGGATGAAGACTGTGAGCCCCCCGTGGGACAACCTTGTAACCTCCCCAGCGCTTAGAACAGTGCACATAGTAAGCGCTTCATAAATGCCATCATCATTATTATCATCTCTTCCAGGAGGCCTTCCCTGACTGCTGATTGTTATTATTAATAATAATAACGAGGGAAATACAAGGTCACCAGGTTGTCCCACGTAATAATAATAATAATAATAATAATAATAACAGTGCTCTGCGATGTAATAATAATAGTGATGATAATAATAACGGTAATCTGCGCATAGAACAGTGCTTTGCACATAGTAAGTGCTTAATGAATGCTATCACTAATAATAATAATAATAATAATGGGGAGGGGAGGAGGAGCTCCCCTCCTGGAGGCAGTGAGCCTTCAGTAGGGCTTTGAAGGGGGAGGGTTGATTGTCTCTTCCCTTCTAAGCTCATTGTGGAATGTACCTGTTTATTGTTGTATTGTTCTCTCCCAAGCGCTTAGTACAGTGCTCTGCACACTGTAAGCGCTCAATAAATACGATTGAATGAATGAATAGTAAGGGTAGGGTAGGGTCAGGCGACCCTGACGTTGCAAGAGACCCAGGCAACCCAGGGTTTCAGTGAATCGCAATCCATTGTATTTATTGAGCCCTTACTGTGTGCAGAGCACTGTACTAAGTGTACAGCATCTACCCCCAACGAGCTCGCAGTCTACGGTAGGGATGGACATTAATACAAATAAATTACCGATCTGTAATTTTATAATATGAAATTGTAAGTGCCTGACAAGTACCATTAAGAGCTATCAGAATGACGTGGGTTCTAATTCCAGCTCCGCCACTTGTCGTTTTGGGACCTTGGACAAGTTACCTGGCCTCAGTTCCCTCATCTGGAAAATGGAGTTAAGAGTGTGAGCCCTATATGGGACAGGGACTTTGTCCAAATTGATTAAGCTTGTATCTACCCGAGTGCTTTGAGGAGTGCTAGGCACCTAGTAAGCGCTTAACAAGTACCTTAATTATTTCTGATAAGGGCTTTGGGGTGGGGGAGAGGTGAAAAAAGGGGGCCAAGTGATAGATCGATTGCTAGTCCTCTCTAGACAGGGCAGGGAATGTGTCTGCTGCTTTTGGTCAGTAAAGATTGAGTGCTAACTGGGTGCAGAGCACTGTACTAAGCGCTTGGGAGAGTACAGTAGAACCGAGATGGTAGACAACATGTTTGCTTACATCTTACTTGCTCTATTTGCTTGTTTTGATGTCCATCTCCCCTCCCTCTAGACTGTAAACCCGTTGTGGGCAGGGATTGAGTCTCTTTATCACTGTAGCGTACTTTCCAAGCACTTAGTCCAGTGCTCTGCCATATAGTAAGTGCTCAGTAAATACGATTGAAAGAATGAGCTCAGCCCGAGCTCACTGTCTTTCCGTCGGGGTGGAGTTGGGTGACAGTGCAGCCTGTGAATGCCCAGGGCTCGCCCGCCCGATTTCTAGCCCGCGTGCCCCTCACCCTGTTTTCTTCCTCCTCTCCTCCCCCAGTTTGCCACAGTTTACAAAGCAAGAGACAAGAACACCAACCAGATCGTGGCCATTAAAAAGGTGAGTTGCTGCTTTCAGGTCTTCGTCCTTCCCTTGGTGAGGGGGACACATCTTTATCTTCGTCTAATCTAGAGGAAACCCGTGGAAGCTTCCCCTGGCTTACTGTGTGGGTGAAAAGTGGCGGCGAGTTCGAGAGTTTATGGATGAGGGGTCCCAAAGAGACCGTTGGAGGGGAGAGGTGGTGCTCTTTTGTGGAGAGAGTCTGGGATGGAGCGGGGAAGGTGAAAAGTGGTGGCGAGTTCGAGAGTTTATGGATGAGGGGTCCCAGAGAGATCACTGGAGGGGAGAGGTTGTGGTCTTTTGTGGAGAGAGTCTGGGATGGAGCGGGGAAGGTGGCTTAGTGGCTAGAGCACAGGCCTTGAAAGTCAGAAGGACCCGGGTTCTAATCCCTGATCCGCCACTTGTCTGCCGTGTGACTTTGGACAAGTCACTCAACTCCTGTGCCTCGGTTACCTCATCTGTAAAATGGGATTAAAATTGTGAGCCCCATGGATTGCATCCAGCCTGATTAGCTTGTATCTACCCCAGTGCTTAATACAGTGCCTGGCACATAGTAAGCACCTGACAAATGTCATTAAAAATATCACGGTAGCTGTCCCAACCGTGAGCGTTGATGACTGTGAATACAACCAGCTCTCGGTTTCTCCAAGAATCCCGGTGCCCCTGTCCGAGACAGTCTTGACCTAGTGTTCTCCCTGTTTGTTTTCTCAAGCAGCAGGGCGGGAGGAGGCGGGGGCCGGAGGATAGGGATGCTGAAGAAGACAGAGTGATTCATGCAGCCTGCCATTTCCCCTGCCTGGAAAATTGTTGAGAAAGGGCCACTTGCGTGTGTAGGTGATGGGTTAGCTTGCAAATTCAGGCCTAGGTTTGTGGCCCAGTTCAGAGTGTTTTGAATGACATTTTGTGTGTCCAGGCCAAGTCACCATAGTAACACCGACCCGCAGTGGGTAGGCAGGACTGTCCCTTCCTCCCCTCTCCTCTTGTTGGCTGTGATAATGCACCCATTTATCACCCTGTTGAGCTGGAGACCAGCCCAATATGGTGGGGGGGTGGGGGGGAGTCCAGTTTCAGTTTAACCTAAAGATGCATTTTGCAAAACCAATTCACATGAATAAATTTGGGGGTTTTAAGATGCCTTAATTTAGCTAAACAATTTAGGATTTAGCCGAGTGTTTTATTTTTAGGGGTGCTAATTTTGGAATTAAATCTAGCTCTGGGGCCCAAAACATCGAGCTACTTGGTCCCACCTATAGCTGGATTCACACCTTCAGCTCTTAGACAAGGTGAAAAAAAACCCTTTGTAGACCATGTTTATGGAAACCGTGTTTACTGTTCCCATGTTCAGTGTCTGGCAACGGTGTCTGCCACCACTTAATGTGGTATTTGTTAAGCATTGGTGGTGTGTGCCAATTGTACTTCCCAAGCACTTAGTACAGTGCTCTGCATTCATTCATTTAGTCGTATTTATTGAGCGCTTACCGTGTGCGGAGCACTTTACTCTGCACACGGTAAGCGCTCAGTAAATACGAATGAATGAATGTGCCAGGCACTGTACTAAGTTCTGAGGTAGATACCGTCTCCATTTCTTCTGGGCTGTTTTTCCCTTTGTCAGATGGCATCCTGTCCAATTTCTCCAGGACTCAAAACTCCTTTCTAACTTTCCACTGCCAACGACAATCTGAGATTGGAGCTTCTTTTTTTGGTATTTGGTATTTGTTAAGGACGTACGAAATGTCAGGCACTCTACTAAGCGCTGGCATAGATAGAAGCTAATCAGGTTGGACCCCACATGGGGCTCACAGTCTTAATCCCCACTAAGAAATAAGGTTAATTGAGGCCCAGATAAATTAAGTGACTCGCCCCAGGTCACACAGCAGACAAGAGGCAGGGCTGGGATTAGAACCCAGGTCATGACTCCCAAGACCGTGCTCTACCCACCAGCTTCCTTGCTCCTCTTCTACTATCCCCCAGCTCACATACTTCTCTCCTCTAATATCATCCTACTCACTGGGCCTCACTCTCATTTCCCTTACTGGAAAACCCCTTCATATGGAGCAGGGCCCTGCTCTACCCTTCTTCAAACCCCTTATGAAACCATGTCTCTTCCAGGAAGCCCTCCATGACTAACCTCTCCCCACCCCATCCTATATCAGAGTTGAGAAGACCCTCAACCGAGCAGTTAAGGGTAAGATCTTGCCACTGTAAACCCAGAGAAGATTGTAAAAATATCGGCGCAATCTACCGTGTGCTGGGACCCTCATGGCCAGAGCTCGTGGTCTAAGGTCTTTGCTTGGGGAAGAGAGTGATTAAGACTTTTAGACTGTGAGCCCACTGTTGGGTAGGGACCGTCTCCATATGTTGCCAACTTGTACTTCCCAAGCGCTTAGTACAGTGCTCTGCACACAGTAAGCGCTCAATAAATACGATTGATGATGATGATGATGATGATGATGATTAAGGCCTTGGGCTGAAATAGGACCAAATTAGCTCACTCCAGCCATCTAATTTCCTGATAGTGGATTTTGTTAAATGCATGTGTGCATAGCAGATGACTTAGTGGATAGAGCACGGGCCTGATTAGCTTGTAAATACCCCAGTGCTTAGAACAGTGCTTGGCACATAGTAAGCACTTAACAAGTACTGTAATTATTATTATTATTATTATTAAAAGCCACATGGGACCCATTGTCCCAACCACACCATACACACAAAAGTGTTCTTTAGCTCCGTTGTCATGTTTGTGTGCAGCTCCTGATGCTGTTTCTACTTTTCCTTTCCTTGCGAAACAGAGTGGGGATAATAAGAGTGTTTAATTTGTGTGTGTGTGTGACTTTTTTTACAGATTAAATTGGGGCACAGATCAGAAGCCAAAGATGGTAAGTATGGATTTGTGGATTACTGAGTGGGTCAACTGGACCGAGTAGGTTTGATTAATGTAGAAGGGTCTTGTGAGATAGAGAAGCAGCATGTCTTAGTGACAAAAGCCTGGGCTTGGGAGTCAGAGGACATGGGTTCTAATCCCAGCTCTGCCACTTGTCTGCTTCGGGACCTTGGGCAAGCCACTTCACTTCTCTGTGCCTCAGTCACCTCGTCTGTAAAATGAGGATAAAGTCTGTGAGCCCCATGTGGGACAACCTGATTACCTCATATCTACTCCAGCGCTTAGAACAGTGCTTGGCACAGAGTAAGCACTTAACAAATACCGTGATCATTATTATTATTATTATCCTTGGGGAACTGTAGCTCAAATGAGTTCCTTCTGCCTCCCCACTCCCTTCCTTCCCCCTTTCCCATCCCCCTGCTGGAGCAACTACGAGAAAATCATCAAGGCCTCATGCTAAGTTGAAAGTTCCTTGAGGGCAGGGCTAAGTCTGCTGTACTGTCCTTAGGGTTTAGGGTTGTGCTCAATAAATACTGATGATCGGTTGTCCTCCAGAGTCTGTATGTGTAGTCAAGTTGACAATCTTGGGACCATTCATTCATTCAGTTGCATTTATTGAGAGCTTACTTTACGCAGAACACTGTATTAAGTGCTAAAAACAGACGCATTCCCTGCCCACGATCTGGCCCGTGCCCTAAAACTTTAGTGCTCATGAGAGAGGGCCTTCCTTTTCCAGAGGAACGAGGGCTTCCGCTCTGGGCGGGGGTCTCATCTGTGCCAAATGACAGCATTCTTCCAGCCCAACCATGGAAAATTTGTCAACGACACAAAAAACAAAACGGCTGATGTGTCCGTGAGGGTGGTGAGTCCGGGGGAGGGTGGCTGGGTCACCCAAGCCAAGTTTTCCCTTTTCATCAATCACTCTTCAATTGCAGGGATCAACAGAACAGCCTTGCGAGAGATCAAACTGCTGCAGGAGCTGAGCCATGCGAATATCATCGGGGTGAGTGGGACTTTCATAAGCTCGTGGCAGGCGGGGAGCATGTCCTGCTGTCCTCTCCCAAGATCTTGGCACGGTGGTCTGCACGTAGTAAGCGCTCAGTAAATACCATTGAGTGATTCTCGGTTCCCGGCCTGTCTTCAGCCTAACACCGGGCCCCCTCCTTAATGTGACAGTTACTCTTGCCCGCCTGGAGGGAGGATGGAATGGGACGTTGCGCATTATCATGACATGCCCATAGCATCAATCAGTCATTCTCTCCGGTGTTTATTGAGCGCTTACTGGGTGCCAGGCACTGTACTAAGCTCCTGAGAAAGTAAAATAAAATAAAGTTGGTGGGCCTGTCCCTTCCCGCGGGGAGCTAGCTTCTGGTCTCCTGTCACTTACAAATTGCCAAGCACTGCTCGAAGCACTGGAGCGTACAAAGGAGAGTCGCACAAGGGACTCCTAGACTCAGTTCGGTCCTGGGCAATATATTTTTTATCAGTGAAGAAAAGCATCGTGGTTTAGGGGATTGAGCACTGGCCAGATCAGAAGGACCTGGGTCCTAATCCTGCCTCTGTCACTTGTCCGCTGTGTGACCTTCACTTCCCTGTGCCTCAGTTACCTCATCCATATAATGGAGGTTGCGACTGTGAGCCCCACGTGGGTCAGGAACCATGTTCAACCCGATTTGCTTGTATTCTCCCCAGCGCTTAGTAATAATGATAATAATAATAATAATAATGGCATTTATTAAGTGCTTACTATGTGCAAAGCACTGTTCCAAGTGCTGGGGAGGTTACAAGGTGATCAGGTTGTCCCACGTGGGGTCAGTGCCTGGCTCGTAGTAAGCGCCTAACAAGTGCCATAATTATTATATGGCATTATATTATTAATTACGGCAGAGCACTGTACCAAGTGCTGGGGAGGTTACAAGGTGATCAGGTTGTCCCACGTGGGGTCAGTGCCTGGCTCGTAGTAAGCGCCTAACAAATGCCATAATTATTATATGGCATTATATTATTAATTACGGCAGATCACTGTACTAAGTGCTGGGAGAGAATACCCAGGTGAGAGTCTAACGTGATCTTAAATGTCACCAAAGTGGAGAAGGGTTGCTTTTGGGAAGAAGAAGTGAAACCCGAAATGATGTCATTGAATTGGAAAAGTAATCGTTCACGAGGCAGTAGGGACAGAGGGACAGTGGCGTGAACAGAGGAGGAGAACGTCAAGTGGAACTGGTCAGAAAAGCAAGGCCCCCGTTGCATTTTGGTGCCCACTCTGTGCTACCGCTTCTGCCCCGGGCCAGACCGAGGGGGGAATTAGATGTCCAGGCCAAAGCAACTTGCAGGTCTGCAGGAGGAGCTCATTATGGGCAGAGAACATCCTGCCCACTCTCTCCTGTCTCTGGCCGTGATGACCGTTCAAGAATTTGGTTGGGCAGTGGGCTGACGCACCCCCAGGCTAAGGGGGAAAAGGGGCTACCTTTTCTCATTTTGGCTGTCTTTCTCTTGCAGCTGCTCGATGCTTTTGGGCACAAATCCAATATTAGTCTCGTCTTTGACTTTATGGAAACTGACTTAGAGGTAAGATCTGTTCAGGACTCCCAAAGGGTCCGACGTGTGGGCTGGGAGACGGGAGAATCGCGTCTCTGCCCCTGGGCTGCTGCAGACCCTAGGGTAGGCTACATATCTGCTGTGGGCCTCGGATTTCTTCCCTGTCAAAGGGAGAGCATGCTCCCTGCCTCCCAGGAATGTGGGGAGGGGCGCTACTCATTCGGGGTGCTATAGTTGCGACTTTTGGGGCGGGGGCCCGTCCTGCTTACAAACATAAAGGGAAGCAACAAGACTTTGTGAGTTTGGACTGGGAGGCCAGGGAATCCGAGGGTCATGAGTTTTAATCTCAGCTCCTCCACTTGTCTGCTGGGTTATTTTATTTTTCTGGCCCTCAGTTACCTCATCTGTCCAACCCAATTCGCTTGTATCCACTCCAGTACCTGCTGCTTAACAAATACCATAATTAGTGCCTGACACCTAGTGAGGGCTTAACATAAACCACAATTATCACTATCGTCATTATTATTCCCTCAACTGCAAAATGGAGATTCAGTACTCCCTCCTATTTGGACCGTGAGCCCCAGGTAGAACCTGATGATCTTGTATCTATCCCAGAGCAATATAATGGAATACGTTGACATGTAATAAGCGCTTCACAGATACCACAATTATTATAAGGGCAACTGAAAAAGTGCCAAATGGGGACATCAGGTGCCAGTCTGGGCATCCACAGAGAAACCTGGCCTTACTGGGTTTCCTTTTGCCAATTGAGTTCACTGGTGCTCCTTTTGATCAGTCAGTAGTATCTACCATGCACTAACTGTGCAGAGTACTGCACTAAGTCTTGGGGGAATAAAACTACAGTAGAGTTGGTAGACACGATCCCTGCCTGCAAAGAGCTTACGATCTTGGACGGGTGATAGCGATCCCTTCGGTCGAAGCGGATCTCTCTCCCATTAGCCCATCTGCTCCTTGAGAGTGGGGATCCTGTACTCTAAATCTGGGGTACTCTTCTGAGTGAGCACCGCACACAGAAGTTAGTTGATGGATCTATCGACTGGGGGTTTGCTCAGGCGCCGGGGCACTGCCTGTGTCCACAGAGTGTCTGTTCTTCCCTTCAGGTCATCATCAAGGACAACAGTCTGGTGCTAACGCCGGCTCATATCAAAGCCTACATGCTGATGACGTTGCAAGGCTTGGAATACCTTCATCAACACTGGATCCTACACAGGGTAAGTTAGCCCGGGCTACGGTTCGGGCCCGCGCTGACGGCTCAACAGGGAGGAGAGGGTGTGTGTCGCAAGGGAGAGGGGAGGGAGTTGGGGGTGGCAGCCTGGCCCACGGACCCCCCGGGAGACTTGACACTTGGGTGGTCTCTGTCTTTGGTTGTGCACCTGGGAAACCAGAGTGTCATGGCCGTGGATACAAATTGGGCCATTGCCATATGGGCTTGCATTTCCTGTCCCTGCCCGTGACCCCCTTTTTTTAAAAAAAAAAAAAAAAAAGAAGCCAAGTACAACAGAATGGAGTTAAAAATAATTCTGGGACAGATTCAGGGAACTAGTTCTCAAGGAGAAAACCAAGAAGCAGATGGAGATTAGAGCCCTCTTTGGGTCCCTGAGAGGTTAGGCCATCAAAGAATGGACACTGGCGAGAAATGATGGGGATTTTAATGTTTTTCCAACTTAATGTGCTCTTGTCTTGTTTAATTGGGAAACCGTCTCTGACTGAAGATAAGCAGCCTGGATTGAGTATAGTATTTTAATAGATTTTCTTCTTTGCAGTATTCTCGTCATTATTATTTTTTAAAAACTGCCACCTTAATTCAGCGAATTCCATAGTCTCAACTTTAAACGTGTGAATTTAACTTACAGTCTATTGTATCTTAAGTGGTACTTCTCAAGAGCTTTAATATGTGCAGAGCACTGTGCTAAACGCTCAGGAGAGTAATAATAATGATGGCATTTGTTAGGCGCTGTACGACAGAGTTAGTAGGCAAGTTCCCTGCCCACAACGAGCTTACAGTCTATTTTAACTGTGTGCAGATGTATATTCTCAGCACTCAACATCTATATGCGTGTTCAGTTTGATTTATTCTGATTGCACATTTTGTCAGTGTTTTTATGTCCATTTCCCCATTAACATGAAAGCGCCTTGCTGTACTTCCCAAGAGCTTAGTATGTGTACTGCACTTAATACATGCCATTACTCCCACTAGTGCTGCTGCTACACCAATATAACCTGGATTCTCCATGTCTTACCAGTCCTCCTCTTCCCTCCTTCCCTGCTGTCTCTTAACGACGGTATCTATTAAGCATTGGAATAGATAGGAGTTTGGAACAAGATAAGTAGATCATCCACAGTCCTTTTCCCATATAGCGCTCACAATCACTCACCCTACTATCCTCCACTGGCGAGAAGCCTCCCTCCGGGGGATCTTTAGCGTAATTGTAATTAATGAGCCACCTTGGGCCTCAAGGTGGGGGAAGAATAAGAAGGGATCCCAGAGAATATGGGAACCCCCTGGACACTCAGTGAACCGAAGAGTCTAGCGGGATCCCGGTTGGTCTCTCCAAGGCCCAGCAATCAGAGTAAGTTGCTGAGGTGTTTCCCTTCTTTCCCGCCAGGATCTCAAACCGAACAATTTGCTGCTGGACGAAAACGGCGTCTTAAAGCTGGCCGACTTTGGCTTGGCGAAGTCTTTTGGAAGCCCGAATAGAGCTTACACGCATCAGGTCGTGACGAGGTGAGAACGTCCACATCAGTGATAGGGTCAGGGTTCCAGGGCAGACCTCCCTACGGACACACTGGCCAGCGAACACAGACATTGCGATGAATGTGAACTGTCCAGCGTGCATGTGTGTGTGTGTGTGTGTATGCGATGAATTGAATGTGAACTCTCCCACGTGTGTGTGTGTCTGCTTTGGAGTGTTGGACACAGTCCAAGATTGATAGATCTTCTTTCAAAGCCATGGGAGAAGAGTTGGTCTTGTAGTCCTCCCGGATGCATTTTCGTCCCAACCGTGCCTTTAGAAAGCTTTGTCCATCGGTTTTTCACCCTAGGCCTTGTAGGTCAAATTCCTCCATCCAACAATGTGCCCGTTTACCCTGCAGATGGTATCGAGCACCTGAGCTGCTGTTTGGAGCAAGGATGTACGGTGTAGGCGTGGACATGTGGGCCGTTGGCTGTATCTTGGCAGAGTTGCTTCTCCGGGTAAGTTTTGGACCTAAGTAAACCACCGGAACATTGGTTTCTAACTGCTCAGAACCCTCTCAGTGATAGTATCTATCAACTACTTACTGTGCGCCGAGATTATCGGGTCTGACACAGCCCCCCTCCTACGTGGGGCACACATCCCATTTTTAGAAGGTGGGGGAACACATATTCCCCATTTTACTAAAGGAACTGTGGCATGGAGTAGTTGAGTGGTTTGTCCAAAGTCACACAGCAGGCAAATAATAATAATAATAATAATAATAATAATAATAATAATAATGGCATTTATTAAGGGCTTACTATGTGCAAAACTCAGGGTATGCTTCAGACCTGATTGTTTCCAACCTTGTCCAAACCACGATGTCACTAAATTTGGCACATTTTGTGTTTTGTTAGTATATATACATACATATATATACATATGTATATATATATATATATATATATATATATACATATATATATATATAGTGTGTGTGTGTGTGTGTGTGTGTGTGTGTGTGTGTGAGAGAGATATGCACTTTGCAAGATGACCTCAGGGCTGTATGGACTGATCTGACTGAATCAAAGAGCCTGGAGTCAGTGTGCCAATCAATGTTCCCGTAGCTAGGAAAGTCTCTCTAACTTGACGTGGGTAGAAATTTGCCATGAATTCCGCTACCCAGAACACTCGTTGTCAAAAATAGCCAAGCTGGGCATAGAACCCACGTCTTCTGACTCCTGGGTCCGTGCTCCACTAGGCCACGATGCTTCTGGAAATCTAGAAATTAATCCTGGAACATCTGATTTCCATGAAAGCTTGCAGTAGAAGCTTTGTGTGCTCTAACCTGTTGGGTCAGAGGTTGTCTGGCCATTCAACGCTGAGTTCTGTCAGTTACCTGCATAATTGTATTTCACTCAGAACTCTTCTTTCTCACTGGACTCCTTGAGGGTGGGGACTTGGGTCTCCTACTTCTGCAGGTCCCCAAACAGTACTGTAGATAGGTCAGTAAATACTTACGTTCTCGATGATGACACTATCCTCTCTCCTCTAATATCTGGTTTTATATTTGCTTCATTTTCAGGTTCCCTTTTTGCCAGGAGATTCAGACCTTGATCAGCTAACGCGGATATTTGAAACGTTAGGCACGCCGACGGAAGAGCAGTGGCCTGTAAGTTGCCCTCTGAGGGCTGCAGTCTGTTTGGGTGAACTTGAGCTCACAAGTTTTTGGAATGCCTTGGCGTGGGGCGTCGCGAATTTCCCTTCCTGAGATTCCTGGGGCCAATCCAACACTTCTGTACATATGTTTAAAATATATATTTTCAGTTGTTTATATTAATGTCTGGATGTCTCCCTCCCTCCCTAGAAGCAGCGTGGCTCAGTGGAAAGAGCACGGGCTTGGGAGTCAGAGGTCATGGGTTCAAATCCCGGCCCCGCCAATTGTCAGCTGTGTGACTTTGGGCAAGTCACTTAACTTCTCTGTGCCTCAGCTCATCTGTAAAATGGGGATTAAGACTGTGAGCCCCCCAGTGGGACAACCTGATCGCCTTGTAACCTCCCCAGCGCTTAGAACAGTGCTCTGCACATAGTAAGCGCTTAATAAATGCCATTATTATTATAGTCCGTAAGCGCATTAAGGGAAGGATTGTGTCTGCTGATTCTGTCATATTGTGTTCTCATAAGTTGCTTAGCACAGTGAATCTGTAAGCCCAAACAAGAGGCAGTATTGTGGAAAGGATTTGACCCTCTCTTTGTGGGGATAATGTAATAATAGCAATAATAATAATAATAATAAGCGCTGGGGTGGCTCAGTGGAAAGAGCACGGGCTTTGGAGTCAGAGGTCATGGTTTCAAATCCCAGCTCCACCAACTGTCAGCTGTGTGACTTTGGGCAAGTCACTCCACTTCCCTGTGCCTCAGTTACCTCATCTGCAAAATGGGGATTAAAACTGTGAGCCCCCCGTGGGACAACCTGATCACCTTGTAACCTCCCCAGCGCTTAGAACAGTGCTTTGCACCTAGTGTAAGCGCTTAACAAATACCATCGTTATTATTATCAGGGTGGACACAGTTCCTGTCCCACATGGAACTCACAGTCTCAATAGGAGGGGGGAGGATCAAAACAGTGACACACCAGAAGAGCTTAATAAATACCATTTTAAAAAAAAGCTGAGCCAGGAGTTGAACCCAGATCCTCTCACTCCCAGGCCCGGACTCCCTTCATGCTGCTTGTCAAGGAGGTGGGAATTTAGGGAGGCTTTGAAGGTTGGCGGGGAGAGCTGCGATGTGTCAGATGTGGGGAGGGAAGGGATTTCAAGTGGCGGGCGGGGGGATGTTGCCTGGTGTGTCCCGGCCTGCACTGGGCGGCTTGACCGCTGACCGACCATTACTCGCCTTCTGCCCCTCCCCGTGGCAGGGCATGACAAGTCTTCCGGATTACGTGACGTTCAAGAGCTTTCCCGGCACCCCGCTCCCCCATATCTTCAGCGCGGCAGGAGACGACCTGCTAGACCTCCTGCAGGACCTGTTCCTGTTCAATCCGTGCGCCCGCGTCACTGCCACACAGGTACCGCCGTGGGGAATGGGGAGGGGGAGGTGAAGGGTGGGGCGCCTGCCCTGGGCGGGACACTGTGGTGAGCAGGGGGACAGTAGCGACAACGTGTTCCCCCACAAAGGAACCGTGGTTTTTCTGGCTCTCTGGGCCGATCCACCAACCGCAAAGGGAGAAGCTGTCCTATTACTATTAGTTTCCCCCCACCTCGTGGTGGTGGTCTGGGAATGAGCCCGTTTATGGTTGTACTCTCCCAAGCACCCAGCACAGTGCTCTGCACGCAGTAAGTGCTCAGTAAGTACGACTGAATGAATGGCTAGAAGCCGAAGCCCTGATTTGGAGTTTAAAGCAGCACGGCCTGACTGCGGACTCTGATGGCTCACAGGGCGGTTTCTCCCTGTAGCCCGGGTGTTTTGCCCTCTTTGGTGAAGGGAGCAGGGCCTGGGACCGGAGGACGCAGCAGTGGGGAGTCAGATGTGACCAGGCCCACTGCGTCTGTCCCTAACACTCTGCCACAGAGGCCCCCGGCACCCCCAGAGAGGGTTTGCCCTCAAAGCCCGGTGGCATTTGAGGGCTATCGATCACCATCTAAAAGGCCAACAGGGCTTTGGGTGCCAGCGGGCAGAGGCACCGCCGTGACTCATCTTTCCCCCCGCCTCACCGGCCGGGTCTTGTTCTCTCCCCCCAGGCTTTAAAAACCAAGTACTTCAGCAACAGGCCCGGGCCCACCCCAGGGTGCCACCTCCCGAGGCCCAACTGCCCCCCCGAAGCCCTGAAAGAGTCCCAGCACCCGGCCGCCGCGGCCAAGCGGAAGCGAGCCGAGGCCATGGAGCAAGGTGAGACCCGCGGCGACGCCAAACCGACCCCCGGGGAGCCTCGGTGGGCCCGGCCTCAGCGCCGCTGGGCTGGGGGGCCAAGGTCGGAACCGGGGCAGAAAGGACAGTCCGTACACGCGCAAGTGTAATGATTGGGACACTGCCGCTCCAAACAGCAGGAGACGCCGGCCTATCCCAGCGGGAGACGCCGGCATATCCCAGCAGGAGATGCCGGCATATCCCAGCAGGAGATGCCGGCATATCCCAGCAGGAGCTGTGTTTCCCCCAGCCTCCCTTGTGGATTAATTTAAAGAGCGATAGTGCAGTTCGGGGGAAGAACAGCTTCTTTCTGCTCGGAGCGTGCGGCCAGGTCAGATAACCAAGTCTCCTCGCCCATCCTTGCACGTGGTCACCCCACGTACCAGGAGTTGAAGGGGATTTTAGATCCGGGGGATCTAAAAATCTCTTCGTGAGGTCTCTCCGGGTGTTCTCCGTGCTAAGCGCTTGTTCCAAGAGGCGCCGGCTGAGCACGGAGAAGCTCGCCGAAAGAGGCCCGTCGTGCTTGGACGGAAATGGGGAGGGGATAATAATAATAATAATAATAATGGCATTTATTAAGCGCTTACTATGTGCAAAGCACTGTTCTAAGCGCTGGGGGAAATACAAATTGACCAGGTTGTCCCACGCGGGGCTCACAGTCTTAATCCCCATTTTACAGATGAGGGAACTGAGGCTCAGAGAAGTTAAGTGACTTGCCCAAGGTCACACAGCAGACATGTGGCGGAGCCGGGATACGAACCCATGACCTCTGACTCCAAAGCCCGTGCTCTTTCCATTGAGCCACGCTGCTTCTCTATCCCTCTTTTAGACTGTGAGCCCACTGTTGGGTAGGGACCGTCTCTATGTGTTGCCAACTTGTACTTCCCAAGCGCTTAGTACAGTGCTCTGCACGCAGTAAGCGCTCAATACGATTGATGATGATGATCCCACAGGGAAGCCAGGCAGACCGACAGGGATTTCCCACCCTAAAAAACAGTTCACATCACGGCCCTGAAAGGAGAATTCTCTCCGTTTCTCCCCTCAGGAGGACTACCCAAGAAGCTGATATTTTAATTACTGTGGACACTGGACAGTACCGAACCTGCTAATGCAATGGACAAAAGAGAATGATGGGAAAATGCTGAATCTGGGATGAATTTTGGAGAGAAGAGAATTTGTAAATATTCTACACATGTAAGATATGTAAAACTTTTCTGTAGTTTATTTTATTGAGCCTATTTTTAAATAAAATTATTTTTAAGCAGCAAGATTTGAGGAATCAGGCGCCTACAATTCATGCGTTCTAGTAATCGTGATGGTATTTGTTAAGCGCTTACTATCTGCGAAGCGCTGGGGTAAGATACAGGGTAATCAGGTTGTCCCACGTGGGGATCACAGTCTTAATCCCCATTTTGCAGATGAGGGAACTGAGGCACAGAGAAGTGAAGTAACTTGAGACAGTGAAGTGACTTGCCCAAAGTCACATAGCTGACAAGTGGTGGAGGTGGGTAAGGGGTGGTACGGATGCCCCAGCAGTTATTAATAATAATAATAATATAATAATAGTGTAATCTGTTAAGAACTTTCTACGTGTCAAGCGCTGGAATAGACACAAGGTTATCTGGTCCCACATGACGGGTCACAGCCTAAGTAGGAGGGAGAATTGGTTTTCAGTCCATTTTGAAAATGTTTGATTTTTGAATCCCCATTTTGCAGATGAAGGAACTGAGACACTGAAGTGAAGTGACTTTCCCAAGGTCACACAGCAGATAGGAGATGGAGCCAGGGTTGGAAACCCAGGTGCTCTGACTGTCAGGCCTCTGCTCTAGGGCACCAGGGCTAAGGCCAACTTGTACTTCCCAAGCGCTTAGTACAGTGCTCTGCACACAGTAAGCGCTCAATAAATACGACTGAATGAAAGGCCAGGGAGGGGGCTAGGGCTCAAGTTCCCGTTCCCTTCCCCGACTGCCTGCCCCAGTTTGATTATAGAGGAAGGGGTTGGATTCTGGAATTGTGGTGGAGGAAGAAGTGGGAGAATATGAGGATTTGAGGATAATGGGCAGGTGGCCCATTTGAGAGCCACATTACAGGTGGTGATAGTGGCAACTGTTGTGAGAAAGTAAGGTGGCGGAGAGGATTTGTGGGCAAAGATGAGCTCAGTTTGGGACATATAATAATAATGGCATTTATTAAGCGCTTACTAGGTGCAAAGCACTGTTCTAAGCGCTGGGGAGGTTACAAGGTGATCAGGTTGTCCCACAGTCTTAATCCCAATTTGACAGGTGAGGGAACTGAGGCCTGGAGAAGTGAGGTGACTTGCTCAAAGTCACCCAGCTGACAAGTGGCGGAGCCGGGATTTGAACCCATGACCTCTGACTCCAAAGCCCGGGCTCTTTCCATTGAGCCACGACATCTCCAATCCGAGGAGCAGTATGGCCTGTTGAATCAGGAGGCCTGGGTTCTGATCCTGGCTCTCACTTGCCTCATTCAGCTGTATTTATCGAGTGCTTACTGTGTGCAGAGCGCTGTACTGAGCACTTGGGGGAGAGTAGTACAACAATCAACACATTTCCCTGCCCACAACAAGCTCACATAGGACCTTGGGCAAGTCACTTTACTTCTCTGGGCCTCTGTTCCCTCATCTGTAAAAGGGGGATTGAGACTGAGCCCCACAGGGGGCACATATATATATATATATATACATACATATATATATATATATATACATACATATATATATATACATACATATATATATATACATACATATATACATTATATGTATATATGTTTGTACATATTTATTACTCTATTTTACTTGTACATATCTATTCTATTTTGTTAGTATGTTTGGTTTTGTTCTCTGTCTCCCCCTTTTAGACTGTGAGCCCACTGTTGGGTAGGGACCGTCTCTATATGTTGCCAACTTGTACTTCCCAAGCACTTAGGCCAGTGCTCTGCACACAGTAAGCGCTCAATAAATACGATTGATTGATTGATTGATTGATTGAGCTTCCCGTAGGGAAGCTACGGGTACGTTATGAGAAGAAGCATGGTGTAGTGACTAGAGCAAGGGCCTGTAAGTTAGAAGGTTAGTACAGTGCTAAGCGCTTTGTCCAGTGCTCTGCACACAGTAAGCGCTCAATAAATACGATTTAATGAAAGGTTCTAATCCTGGCTCCACCACTTGCCTGCTGTGTGACCTCGGGCAAGTCACTTCACTTCTCCGGGCCTCAGTTCCCCCATCTGTAAGATGGGGATTGGGACCGTGTCTGACACGATCCGCTTGTATCCACCCAGCGCACACAGTGCTTAACAAATGCCATAACATTTTAAAAAATGAAAAATGATGAGTTTTGTGAGCCTGTTTCCTATTTAAGATTGCGTACCTGTTAAGTAGTCTTCCCCTTAACCCTGTGAGAGCTAGGAATTGTGTCCGATCTGCCGACTGGATCCATGGAGTGTCAGAGGTGGGATGTGCATGGCGGGCCTCAGTGGATCTCTTCCGCCCTGTTTGCTTGCTGATTCCACGAGGCTGTGAGCTCATCAAGGGGGAAAACCCTACGTATATATATATATATATATATATATATATATATATATATATATATATATATATATATATATTTATATCAACATCCCTGTGTATGTATATATTTATATCACCGTCTCCCCCTCTAGACTGTAAGATCTCTAACAGTCGCCCATTCCTCTCCACATCAAGAAGAAACTCCCGCCCACCGACCACCGGTCTGTTATTTCCCTCCTTCCCCCTCACCTCTTCCCCTAGTCATTCATTCAATCGTATTTATTTACTCAGTCGTATTTATTGAGCGCTTACTGTGTGCACAGCACTGTACTAAGCACTTGGGAAGTCCCTAGCTCACACACTTGGCCCCCCCACAACTCCTCACTGGCCTTCGTTCTCATCTCTCTCACCGCCGGCCTCTCGCTCACATCCTTCCCTCCTCGCTTCATTCACGCATTCATTTATTCAATAGACTAATGAGCGTTTACTGTGTGCAAAACGCTGTACTAAGCGCTTGGGAGAGGACAACAGACACATTCCTGCCCACAGAGAACTTCATATCACTGCTCTCTCCATTTTCTGCCCCCTTCTGAAACTGCACTTCTCCTGGAGGCCTTCCCTGATTCATTCATGCATTCAATCGTAGTTATTGAGCACTTACTGTGTGCAGAGCACTGCACTAAGCGCTTGGAAAGTACAATTTGGGAACAGATAGAGACGGTCCCTACCCAACAACGGGCTCAATTAATCAATCAATCGTATTGATTGAGCGCTTACTGTGTGCAGAGCACTGGACTAAGCGCTTGGAAAGTACAATTCGGCAACAGATAGAGACGGTCCCTACCCAACAACGGGCTCGCAGTCTAGAAGGGGGAGACGGACAACAAAACTCCATTTCCCTCACTACTGCTACTTCATTATCACCTGAGCCCCTCTTCCCGACTCCTCAGAGCACATCTTTACTCATATTTTCTACTCTTTTGCTTCCCCCTTCCTATAGCGGATCTCAGTTATCTCCCATTGCAAGCACTTTAAGGGCAAGGAACATGCCTACATGTCTGTCTCCTGCTCTAGACTGTAAGCTCACTGAGGGCAGGGAGTGGGTCTGTTTATTCTTGTATTGTATGCTCCCAAGTGCTTAGTACAGTTCTCTGCACACAGTAAACACTCAATAAATACAGTTGACTGGCAGAGTGATGTGCGCGTCTCACTCATTCATTCATTCATTCATTCATTCATTCGTATCTCCCATTGCAAGCACTTTAAGGGCAAGCAACATGTCCACAAACACCATTTTGTTCTCCCAAGTGCTGAGTACAGTACAGTATGTGCAGAAATGCCTAATAAATTACTACCGCTTGATTGCTTGTTGATAATGATGAGGAGGTTTGGCAGGAACTCATCTCCGATAGCCATCCGCCTTTGCATCACACAAAAACTCCTCCCAATCTATTTTAAAGCAGTCAATCACCTATCCTATTTATTTATTTATTTTACTTGTACCTATCTATTCTATATATTATATTTTGTTAGTTTGGTTTTGTTCTCTGTCTCCCCCTTCTAGACTGTGAGCCTGCTGTTGGGTAGGGACTGTCTCTATATGTTGCCAGCTTGTACTTCCCAAGCGCTCTGCACACAGTAAGCGCTCAATAAATACGATTGATTGATTGATTGATTGCCCCCCTCCTACCTCACTACTCTCCTACCACAACCCAGCCCGCACACTTCACCACCTCCAATGCCAACCGGCTCACTGTATTTCCATCTTGCTGCCCACCTTCCAACCACATCCTTCCCAAGCGCTTAGTCCAGTGCTCTGCACACAGTAAGCGCTCAATAAATACAATTGATTGATTGATTGATTGCTCCCCCTCGCCTGAAACATCCTTCCTCCTCATATCCGACAGAAAATGACGCTCCCCACCTTCAAAGCCTTATCTCCCAGCGGCCTTCCCTGATTAAACCCTCCCTTCCTCTTCTCCCACCCCTCTCTGCAGCGCCTTTATTCATCCCCCTTCCCAGTCCCACAGCACTTTCGTATTTATCTGTAATTTGCCTATATTAATGTCTGTCTCCCGCTCTAGACTGTAAGCTCACTGAGGGTCTGTTTATTGTTGTATTGTATGCTCCCAAGTGCTTAGTACAGTTCTCTGCACACAGTAAGCACTCAATAAATACAGTTGACTGGCAGAGTGATGTGGGTGTCTCACATTCATTCATTCATTCGTATTTATTGAGCGCTTACTGTGTGCAGAGCACTGGACTAAGCGCTTGGGAAGTACAAGTCGGCAACATCTAGAGACGGTCCCTACCCAACAGCGGGCTCACAGTCTAGAAGGGGGAGACGGACAACAAAACAAAACATATTAACAAAATAAAATAAATAGAATAGTAAATATGTACAAGTAAAATAAACACCATTCATTCATTCAATCGTATTTATTGAGCGCTTACTGTGTGCAGAGCACTGGACTAAGCGCTTGGGAAGTACAAGTCAGCAACATCTAGAGATGGTCCCTACCCAACAGCGGGCTCACAATCTAGACGGGGGAGACAGACAACAAAACAAAACATATTAACAAAATAAAATAAATAGAATAGTAAATATGTACAAGTAAAATAAATATCATTCATTCAATCGTATTTATTGAGCGCTTACTGTGTGCAGAGCACTGGACTAAGCGCTTGGGAAGGACAAGTCAGCAACATATAGAGACGGTCCCTACCCAACAGCGGGCTCACAGTCTAGAAGGAGGAGACAGAACAAAACATATTAACAAAATAAAATAAATAGAATAGTAAATATGTACAAGTAAACTAAATACCATTCATTCATTCATTCATTCAATCGTATTTATTGAGCGCTTACTGTGTGCAGAGCACTGGACTAAGCGCTTGGGAAGTACAAGTCGGCAACATATAGAGACGGTCCCTACCCAACAGCGGGCTCACAGTCTAGAAGGAGGAGACAGAACAAAACATATTAACAAAATAAAATAAATAGAATAGTAAATATGTACAAGTAAACTAAATACCATTCATTCATTCAATCGTATTTATTGAGCGCTTACTGTGTGCAGAGCACTGGACTAAGCGCTTGGGAAGTACAAGTCGGCAACATATAGAGACAGTCACCCGTTAATTGCTGAGGCAGGGCACATGAAGAAATACCATTCCAAGCCTGCTTTCTTATCCCTGCCCCCCTGCCTCACAATATATACCCTTGGTCACAACCAATCAATCAATCGTATTTATTGAGCGCTTACTGTGTGCAGAGCACTGTACTAAGCGCTTGGGAAGTCCAAGTTGGCAACATACAGAGACAGTCCCTACCCAACAGTGGGCTCCCAGTCTAAAAGGGGGAGACAGAGAACAAAACCAAACATCCTAACAAAATAAAATAAATAGAATAGATATGTACAAGTAAAATAAATAGAGTAATAAATATGTACAAACATATATACATATAACCAGACCAGGAGAGAGTGTGGATGGCTCACTGCAAGTCATCTTGACTGTAGCTCCCCCTCTAAACTGTAACCTCTTTGTCTAGATTAATAATAATAGTAATATGGTATTTGTTAAGCGCTTACTATGTGCGAAGCACTGTTCTAGGTGCTGGGGTAGAAACAAGGTAATCAGGTTGTCCCAAATGGGGTTCACGGTCTTCATCCCCATTTTACAGATGAGTGAACTGAAGCACAGAGAAGTGAAGTAACTTGCCCAAAGTCACACAGCTGACAAGTGGTGGAGGCAAGATTAGAACCCATGACCTCTCCAAAGCCCGGGCTCTTTCCAGAAGCAGCATGGCTCAGTGGAAAGAGCCCGGGCTTTGGAGTCAGAGGTCATGGGTTCAAGTGCCAGCTCCATTGATTGTCAGCTGTGTGACTTTGGGCAAGTCACTTCACTTCTCTGGGCCTCACTTACCTCATCTGTAAAATGGGGATTAAGATTGTGAGCCCCCCGTGGGACAACCTGATCACCTTGTATCCCCCCAGTGCTTAGAAGAGTGCTTTGCACATAGTAAGTGCTTAATAAATGCCATCATCATCATTATTATTATTATTGCCCCAGCACTTAGAACAGTGCTTGGCACATAGTAAGCACTTAACAAATGCCATTATTATTTATTATTACTATTACTTTTCTGTGACTCGGTTACCTCATCTGTAAAATTCATTCAATCGTATTGAGCGCTTACTGTGTGCAGAGCACTGTACTAAGCGCTTGGGAAGTACAAGTTGGCAACATATAGAGACGGTCCCTACCCAACATTGGGTTCAAAATGGGGATTAATATTGTGAGCCCCAAATGAGACTGTGTCCAGCCCCATTTGCTTGTACCCAGCGCTTAGAACAGTGCTTTGCACATAGTAAGCGCTTAATAATGCCATTATTATTATTATTATCCACCCCAGCGCTTAGTACAGTGCCTGACACATAGTAAGCGTTTAACAAATACCACTATTTATTGTCATTATTATCAGAAGAAGCAGCGTGGCTCAGTGGAAGGAGCCCGGGCTTTGGAGTCAGAGGTCATGGGTTCGAATCCTGGCTCCACCACAAGTCTGCTGTGTGACCTTGGGCAAGTCACTTAACTTCTCTGAGCCTCAGTTACCTCATCTGTAAAAACGGGGATCAAGACTGTGAGCCCCACGTGGGACAGCTTGATCACATTGTATCCCGCCCCAGCGCTTAGAACAGTGCTTTGCACATAGTAAGCTTTTAACAAATCCCATTATTATTATTATTACTGTTAATAATAATTATCATTATTATTATTATTATTACCTCCACATACTCGGAGAACTGCAGGGAGGCTCCGGGGTCGAGGCCGCAGGGTTGAGCAGGGCCTGTCGCGCCCCCTGCTGGTCGACTCGAGGGTAACTGCAAGCTGGAAGGCGCATGCGCGTGTTCAGGTCCTGGCCGCCACATTGGAGAAGGGCGGGATGGCCGCTGGCGCCATCTTTGAATAGGGCAGGGCGGTTCCCCCCGCGCCATCTTGGTGAAGGATAAGGACGCCATCTTGGGGAAGGGCAGAGCGGCTGCCGCTGTCTCAACCCACCAGGGGGCGATCGAGAGCCTCGGCCCGTCTCGAAATGGAAACCTGCAACCGCTCCCTCCCAAGCGCTTAGTACAGTGCTCTGCACACAGTAAGCGCTCAATAAATAGGAAGGAAGGAAGCCAATTCTTGCAGCAGCTGCAGCCTAGGATCTCCCTTTCCCTGACGTCCCCGGGCATGGGCTCAGCAAAATAGTCTTAGTAAGCGCTTAGTACAGTGCTCTGCACACAGAAAGTGCTCAATAAATAGGAAGGAAGGAATGGAAGGAAGCCAATTCTTTCAGCAGCTGCAGCCTGGAATCTCCCTTTCCCTGACGTCCCCGGGCATGGGCTCAGCAAAATAGTCTTAGTAAGTGCTTAGTACAGTGCTCTGCACACAGAAAGTGCTCAATAAATAGTAAGGAAGGAATGGAAGGAAGGAAGCCAATTCTTGCAGCAGCTGCTGCCTGGGATCTCCCTTTCCCTGACGTCCCCGGGCATGGGCCCAGCAAAATAGTCGTAGTAAGCGCTTAGTACAGTGCTCTGCACACAGTAAGTGCTCAATACATAGGAAGGCAGGAAAGGAAGGAAGCCAATTCTTGCAGCAGCTGCAGCCTGGGATCTCCCTTTTCCTGACGTCCCCTGGCATGGGCTCTGCAAAATAGTCTTAGTAAGCACTTAGTACAGTGCTCTGCACACAGTAAGCGCTCAATAAATAGGAAGGAAGGAATGGAAGGAAGGAAGCCAATTCTTTCAGCAGCTGCAGCCTGGGATCTCCCTTTCCCTGACGTCCCCGGGCATGGGCTCAGCAAAATAGTCTCTTAGTAAGCGCTTAGTACAGTGATCTGCACACAGTAAGCGCTCAATAGATAGGAAGGAAGGAAAGGAAGGAAGCCAAGTCTTGCAGCAGCTGCCGCCTGGGATCTCCCTTTCCCTGACGTCCCCGGGCATGGGCTCAGCAAAATAGTCTTAGGAAGCGTTTAGTACAGTGCTCTGCACACAGTAAGTGCTAAATAAATAGGAAGGAAGGGAAGGAAGCCAATTCTTGCAGCAGCTGCCGCCTGGGATCTCCCTTTCCCTGACGTCCCCGGGCATGGGCTCTGCAAAATAGTCTTAGGAAGCGCTTAGTACAGTGCTCTGCACACAGTAATAATAATAATAATAATGATGGCATTTATAAAGCGCTTACTATGTGCAAAGCACTGTTCTAAGCGCTCAATAAATAGGAAGGAAGGAATGGAAGGAAGCAAGCCAATTCTTGCAGCAGCTGCAGCCTGGGATCTCCCTTTCCCTGACGTCCCCGGGCATGGGCTCTGCAAAATAGTCTCTTAGTAAGCGCTTAGTACAGTGCTCTGCACACAGTAAGCGTTCAATAAATACAATTGCATGAATGAAAATAGTCGACACCTTTTAAAGCCAGGGGAGGGGATCGCCCCCTTTCAAGACTGAGAGCCCGTTGTTGGGTAGGGACCGTCTCTAACTTCCCAAGCACTTAGTACAGTGCTCTGCACATAGTAAGCGCTCAATACGATTGAATGAGTGAATGAATGAGTTTGGGGGTTTTTTTTAATGGTATTTGTAAAGCACTTACTATGTGCTAGTCACTGTACTAAGCGCTGGGGTAATAATAATAATAATAATAATAATGGTATTTGTTAAGCGCTTACTATGTGCCGAGCACTGTTCTAAGCGCTGGGGGGGATACAAGGTGATCAGGTTGTCCCACGAGGGACTCACAGTTTTAATCAGCAGAAGCAGCGTGGCTCAGTGGAAAGAGCCCGGGCTTTGGAGTCAGAGGTCATGGGTTCAAATCCCGCCTCTGCCACTTGTCAGCTGTGTGACTTTGGGCAAGTCACTTCGCTTCTCTGGGCCTCGGTTCCCTCATCTTTAAAATGGGGGTGAAGACCGTGAACCCCCTGTGGGACAACCTGATCACCTTGTAACCTCCCCAGCGCTTAGAACAGTGCTTTGCACATAGGAAGCGCTTTACAAATATCATTAAAAAAACACCCCCAAACTCATTAATTCATTCATTCAATCGTATTGAGCACTTACTATGTGCAGAGCACTGGACTGAGTGCTTGGGAAGTTAGAGAAGGCTTAATAAATGCCATTATTATTATTATTATTATTATTATTAATCCCCATTTTACAGATGAGGTAATAGGCTCAGAGAAGTTGTGATCTGCTCAAAGTCTTAATAAATGCTATTATTATTATTATTATTATTATTATTAATCCCCATTTTACAGATGAGGTAATAGGCTCAGAGAAGTTGTGATCTGCTCAAAGTCTTAATAAATGCCATTATTATTATTATTATTATTATTATTATTATTATTAATCCCCATTTTACAGATGAGGTAATAGGCTCAGAGAAGTTAAGTGATCTGCTCAAAGTCTTAATTAATGCCATTATTATTATTATTATTATTATTAATCCCCATTTTACAGATGAGGTAATAGGCTCAGAGAAGTTAAGTGATCTGCTCAAAGTCTTAATTAATGCCATTATTATTATTATTATTATTATTAATCCCCATTTTACAGATGAGGTAATAGGCTCAGAGAAGTTAAGTGATCTGCTCAAAGTCTTAATTAATGCCATTATTATTATTATTATTATTATTAATCCCCATTTTACAGATGAGGTAATAGGCTCAGAGAAGTTAAGTGATCTGCTCCAAGTCTTAATTAATGCCATTATTATTATTATTATTATTATTAACCCCCATTTTACAGATGAGGTAATAGGCTCAGAGAAGTTAAGTGATCTGCTCAAAGTCTTAATAAATGCCATTATTATTATTATTAATCCCCATTTTACAGATGAGGTAATAAACTCAGAGAAGTTAAGTGATCTGCTCAAAGTCTTAATAAATGCCATTATTATTATTAATCCCCATTTTACAGATGAGGTAATAGGCTCAGAGAAGTTAAGTGATCTGCTCAAAGTCTTAATATATGCTATTATTATTATTATTAATAATAATCCCCATTTTACAGATGAGGTAATAGGCTCAGAGAAGTTAAGTGATCTGCTCAAAGTCTTAATAAATGCCATTATTATTATTAATCCCCATTTTACAGATGAGGTAATAGGCTCAGAGAAGTTAAGTGATCTGCTCAAAGTCTTAATATATGCTATTATTATTATTATTAATAATAATCCCCATTTTACAGATGAGGTAATAGGCTCAGAGAAGTTAAGTGATATGCTCAAAGTCTTAATAAATGCCATTATTTGCACTTAACAAGTACCATTATTATTAGTAGTAGTAGTAGTAGTAGTAGTATTCAGGCATCATCCCTGAAAGCCAGAGAGTGGGGAGCAGAAAGGCAGTATTTTGCTTGAGCTTGAATATATATGAGCAGAGTCAGGAGGCAGAAAAAAAAAATAATTATGGTATTTGTTAAGCGCTTACTATGTGCCAGACACCGTACTAGGGATGCAGTGTGGCTCAGTGAGAAGAGCCCGGGCTTGGGAGTCAGGGGTCATAGGTTCTAATCCCGGCTCTGCCGCTTGTCAGCTGTGTGACTTCGGGCAAGTCACTTCACTCCTCTGTGCCTTAGTTACCTCATCTGTAAAATGGGGATTAAAAGTGTGAGCCCCACGTGGGACAACCCGACTACCTTGTAGCCCCCAGTGCTTAGAACAGTGCTTGGCACATAGTAAGTGCTTAACAAATGCCATTATTATTAAGCGGCGTGGCTCAGTGGAAAGAGCACGGGCTTTGGAGTCAGAGGTCATGGGTTCAAATCCATGTCTGCTGCGTGACCTTGGGCAAGTCACTTAACTTCTCTGAGCCTCAGTTACCTCATCTGTAAAATGGGGATGAAGACTGTGAGCCCCACGTAGGACAACCTGATCACCTTGTAGCCTCCCCAGCGCGTAGAGCAGTGCTTTAGACTTTGAGCCCACTGTTGGGTAGGGACTGTCTATATATGTTGCCAAATTGTACTTTCCAAGCGCTTAGTACAGTGCTCTGCACACAGTAAGTGCTCAATAAATATGATTGATGATGTTGATGCTTTGCACATAGTAAGCACTTAATAAATGCCAACATTATTTTTATTATTCTCTCCTTCCCTTCCCCACAGCACCTGTATATATGTATATACATATTTATTACTCTATTCATTTTACTTGTACATATCTATTTATTTTATTTTGTTAGTATGTTTGGTTTTGTTCTCTATCTCCCCCTTTTAGACTGTGAGCCCACTGTTGGGTAGGGACTGTATATGTTGCCAACTTGTACTTCCCAAGCGCTTAGTACAGTGTTCTGCACACAGTAAGTGCTCAATAAATACGATTGATTGATTGATTAATAATAATAATAATAATAATGATGGCATTTATTAAGTGCTTACTATGTGCAAAGCACTGTTCTAAGCGCTGGGGAGGTTACAAGGTGATCAGGTTGTCCCACGGGGGGCTCACAGTCTTAATCCCCATTTTACAGATGAGGCCCAGAGAAGTGAAGTGACTTGCCCACAGTCACACAGCTGACAATTGGCGGAGCCGGGATTTGAACCTATGACCTCTGACTCCAAAGCCCGGGCTCTTTTCCACCGAACCACGCTGCTGAACAAATGCCATCGTTATTATTATTATTATTACTACTAAGCCCTGGGGTGGATATTAGTCAATAGAATTGGACCCAGTCCCTGTCCCACTTGGGGCTCACAGTCTCAACCCCCACTTGACAGATGCGGTAACTGAGGGCCAGAGAAGTGAAGTGACTTGCCCAAGAGCACACAGCTGGCAAGCGGCAGGGCTGGGATTCGAACCCACGACCTTCTGCCTCCCGGGGCCCAGGCTCTACCCGCTCCACCATGCTGCTTCCGATCAGAGGGCTCTCTGACCCATGCTGGCCAAGCCTCAAAGATTTCATCGCTTTTTGATCTCTCACGGGGAAATTGGAAGTACAAGCCAAGTTGGCTTTACGTCAGTGATGTGTGGTTGCCACAGCAACCCTTCTCCTGTGAAAGAAACCACAGGTTCAATAATAATAAGAATAATAATAATAATGGCATTTATTAAGCACTTACTATGTAACATTGCTCAGTGGAAAGAGCCTGGGCTTTGGAGTCAGAGGTCAGGGGTTCAAATCATCATCATCATCATCAATCGTATTTATTAAGCGCTTGGGAAGTACAAATTGTCAACATATAGAGACAGTCCCTACCCAACAGTGGGCTCACAGTCTAAAAGGGGGAGACAGAGAACAAAACCAAACATACTAACAAAATAAAATAAATAGAATAAATAGAATAGATATGTACAAATAAAATGAATAAATAGAGTAAAAAAATATGTACAAATCCCAGCTCCGCCGTCAGCTGTGTGACTTTCAAGGCCCTACCGAGAGCTCACCTCCTCCAGGAGGCCTTCCCAGACTGAGCCCCTTCCTTCCTCTCCCCCTCGTCCCCCTCTCCATCCCCCCCCATCTTACCTCCTTCCCTTCCCCACAGCACCTGTATATATGGATATATGTTTGTACATATTTGTTACTCTATTATTTTACTTGTACATATCTATTCTATTTATTTTATTTTGTTAGTATGTTTGGTTTTGTTCTCTGTCTCCCCCTTTTAGACTGTGAGCCCACTGTTGGGTAGGGACTGTCTCTATATGTTGCCAACTTGTACTTCCCAAGCGCTTAGTACAGTGCTCTGCACACAGTAAGCGCTCAATAAATACAATTGATGATGATGATGACTTTGGGCAAGTCACTTCTCTGGGCCTCAGTTCCCTCATCTTTAAAATGGGGGTGAAGACCATGAACCCCCTGTGGGACAACCTGATCACCTTGTAACCTCCCCAGCGCTTAGAACAGTGCTTTGTACATAGTAAGCCCTTAACAAATACCATCATTATTATTATGTGCAATGCACTGTTCTAAGCGCTGAATAATAGTAATGATGGTATTTAAGCGCTTACTATGTGCAAAGCACTGTTCTAAGCACTGAATAATAATGATGGGATTTGTTAAGCGCTTACTATGTGCAAAGCACTGTTCTAAGCTCTGGGGAGGATACAAGGCGATCAGGTTGCCCCACGTTGGGCTCACAGTCCTAATACCCATTTTACAGATGAGGTAACTGAGGCACAGAGAAGTGAAGTGGTAGAGCCGGGAATCGAACCCACAACCTCTGACTCCGAAGCCCGTGCTCTTTCCACTGAGCCACGTTATCCGGGGGCTTGGCAGCATCTCCATTCATTCATTCAATCGTATTTATTGAGCGCTTACTGTGTGCAGAGCACTACTTGGGAAGTACAAGTTGGCAACATATACATCTCTATATACATATATCACCTGTATATATGTATATATGTTTGTACATATTTATTACTTTATTTATTTTACTTGTACATATCTATTCTATTTATTTTATTTTGTTAGTACGTTTGGTTTTGTTCTCTGTCTCCCCCCTTTTAGACTGTGAGCCCACTGTTGGGTAGGGACTGTCTATATGTTGCCAACTTGTACTTCCCAAGCGCTTAGTACAGTGCTCTGCACACAGTAAGCGCTCAATAAATACGATTGATGATTGATGATCTCTAGAATCTGCCCTTTCCTCTCTATCCAAACTACCACCACGCGGATCCAAGCACTTATTCTATCCCGCCTCGACGACTGCATCAGCATTAATTTATTTTATTCATCTTTATTGATGTCTGTCTCCCTGGCATCTGGTATATGCCTACAGAGAAGCAGCGTGGTTCAGTGGAAAGAGCCCGGGCTTTGGAGTCAGAGGTCATGGGTTCGAATCCCAGCTCCTCCAATCGTCAGCTGTGTGACTTTGGGCAAGTCACTTCACTTCTCTGCGCCTCAGTTACCTCATCTGGAAAATGGGGATTAAAACTGTGAGCCCCCCGTGGGACAACATGATCACCTTGTAACCTCCCCAGTGCTTAGAACAGTGCTTTGCACATAGTTAGCATGTAATAAATGCTATTATTATTATTATTATTATTTTAAGGAAAGATGACAAAGGAGGGGAAAAAAAGGAGGGGAGATGGGAGGTAAGTTGGGGAATTTTCCAAGCACTTAGGACAGTGCTCTACAAACTGTAGATGCTTAATATTGTGTACATGTGTTTGTGTTCATTGAGAGATAAAGAGAGAGAGAGGAAGGGAAGGAAGGAGAGTGCTTAGTACAGTGCTCTGCACACAGTAAGCACTCAATAAATACGATTGATTGATTGATTGAGAGAAAACAAGATTCAGGCAGAGCTGTCCCACGACCATTACAATTTTCTTTATTATTACTACTAAATATTTGTTTTGTGCGTAGCACTAACTAAAGGCTGGAGTAGACAATACAATCAAGCCAAACCCCCTCTGTCCCACATGGGGCTCACAGTCTAAGTAGGATGGAGAACAGGGATTGAATCCCCAATTGACAGATGAGGAGACTGAGGCACAGGGAAGCCAAGTGACTTGCAGACAGGGGGCAAGTGCTGTGTTCTTGCTACACCACCTCAATAACGACTGCATTAAACACTTCCTACGCGCCTGGAGCTGTACTAAGCGCTGGGATAGACGCAAAATCATCCGCTCGGACAAGGTCCCTGTCCCCCACGGCGCTCACAGCCCTCGATCCAATCTTAGCAGCGGATGCTAAGCAGCGCCCTGCGCCCAAACAGCAGCAGCCACGGTGTTTCAAGATAGTTGGGTGGAGGGGTGGTGCGGGGAGAAGGGAGGGGAAATCGAGGAAAGAAGCAGCGAAACAGGAAGAAACAGGAAGACCAAGAAGCCGCCGGGCCAGGATTTGGCATGTGTTCTTTTTATTCCAATTAAAAGTACATCAGAAACAGCACACAGGGCCGGCAGCGACCCAATCCAATGCACCGTTCACGTAGGTGACCGAAACTAAACTTCCACTCTACACTCAAGCATTCACTCGTCTGCCATTTTAAATAGGTTTCCAATAAGAAGAAGAATAAAAATATACACCCCCGGAATACAAAAAAGTTTCAATTTAAACAGTTTTCATTAAAGGCTTTATACAAATTGATAAAAGGGTGTACAATCTCCTAAAATTTTAGGTACATTTTAAGTGAGCCTTTTTTTTTTTTACTCGGTAAAAGGATCCACGTTCCTGTCTGTGAACAGAATGATGGCCAAAATCGCAAAACAAAAGAGAGATTCCTTTTAAATTTACAATTTGTACATTTGTTCTGAATTGATTCTTGTGCTGAGAGAGGGAGAAAGAGAGAGAGAGAGAGAGAGAGACAGGACACTCACCCTGCCACCCCACTACGAGATTACACACCAAAAAGTTTAGGAGCTTACTTTCTCTCTCCAAGAAACGGGGAGAAAACAAAAATCCACACGCTTGTACCCCCAAAATGGTCCCAATGGACAAGAAGCCCAATGCCGAAGTCAATCTTTAGGGAAAAGAACTTCCCAGATCAAGGGGTAACTTCAGAGTTCAGGTCTTTAGGGACCACTTTGCCGGACCACCACACAGAGCGGATTTCTTCCCAACAGTGTTTAGTGAGTTACGCGTCAAGAAAGACAGAATCATCCATATTTTAACAGGTCAATCCGACGCTTGAATTTTTTGGGCCGCTTCATGATTTCTTCCCCACTTTCCTGCGCCCAACTTCAATACGGATCAAAACCCCTTTTTCTCACCAAATGTGTGGAAAGTGTCATTCACTAAAGTCATCCACCTACCCAAACAAGGAGCAACTGCAAATCCAATTCCCATTGTGCCTCTAAGAGACTAAAGATTGTTATTGATGGATTTCTACATAGGGTAATTAACAGCCTTGCCCCTTCTCCCCCATCTTATTGCTCAACTTACTCCATCGAGAATCTGGTTTACAAGTTTGGTACTTAGAGGCTAGCAAGAAGACGTCCGAGTCAGTGCACGGATAAGAGTTCAGAATGGGTTAGGGGATGGAGAGTTGGGACGTGGAGGGAAAAAGAAGTTAGTCAGGTCAGGACAGGGGGTCAAAGAGGGCAGCCACCACACAAAATCCTCCCAAGTAGTCTCTCTGTTACCGCTGGAGTCGGCAAACTGGGCTGGATAGACCGGCAGTCAGCCCAAGGATGACGTTTCTTATGTTTTTCTATCAGATTTAATAGGCAGGCATTCAGGGGAACAGAACTGAGGACCGAGATACTCCTCTTGGAAAATCATTCTGATCATCTGGGAAGTTTCCAACTTTAAAATTCCAAGCATCGACCAGATCCCTAGAGACAGTTATCCCACATTTGTTTAATATGGATGACTGGGTTCTACACACGCACACACACCCCCCTCCCTTACCCCCCTGCCCCAACCGCCGCACAATTGTGAGCTGTTTAACAGAGTGAGCAAAGCACTACGGATTAAAAAAAACTGAGGTGAAATTGCACCAGGGAAACCCTCCGTATATCTGAAGATGATCTTCACTGGAAATAGAGCCCGATCGGAGAATTTAGCTCCCCAGGCAGCCCATTATCTATAGAGAAGTGAACGTGACCACAGAATTCTGCTCCCTAGGCGGCACGTTATCCAATGATCCACTCTGATAAATAAAACAAAATGGAGAAGCGAACATGATGATCGAATTTGGCTCCCTAGACAGCCCATTATCCACTGATGCACTGATAAATAGAACAAAAACCAAATCGGGAAGGCCAGCACCACCTTTGCCACTGCATTCCATCTGCCAAAGAGGCAACAAGCCAGGAGGCCTACAGAGCCGTCCAACCAACCGCCTAAACACGCTTCAGACATATCTGACTTCCCGTTCAATCGCATGCTCCTTAAAGACAGGGAACACGCCTTATTTTCCCTATGTTCCCCAAGCGCCTTTTAAGACACTCTGAACCCAGTACGTATTTGATAAATACTGATGACAGTGGACAGTTAATTGCTTCACCTGCAAGCTACACTTACCACGATGGTAGGAAGGGATTCCATCCCAAGGGATGCGGGAACGCTGCCAATCGATCGGCACTGAAGCCACACTTCCCCGCTGGTAGAATGGGAATACAGAAGGAATGGGGCAGGATACCCAGACGGCTACTGAATGGTAAGCTGGAATACGGAGCTAGAAAGCGAGAGAGAGGAAGATGCGAGGGGGAGATGAGAAGCAATGATGAGATGCGGCGGAGCCTCAGAGGCGCGAGTGGCTGCTTTTGAGGGGAGACTTAAGATTGCTGAAAACGACGAAGCCGAACAAACTGGGCCCGGCGCTGGACGTGTAAATTCATCAGAAGTACGTCGGACAAGGAGACAGTCTGTAAGCAGAGTACGGGGTGGGGGGGAAAATAAGCGTTCGCGCAGTAGCCTTTTCCACCTCCTCGTATAATTTTCTTTTTTATACCATCGACGGCAATGATTTCAAAGGCAATTACATAATTAGCAATCCAGCCACTGTGCACAGATTCAAAACTGTTCTTTCGATCGGCACTTAGAAGCACATGATTCCGTTCAGTTAAAAATGACCACGGCTCTAGGGGCCGAGAGGAGGAAAGGCTTAGGGAATGGGCATTAAGAAATGAACTCGAGAAGCTGCAAATCATTTTAGCTACAGGAAAAGAAGAACCCATTCATCTTGAGTTTTTGCTCTAAGCTTAATAATAATAACAATAATAATAATAATAATCCATCGGCTGTATATTTGACCCTCTTTGCTGACCAAGAATGCTTAGAAAGCTATGTCCCAGTGAAGTGAGAAGTCATTTATTACTTTTTAGATGTTAATTCAGAGTCCGCTTTTTGGCAAGTCTTTAATTGTTTTCCCCATCTTAAGGCTAAACTAAGAAATCTGAAAAGCTTGTGTAAACATGTTCTCTTGCTACCTCCCTGCATTAGTTGCACAATTTAAAAACCCAACCGTGATTTCAAATGAGGTAATTTCTGTGGATTCACAACAGAGTCCTTTTTGTGACCAGCTGAGAGTTGTGCCAATCTGAACGTCAGACCAATTGTAGAGGGAGATGCACCCCCACCCTGGGAGGGCGAAAACCAAATCCGGCAGCTGCTTTTCAGTTGGCTATTTTCTCAATCTCATCCAAATCATCTGTATCCAGTCTGTCTATCTTCTTATCTGGGGAGAAATCAGATCAGTGAATGAAAATTAAGGCTGGCTGTTTCTAGCAGAACCTGAGAGACTTTATACAAGTCACCTGGGAAGAAGAGCCTACTTTTTAAGCTACTGATATGGGAATGTGACAGCTCTGCACATGGGCACACACAAACACACACCTCACTGCCCCCCCTCCGGACTTTCCCTCTCTCTCCCCACCTATCTTGAGAGAGCACAAAGCAATTCAACAGCCATGAGCAATGTGTGTGAATGATGCTATTGTTTCCCAGGAATTTTCTTTAAAGGGCTAAACATTCTTTCCAAGTCAGCTCTAGGCCAACTTTAAACCACCTCAACTTCACATTAGCCTGGAGATGGATTAAGTCACCTGGGGCTGTTGCAAAAACAGGCTATGAAGCCACCGACTTTCAGGACTTGCACTTAGTATAGTCTCTGCACACAGTATCTGCTCCAGAAATACCACTGGTTTGAAATACCACTGGTAGAGTCAAAAGTCAAATGTAGGGGAATGGCAAATCAGTTACACTAAAATCTGGTTAGAACACCATCATTTAGAACAATCACAATCAGGCTAATCTTGGAGATGTTACCCACAGAATGCAAGGTATGCTAAAACCAAATATTTACATCCATACCTTTCATTCATTCATTCAATCGCATTTATTGAGCACTTACTGTGTGCCGAGCACTGTATGAAGCGCTTGGGAGAGTACAATATAACAATAAACAGAAACATTCCCTGACCACAACGAGTTTATAGTCTAGAGAATGTTACCTCCCTGACTGGGAATCGAACCCGAGTCACAGGGGTGAAAGTGCCAAATCCTAACCACTATAATAATAATAATACCAGTAAATGATGGCATTTATTAAGTGCTTACTATGTGCAAAGCACTGTTCTAATAATAATAACGATGGTATTTATTAAGTGCTTACTATGTGCAAAACACTGTTCTAAGCGCTGGGGGGGTTACAAGGTGATGGGGTTGTCCCACGGGGGGCTCACGGTCTTCATCCCCATTTTACAGATGAGGGAACTGAGGCCCAGAGAAGTGAAGTGCCTTGCCCAAAGTCACACAGCTGACAAGTGGCGGAGCCGGGATTTGAACCCATGACCTCTGACTCCAAAGCCCAGGCTCTTTCCCACTGAGCCACGCTGCTTCTCCACTAGACGACCAGGGATTAATAATAATACTTGTGGTATTTGTTAAGCGCTTACTATGTGACAGGCACCGTACTAAGCGCAGGGGCGGATACAAGCAAACTGTGTTGAACGCAATCCCTGTCCTGCATGGGGCTCGGTTTCAATTCCGTATTTTACAGATGAGGTAACTGAGGCACAGAAAGCTGAAGTGACTTGGCCAAGGTCACAGAGCAGACAAGTGGCACAGGCGGGATCAGAACTCGTGACCTTCCGAGAACCCAGGATCTTGAATGTTGGCGCGTTTGGGTTTTACTATATCGTTCCACAGATCAATACTTCCCCACCTGTCTTGATGGACAACAGAAAAGGGTGGTTTGGGGGGGACGACTCACTGAAATGTTCTTGGATCCGGTTAAGGATGTTCATGCTGTGCTTGCTGTCGATCATGTTCACCGCCAGCCCTCGCTTGCCGAAGCGGCCAGTGCGTCCGATCCGGTGAAGGTACGTCTCGTTATCTGGATTCCCGTCCTTGTCCACCGGCAGGTCGAAGTTGATCACCACAGACACCTGCTCGACATCAATACCTGCGGGGCGCGGGGGAGGAGGGGGCAGAAACAACCGATGTCAGTCTTACGTGCTCTGCCCGGTGGGCAGCCAACTTGTTCTGAGGGCAATGCGCAAACTACAGAACAAGGAGCTGCCCGGCAAGACATCACCTCAGAACGCACGGGGGAGAGAGAAGTGGGACTTTGCTGGCTTTTCAACTCAAAAGAGTGGGGTCGTCTCCCTGGGTGTGATTTTTCTAGAGGGGGAAAACAATTAAATTTGCTTTTCATTCCTTTAGCTGATACTGTCTTTCCTTTAGCAGTCAAAAGGAGGCTCATTTTACTTCAAGATGTGTTTAATGTACCATATGAAAATAATAAATAATAATGTTGGTATTTGTTAAGTGCTTACTAGGTGCAAAGCACTGTCCTAAGCGCTGGGGAGGTTACAAGGTGATCAGGTTGTCCCACGGGGGGCTCAGTTTTAATCCCCATTCAACAGATGAGGTAACTGAGGCACAGAGAAGTGAAGTGACTTGCCCAGTTGGCGGAGCTGGGATATGAACCCATGACCTCTGACTCCAAAGCCCGGGCTCTTTCCACTGAGCCACGGTGCTTCTCAATATGTCACCTTGGGCTACAAGGTGTATGTGTGGGCTACAAGTTTGTTGACAGTACACTGTACTGTCCTGTTAACTTTTTTGGATACCATCACAGATTAAACCAATGATTTGTATGAAAACTTGATTAACATCTTTGCTGAGTTATAGCTGGTAGCTCAAAGCCCACTACTGTATAGTAGTAGTTTGGGATTAGTTTTTCCTAGGTGCATTACTTTTATTCTTGTTCAGGTTCAAGGGCATCTGATATTTTTCTAGTGCTTATCCTAGTCTTTGAGATATCTTCCTTTTATTTATTCCCATCAGGCATCTCATTGCTCTCAACTCATTCATTCATTGTCATATTTGTCTAGTGCTTACTGTGTGCAGAGCACTGTACTTAAGCGCTTGGGAAAGTGCAATACAACAATAAACAGACACATTACTTGCCCACAGCGAGCTTAATTACTGGCAAGATCCCGACAAAGGACCCCTGAATCAGTTGTTGGTCGTGCTTGAGCCCTCACTGTGTGTATGGTGTGGGGGGGAGACGGAGACCTCTGAGGTTTTTTGTAGCCATCAAGTCTGGGGAATTGGCTCTAGCCGTGGTAGAACATTTTAGAGCAAAAGGAAAATACAAACCTCCACCCCACCTGGCTCTATATCTAAGCAAATCACCATGACCTTATCTGACCACTTGAACTCAAAGACCTCAGCCGGGAAATTGAGGCACTCTAGCCAAGAGTACATAGCCAACTGTGATAAATGGCCACTGTGCTGGGCAGACAACCAATATCAGAAAAGTACCAGAGGTGACCCTGAGAACAACCGACCACTAAATCTCAGTTCTGGTCAGGGTGGGTTTCTAGAATAATTAACTTCAGGATCACTGAGCCCTTGGAGGAAAAGGGAGGAAAAAAAAAATTCTGGAGAAAGACAGCATCGTTGATACGGGAGTAAAAAATAAAAATTATACCTTACTGTCTGCTGGAGCTCTCCAAAGGGGTCAACAAGAAAGGGACTGGATGGTAAAAAGTGGGCCTAATGCATTTAGATGTTTTATAAAAGGGCTTTGTTAAAGTTACACACCCAGAGATCCCTCCCGGAAATAAAAGCCACAAAACAGTGAGTTATCATGGGAGAAAAATTAATCTGTCCTTATTAGAAGAAAACCACTGTTGGTGAAATTTGTTTATGAGTGTGTGTGTGTGTGTGTGAGTCTGTGGCTGGGAAAGTCAATGCAGAATCCATGGTCCTAAACACACTGTGCGCATAGTCTCCTGTGTTGTACTGTCACGTTTGATGCTTGCAGCGTTTAGACTATTTTCTATTTCGCTTCCTTGTCACTGGTTCCTTATGAAATTTCTGCTCTTTTCTTAATTCCAGTAGGTCTCCATCATTGTCTATCCTCTGCAACAGACTCCCGGTTTTCAGCTAGGATGGATGCAGGAGTTTAAAATGTCTTCTCTGTCCTCCTTGCTGTTGATTTCCCAATTTCTGCTCTCCATACAGCAGCCGTTTGGGTATCCCACTCAGTGTAGCTGGGCTGAAGAAGGCACAGCCCGGAGACTGTCCACATTCTAGAACATTATTGTTTTTTTCCTCTTCCATCACCATCCAATGCCTGGGTGGGGGCCCAGGTCTCTCAGAGTTAGAAATGAACTGGGAAATGCTACAGCTCTGCAGACCTTTAATTTGGTCTGGAGCCTCAATTCTCGCTCTGGTTCGACCATTCCGAATGACGCGTTGGCCTTCTTGATTCAGTTTTCTACTTGCTTACTGTTGGTCAGTGTGCTGCCATGGTAGCAGAATGCTGTGACAGTGTTTAGCTCCAGTGCCAATGTGAATCTGTGCCTAGGACTTTCCTGGTACTGGCTGACACACCACCTGTTTTCTTTAGGCTCATCGACAGCCCGTAATGCACACCTCTGGAGCATGGTGACTTGTATACAGTAAGTCTTGAATGACCATCTCTAGGTACTCTGGGTAGTATTACTCTATTTTATTTGTACATATTTATTCTATTTTATTTTGTTAATATGTTTTGTTTTGTTCTCTCTCTCTCCCTTCTAGACTGTGAGCCCACAGGGGCTGTCTCTATTTGTTGCCAACTTGTACTTCCCAAGCGCTTAGTACAGTGCTCTGCACACAGTAAGCGCTCAGTAAATACGATTGAATGAATGAATGAATATGCTCAAAATTTATCGTGTTAGAAGAGTTTCCCAGAGCCCTAGAAGCTTATTCCCTGCACCCAAATCTTTTGGAGGATCTGCCAGCATGACTGTCCGTTGTGTCTTTCTTTGATGCTGAATTGTACTTTCCAAGCGCTTAGTACAGTTCTCCGCATACAGTTAAGTGCTCCATAAATACGACTGAATGAATGAACGAATGACTGGGTAGAACAAACTGAACAGGGCTGGGCCAAGTCTGCAACCCTGCTTTATTCTACTGGCAATAATGTGACCGGGCCCCTTCCATCCTTATTTGGCCAGCCATGCGATCAGGAAATAGTCTTAGAACTTTGAACTTAGCAATTTTAGCTGACCTGAAGTTTCCAGAGCTCGGATCTAGGGATGGCATCAAATGGTTTAGTAAGATCTAGGAGAAACGGTGTAGCGGTCTTAGTGCTGATCCCTGCATTTTTTCCTTTATCTGACACCTAACCAAAGTCCTTCTACTGGGTCACGGTCGGCAGCCCTTTGAGACTCTGGAAGCGTTTGTTGATCATCTTTGTAGCTTGTTGAAGGCATGGAACATATACCAATTCTGTTATACTCTCCCAGGTGATTAGTACAGTGCTCTGCACACAGTGAGGGCTCAAGCACGACCAACAACTGATTCAGGGGTCCTTTGTCGGGATCTTGCCAGTAATTAAGCTCGCTGTGGGCAAGTAATGTGTCTGTTTATTGTTGTATTGCACTTTCCCAAGCGCTTAAGTACAGTGCTCTGCACACAGTAAGCACTAGACAAATATGACAATGAATGAATGAGTTGAGAGCAATGAGATGCCTGATGGGAGTAAATAAAAGGAAGATATCCCAAAGACTAGGATAAGCACTAGAAAAATATCAGATGCCCTTGAACCTGAACAAGAATAAAAGTAATGCACCTAGGAAAAAATAATCCCAAACTACTACTATACAGTGGTGGGCTTTGAGCTACCAGCTATAACTCAGCGAAGATGTTAATCAAGTTTTCATACAAATCATTGGTTTAATCTGTGATGGTCTCCAAAAAGGTTAATAGGACAGTACAGTAGCATTATAAACCCAAGATAAACTGCACCTGGAATACTGAGTACAGTTCTAGTTTTGCATTTTGGTTTTTTTTTAAATGGAATTTGTTTAAGCGTTTACTATGTGTCAAGCCCTGTTCTGAGCTGAGGTAGATACAAGTTAATCTGTTGGGACGCAGTCCTTGTCCCACATAGGGCTCACAGTCAAACAGGAGGAAGAACAGGCACTGAATCCGTATCTTACAGTTGAGGACACTGAGGCACAGAGAAGTGAAGTGACTTGGCCAAGGTCACAGAGCAGACAAGTGAAAGATGCAGCATTAGAACCCAGGACCTCTGGCTCCCGGGAGCGTGTTCTGTCCACTAGGCCATGCTGCTCAGGAAGGACATAATAGGGCTGGCGAAAATAGAGCTGGAGAAGGGCAACCAAGATGATCAGGGGGATGGAGCAGTTCTCAAATAGGGGCAGGCTGAAAAAGAAAAACAGAGCTCTTCTGGGTGGAAAGATCAAAGCTGAGGAGGGAGAGGATTGAAGACTAGAGAGTTGTGAAGGAGGTGGACACGGAACTGTCCATCAAATCCTACATCGGGACTGTTTTAAGGGAGTTTTTCCTTTTGTTCTCAATGTCCCTCTCAGAGGACATGGAGCACACTGAAAAATTCATAAGGGTGAGGTCCATTAAAGCAAACATTAACAGTGCGAGATGGTTCTAGATGAGCTTTGCTCTGACACGTTAAAAAAAAAAAGAGGTAGAAAATACATTATTTGTCTCACGGACAGCTCGAGTAGAATTGCTTTCTATCCAGTTGGACTGGGTTGAAAACCCAGTTCTAAAAATGGGGCAAGTTATTAACAGGAAGTCAGGCATTCACCATATAAATCAGCTTCTCGAAAACGATGCAAGGAAGGGAGGCCACATCTCAGCTCCTTCGGGATGAAGGAATCTCAGCAAAAAGGACCCAGATTACGATGGGGTTGGAGTGAAGAGAACGTTGGGGTAGGGACCGTCTCTATATGTTGCCAACTTGTACTTCCCAAGCGCTTAGTACAGTGCTTTGCACACAGTAAGCGCTCAATAAATACCATTGAATGAATGAAAAGCCAAGTCACCTCGGGCCACACAAAACCCTCATCCCTCTCAGCTAAAAGCTTCTAAAGGCTACTCTCCAGAATAGTTGGAAGTTTTGAAGGTTGAGCAGGATATCCCGCCACGGATTGCTAGGCACAGTTTTATTCAGCCCTTATGAGTTTACCCAGATTCAAAGCAGGCCTGGGACACTTTTTCCTAGACTAACAGATGAACGCCAAGCGCTTAGTACGGTGCTTTGCACACAGTAAGCGCTCAATAAATACGATTGAATTCAATAAATGAATACAGAAGGGGCAGTCGGTTGTGTCTGCTCCCTGTACATCTTTTTCCCGTGGGCCAGGTAGACACCTAGATTGTGGGAGAACTAGATACCTACCATGAAGAGAAAAATGGGAGTAATGAGCCTCCCGACCCTAGAATTCCTCCTCCAAGAGTTCTACGGTCTCACTGATTGATTTCAACGATTCCTCATTCTGGCAAACACTTGGGGCTACAGAGAGGGCTACCAGGAAGGAAACCAATTTATCATGGGCCAAATAGCAAGCACCCACGTGGGGAAATAGAGCTCATCAGGCCCGTACAGGTCCAGGGCTACCTAACGGTTTCCATCGATGACCATTTTGAATGCCAGCTCTGTTGGCTCGTGAGGGTCGGCGGGCTTTGGACACAAAAATGCCGCCGTCTTTCTGTTCCAATTAAAGCGTATGGGTCCGAAGCAATCAACCACAACTGTCAACCTAACTGTCAGGGGGTCCCGTCCCCCCACCACTGCAATTCCAGCTCCATTACGCCCAGCAGAGGGTTAATGGAGGGGGTTTTAGAGCAGTTCTGGAAAAGTCCCATCGACAGCCATTGGGATTTCAAAAGCCCTCGGGCTGCTCACTTTGAAATCAGAGAGAATTTTTCCAGGACTATCGACGTGCTGACCGCCGACCACTAGTCAACCACCGGATTAACCACCTTTACTTTTTTTTTTTTTTTTAAGCACTCTGGTGAGAGCGCTCCTGAGTTTCGACGCTGGTGTTTCTTCCAGCACCCTTTCGCTTTGAGATAAGGCTGCAAAGTTTACTGTGGTTGAAGCACCTACCTTCCTCTGCCCCTCAACCTCGGAAGGTTTTGGATGGACTCGAATAGAGTGATTAAAGCCCATTTCAATTTAGCATTAGGTAATAGCAGATCTCTGGTATGCTAGCACAAGGTGCCTTTTTGCTGAATAGGAGAAAGATAACAATTTGAAAATTAAGTATTTACATATGTGCACAGAAAAACATCTAATTAAGTCTACGACTGGTATTTACTTGCAACGCTATTTAGGTATGTAACTATCTTAATATACTTATAGCGTCTGGGTTAATATTTTGACTCTTGGGAACGCATTCAGGCACTTTCCATTACCTCCTATACGAAAATATAATTATTGAGCCTATTCGTTTAACACTATTTTCCCAGAACTGAGCTCAAAATGGAGTAGGGCAACACACAGGAATACAAGGAAGGAAATCCCAGGAGAAGTTCATTCTCATTCTGTCTCTTTCATTCACTCATTTACTCTCTCTCAAATAAATAATGCACAGGACCCCCTCACGAATTCCCTTTAGCAGTCACTTCTAGACAACTATACTCTCCACAGTGCCCTAGGAAGGTGCACTGGGTAATAATAACAATAATAACATTAGTAATAATAATAATAATAATAATAATAATAATAATAATAATAATAATAATAATAGCACTTATTATGCACCATGTGCCAAACTCTTCAGGAAATAGAGCACGGTTCCCTCAGACTGTAAGCTCATTGTGGGCTGGGTATGTGTCTGCAAACTCCATTGTATTTTAGTCTCCCAAGTGCTTAGTAAAGTGCTATGCACACAGTAAGCGCTCAATAAATTCCATTGGTGATAAATACAAAATGATCAGCTCCATATAAAAAAAAAAGCTCCTTACCGTTGGCTTTAAAGCACTCAATCAGCTTGCCCTACCCTATCTCACTTTGCTGATCTCCTCTACAGCTCAGCCTGCACGCTCACCTTTCTAATGCCAGTATACTCACTGAGCCTCAATCTTGTCTATCCCGTCACTGACCCCTTTCCTACATCCTCCCCCTAGCCTGGAACTCCCTCCCCATCCATATACGCCAGCCCACCAGTCTCTCCACCTTCAGAGCATTATTAAGGTCACATGATAATAATAATAATAATAATGGTGGTATTTGTCAAGCGCTTACTATGTGCAAGGCACTGTTCTATGCACTGGGGGGATACGAGGTGATCACAGTCAATCCCCATTTTACAGATGAGGGAACTGAGGCCCAGAGAAGTGAGGTGACTTGCCCAAAGTCACACAGCTGACAATTGGCAGAGCCGGGATTTGAACCCATGACCTCCGACTCCAAAGCCCGGGCTCTTTCCACTGAGCCACATCTCCCTCCAAGAGGTCTTCCCCAATTAAGCCCTTTTTTCCCTGGCTCCCTCTCCCTTCAGCGTCTATGTATTTGGATCTGTGACCTTTGGACATTTGTTACTACTACTACTATTACTACTACTACTACTACTTCTACTACTACTACTATTAATAATAATAATGGCATTTATTAAGCGCTTACTATGTGCAAAGCACCATTCTAATATCTTTCAATTTTATACTACAAATTATTTATTCATATTAGCACCTGTCTCTCTCTAGACTGTAAGCTCGTTAAGGGCAGAGAACGTGTCTGCTAATTCAGCTGTACTGTGCTCTCCCAAGCGCTTAGGACAGCACTCTGCGCATAGTAAGCACTCAATAAATGCCATTTATTTATCGATCAGGTTGGATCTGAGTCCCAGAGGCTAAGAGGGAAGGAGAACTGATAGTCGATCACCACCATTCAGATGCTGAAACTGAGGCCACAGCCTCACGTGTCCCATGTCCCACAGCAGGCAAGCACTGGAGCTGAGATTAGAACCAAGTCTCCCGCTTTCCAGTCCAGTGCTCTTTCCCCGGGCATTCGCAGTTCATCCTTCAGGCTACCCCATTCAAGGTCTCTCGATGCCCCAGTGCAGCTTACCTCTGGCACACACATTGGTGGTCACCAACACTTTCTCTTTGCCCGCTCTGAAACGATCGATCACTGCAGCTCTCTGCTCCACCATCATCTCGCCACTTAAAAGAGCCACTTGATGGCCTTCTCGTGACAGCTCTCCTGCCAGCCAGCCAGCCGTTTTCCGAGTCTGGTTTTTGGTTAAAAAAACAAAAACAAAATAAAATCTTTTTTTTTTTGTAAATAAGGTGGCCAACTGCCGCTACTAATTAAGATTTCTGAAACTCTCCTTTATGGGCTTTAGACCTCATTGTGACACAAAGCCAGCCAAGGAGCAAACCAACAGGCATTCGAAAAAACAAAAAGCAGAATCCACATGTTAGAGCTAACAAAAGCAGCTTCGCTTGTAACCCAAATGCAGGTGGGAATGAGACAAATCCTGGATCTTGAGGGGGTAGCCTTGTTTCATTATTCATTCATTCAATCGTATTTATTGAGCGCTTACTGTGTGCAGAGCACTGAACTAAGCGCTTTGGGAAGTACAAGTCGGCAACATATAGAGACGGTCCCTACCCAACAACAGGCTCACAGTCTAGAAGGGGGAGTCAAACAACAAAACAAAACATGGAGACAGGTGTCAAAATTGTCAGAACAAATAGAATTAAAGCTATACACATCATTAACAAAATAAATAGAATAGTAAATATGTACAAATAAAATAGAGTACTAAATCTGTACAAATATATATACAAGTGCTGTGGGGAGGGGAAGGAGGTAGGGCGGGGGGGATGGGAAGGAGAGGGGACTCCATTGTGTATCATTACACAATACACCTGCAACTTTTCAGGGAAAAAGAGAAGAGGCAATTTTTATAGCTCCAGAAACACACTTGGGCCTCCTGCCTTTACCCAGCTTGGGGACCGAGAGTGAGGCTCTGCCCACAGTTCCACCAGTTTACTGGGGGCTCCAGGCCATGCCCTGAGGTGATCCAGACTGGCAATAATACTCTGCTCAAGTGGGCAGGCAGGTGTCAGGGGCTCCTGGGCAGGACAAGACTCATAAGTCATATTTACTTCCATAATTCCTCCCCCACAATTTTTGAGGAAATAAAATTTTTGGTAAGCAGGAACAATGATGCACCAAGGGGTAAGTAGGGGACGCGGGTCAGAACATGCTGATACAGCTGGTATACAGGCTCACTGCAGATAGAGGAGTTTCCTTGTGTGGGTGGAGGACCAGTCTACTCTGTGCCCATTGAAGCAGCACTTTGGAAAGTGCAATAGAAGGAAGAACAATTGCAGCTTCAAGTGGCCTCTTCTCTCTTTCTCCTCCCCGCCTTATCTACCTTTAATGCTATAATAATAATAATGGCATTTATCAAGCACTTACTATGTGCAAAGCACTGTTCTAAGTGCTGGGGGGATACAAGGTGATCAGGTTGTCCCATGGGGGGCTCACAGTCTTCATCCCCATTTTACAGGTGAGGTAACTTAGGCACAGAGAAGTTAAGTGACTTGCCCAAAGTCACACAGCTGACAATTGGCGGAACCGGGATGACTTAACTCCCTTTCTAACAACCCCTTCCCTGGTTTGGAGTGGCAAAAAGATGTGGAAACGTTGTAGAATTAACTGAATAAATATGATAGTCTTGAGAACATTTAGGTTGCTTCTCTGAGGCAGACTGTAAACTCATTAGGGGCAGTTACTCTCAGTACAAGGCTCTCAGTACAGGGCTCTGCACACGGTAAGTGCTTAATAAATATGATGAACTTAGTCTGTCAGAGCAGATTAAGTTAACCTGTTGTTTAGGGTCACCTTTGAGAAAATATAAGAACTGGGATGACATTTCCCCAGCCCCGCTCTCCTATCACCTTCACTTTTTGTCCCAGGTCATGGGGAGTGACAGCTTTTCCTTCACCAAGAATTCTACCAGGTCAAGGCCCTCAGCCACCAGCCACCATTTCAAAAGAGAGCAAATGCCAGCCTCTAATGCCCCCAATAATAATAGTTACTATGGTATTTGTTAAGCACTTACTATGAGCCAGGCACTGTACTATGTGCTTGGGAGAGCACAATAGAAAAATAAAGACAAAATCCCTGCCCACAATGAGTTTACAGTATACCTGTGCCGGGGGACAGCTGGGGAGAAAGGGAGAGTTGGGGGGAAAGGGAGAGTTGGGGGGAACAGGGAGAGTTGGGGGGAACAGGGAGAGCTGGGGGGACAGGGAGAGCTGGGAGGAAAGGGAGAGCTGGGGGGAAAGGGAGAGCTGGGGGGAAAGGGAGAGCTGGGGGGAAAGGGAGAGCTGGGGGGAAAGGGAGAGCTGGGAGGAAAGGGAGAGCTGGGAGGAAAGGGAGAGCTGGGGGGAAAGGGAGAGCTGGGGGGAAAGGGAGAGCTGGGGGGACAGGGAGAGCTGGGGGGACAGGGAGAGCTGGGGGGACAGGGAGAGCTGGGGGGACAGGGAGAGCTGGGGGGACAGGGAGAGTTGGGGGGAAAGGGAGAGCTGGGGGGAAAGGGAGAGCTGGGGGGAAAGGGAGAGCTGGGGGAAAAGGGAGAGCTGGGGGGGAAAGGGAGAGCTGGGGGAAAAGGGAGAGCTGGGAAAGAAAGGGAGAGCTGGGAGGGAAAGGGAGAGCTGGGGGGAAAGGGAGAGCTGGGGGGAAAGGGAGAGCTGGGAGGGAAAGGGAGAGCTGGGAGGGAAAGGGAGAGCTGGGAGGGAAAGGGAGAGCTGGGGGGAAAGGGAGAGCTGGGGGGAAAGGGAGAGCTGGGGGGAAAGGGAGAGCTGGGGGGAAAGGGAGAGCTGGGGGGAAAGGGGAGAGCTGGGGGGAAAGGGAGAGCTGGGGGGAAAGGGAGAGCTGGGGGGAAAGGAAGAGCTGGGGGGAAAGGGAGAGCTGGGGGGAAAGGGAGAGCTGGGGGGAAGGGAGAGCTGGGAGGGAAGGGAGAGCTGGGGGGAAAAGAGTGGAAGGAGGGAGGGGGAAAGAGTGGGAGGAATGAAGGGGGGAAAGAGGGGAAGAGAGCAAGAGGGGAAAAGAGAGAAGAGAATTCGTTGGAGAAGTCAGGATTCCATTCTAAACAAACTCCCAGATGACAGGGAGCAGGGGAAAAAATGTGGGGCACCCTTCCAAGCTCCCCTGCCTCTCAGTTGACGTTACGCGCCGGGCTCCTGGGGGATTACTTACGTGACAGAAAATCATAGCTTGCGCAATGGTAATGGCCCCGTACAGGTTACAGAGCGCCTGGAACTTCTCGTCTCGATTACTGCAGAGCACGTAATACTGCTTGATGGTGTCTAACGTCTCCTCTTCTCGCTTCAGCTTAATGATGTTGGGGTCGGGGACGACTTTCTGGGCAAACTTCCACACTGAATCTTCAAAGGTCGCTGAGAAGAGCAGCATCTGGCAGTCTCGGGGGAGCATTCTTCAAGGCAAGACAGAATTAGTGGCTGTTATTTAGCCCTTCCTGCTAGGAGCCTGGTGTCAAGGGGAGGGCAGCAGAAAGCAATAGTTTTAGACTGTGACGCACTCCCTTCCAAAGCCATTTTTCCTCTTGAAAATCCTCTTGAAAACAGCAAAGGGGGAAGGGGAAGAGAATTCCTCTCCAAGAGCAGTGACCAATCCAAGACAAGCTTAAAATCTGCTACTCGCTGGGCTGATGCCGAGAGGGGAAACTCCCTCACCCCGAATTCACACCGAATGATGTCAGCCCCTAAATCTAATCCCAAACATTAGGCGAGGCTTGGCAGGAGCAAACCGAACACATTTAATGATCCACTTTAAAGCGGCCGGGTGACGTGACAGAGATAATTAAATGGGGCTGCAGCTTTCCGGATCGCCTAAGTTTTAAAGTACTTTAGGATCACTGTTACACGGGCGGAGATCATCATCGGAGTCTCTTCCGATGGACAAAACAGGGACCAGATAGCTCAAGTCATCACAGGGTCACTGGAAATATTTGCCTCCTTCCAAATTTCGTCCACTCCACCACTCGCGGAGGAGCCTTCAAGTGTCCAATCAGTCCGCGCTGCTCTAGCGGTAATCCCCCCAGACTGTAAGCTCACTGGGGCAGGGAATGTCTGTTAGATGGTACTCTCCCAAGCACTTAGTACAGTGCTCTGCCCACAGTGAACTCTCAATAAACAGGCCTGAATTGAATGAGTGAATGAAGGATCTGAAAATTCAAGTGATGAATGAGTGCCAGGGTCTCTTGAGTGTATAATAATAATAATGATGGTATTTGTTAAGCGCTATGCGCCGAGCGCTGGGGTAGATATATGGCAAGCATGCGGGGCGCATGGTCTTAATCCCCATTTTACAGACGAGGTAACTGAGGCACAGAGAAGTCAAGGGACTTGCCCAAAGTCACACAGCTGATCAGTGGCGGAGCCCTGCCCTTCAAAGAGTTTGTGCAACTGGCTATGCGGATCCAAGGGGGAATCAAGGACCTCGGAGGATTCTCTGGATTCCGTCATCAACAGCTGAAACGGACACGGACGCCCCTCTAGAGTGGAAACTCGCTGTGGGGAAGGAACGTATCTGACAACTCTGTTCCAGTGTACGCTCCCAAGCGCTTAGTACAGTGCTCCGCATACAAGAAGCACTCAATACTATTGATGATGATGCCCCCAAATCAAACTGAAATCGAGGTGGATGGAATCATGGCCTACAAAAGCATACTCGGGGAGGGGAGAGGCTGGCAATGAAACAGAGCCCTTGGAGTCATTTCTTCCATCTTCCGCATTTGAGACAAAACAGCTGATCAATCAATAGGATTTATTGGGTGCTTACTTGAGTGCAGAGCACAGGACTAAGCATTCGGAAGAGTACAGTATAGTTAATGGACATGATCCCTGACCTAAAGGAGTTTATAATCTAGATGGAAAAAGCAGACACCAAAACAGTGAGGAAGGAAAAGGAGATACGTATATAAAAATCGGTGTGCCTGACTTGATTAACTTGTATCCAACCCAGTGCTCAGAACAGTGCTTGACAATCATGGTATTTGTTGAGCACTTACTGAGTGCAGAGCACTGTAGTAAGTGCTTGGGAGAGTTCAATACAACAGAATTGGTAAATATATGAGTGTAAGTTCTAGAGGGGCACATAGTAAGAGCTTAATTATAGTAACTGTAATATAAGAGTGAGCAGTTGTGCAAAAGAGCTGCTGTGTTGGGGGAATACCATCTAGGAAGAACTAACGGAAAAGATACAGGCTTGGGAGTCCGAGGGACTAATTAGGATAATTGTGGTATTTGATAAGCACCTACTAAGCGCCAAGCAGCGTGCTATAAACACTGGGCTCTGGGTTCTTATCCCAGCTCAATCACATCCCTGCTGTGTGACCGTGGACAAGTTACTTAACTTCTTTGGGCCTCAGTTTCCTCATCAGCGTAGCTTAGTGGAAAGAGCCCTGACTTTGGAGGCAGAGGTCATGGGTTCAAATCCCAGCTCCGCCAACTGTCAGCTGTGTGACATTGGGGCAACTTCTCTGTGCCTCAGTTACCTCATCTGTTAAATGGGGATTAAAACTGTGAGCCCCCCATGGGACAACCTGATCACCTTGTATGCCCCCCAGAGCTTAGAACAGCGCTTTGCACATAGTAAGCGCTTAACAAATACCATCATTATTATTATTATTATGGGGATGAAATACCTTCCTCCAACTTAGACTGTGACCCCCTCACTGCATGTGGGATAGAGACTGTCCGGACTGATTATCTCGAATCTATCCCAGAGCTCAGCACAGTGCTTAGCAAAATAATAAACACTGAATACCCTAATTATTATTATTATTATTATAAGGGCTCTGAAGGTGGGGTGAGCAGTGATTTGACAGATTTGGAAGGGGAGGGAATTGCAGGCAAGAGTAATGGTGTTAAGAGGAGCTTGGACGAAAAAGTGGCCCAGGGAATTGCTTCGTGCGAGGGGAGAAAAGGAGTAAGCTGGGCTGTAGTGGGACAAGGGAGCGGATAAGAGGGAGCAAGCAGACTGAGTTCCCTAAAGCCGATCACGAGGAGATTCTGTTTGACTTGGTGGGGAATGGGAAACCACCTAAGGTTTAAAGGAGTGGGGAGACGGGCAGAATACCATTTTAGAAAAACAACCTGGGTGGCAGAATGAAGAGCAGACCAGAGAGGGGAGACCAGAAGGAGCCATCCCGATACTACTTCTTAAAGACCTACCGAGAAGGAGATCCTGCAACTTCACCCAGAACTCCTTCCCGTCCAGCAACCCTGTTTCCAAACTCGTAAGGGTACTTAAGTTGTTAGGACAGAGAAGTGGGTTTTGGGGAGAAGAAGAGCGAAGGGGGAATGCCCCGAACCCCCCAGCCCGCAAATGGGGTCAGCTCGGCCTCGAGGGCGGCGGGCCTCACCTCTGGATGCGGATGCTCTGGTCTTGGTGGCCTTGGGTGGCGATCATCACATCGGCCTCGTCCAGGACGAACACTTTGATCTTCTTGGGGTCGATAAACTTCAGCTTGGAACACCAGTCCAGGACCGTCCCGGGGGTCCCGATCACAATATGCTCCGACACTTTCTGACCTCGCTCCACTGTTGAGACAGCAAGAAACTGTCCGTGAGGATCTCCGCCACCGGTTAGCCGGTCTCGGAGTCTTCGGTTGCTCAAAACCGACTGGTCGGGAGTTTCTATTGCGGCCTTCATAAAAAGGCTCTGACCGTTAGGAAGAGCAGACTTTGCTCTGACGATCTTCTGGGCAGGTGGCCACTTGAGTGGCATGGGAGCCCACAAAAGACCCTTTATCCTGTTCGGGTCATTTCCTCCTTTCTCCCTTCTCTTCCCTCCACCGATCAACTCCGCACCCCTCAGTTCCTTAGGACCACCTTGGCCCCAGGCTGAGCCCCTTCCTTCCTCTCCCCCTTGTCCCCTTCTCCATCCCCCACATCTTACCTCCTTCCCTTCCCCACAGCACCTGTATATATGTATATATGTTTGTATATATTTATTACTCTATTTATCTTACTTGTACATACCTATTCTATTTATTTTATTTTGTTAGTACGTTTGGTTTTGTTCTCTGTCTCCCCCTTCTAGACTGTGAGCCTGTTGTTGGGTAGGGACTGTCTCTATATGTTGCCGACTTGTACTTCCCAAGCGCTCAGTACAGTGCTCTGCACACAGTAAGCACTCAATAAATACGATTGATTGATTGGATCTTCCTACCTACATCCAGTTCTGCTACAGGACTGGGTTCAGGACCGGGGTGGCATGGTGGAAAGGGCACAGGCTTGGCAGCAAGGAAACCCGGGTTCTAATCCTTGCCTTGCCATTTGCCTCCTGGTAGACCTTGGGTAAGTCACAACTTCTGAGCCTCAGTTTCCTCTTCTGTAAAATGGGAATTCAATGCTTCTTCCCCCTCTTATTTAGACCATGAGTTCCATGTGAGTCTGGGGCTGCTGGCATTTAGTAAGCGCTAAACAAATACCATCATTATTACGTCCGACCAGATGATCTTGTGCATAGTACAGTGCTTGGCACGTACTAAGCATTCACCCACAGGACAGAGTTGATAACTATAACAACTGTGGTGTTTTTTAAGCACTTACTCTGTGCCAGGCACTGTACTAAGCAGTGGGGCAGATACAAGGTTGTCAGGAGGGACACAGTCCCTGTCCCATGTGGGGCTTATGGTCTCAATCCTCATTTTACAGGTGAGGTAACTGAGGCCAGAGAAGTGAAGTGTCTCCCCCAAGGTCACACAGCAGACCAGTGGCAGAGGCTGGGATTAGAACCCATGGCCCTCTGACTCCCAAACCCATGCTCTATCCATTACGTCACGCTTCTTCAGATAGACATGTTCCCTGCCCACAGTGAAGATGTTTCCAGTCTTTCCTGACTGCACCAGTCAGCTTTCACCTGATCTATGTTCTGGGGTTTGTTCTCCTTTCATGTGATTTGAAAGAAATTCTTGTTAATGATTATCATGGTTTAGGACTCTTCAATCCTCATCTGGGGCAAAAGCTTTGAAGACAGAGGGGCTTTGAAGCTTAGAAGTCTGGTGAAATTATGGGATTTTCACGAGGATCCCCCAGCTTGCAAAATAAACCCCAAACTAGATCACGGCCACAGAAACCTATCCCTTACTGGGGCAATCTCTCAGCGTGGCTTAGTGGAAAAAGCGCAGGCTTGGGAGTCGGAGGACATGGGTTCTAATCCCGGCTCCGCCACTTGTCTGCTGTGTGACCTTGGGCAAGTCACTTAACTTCTCTGGGCCTCAGTTCCCTCTTCTCTAAAATGGGGATTAAGACCGAGCCCCACATGGAACAACCTGATTACCTTGTATCTACCCCAGCGCTTCAAACGGTGCATGGCACATAGTAATCGCTTCACAAATACCATTATTGTTATTATTTACAAGCCGGGGGCAGCTTTCCCCACGGTTGGAGGCATTTCCCGCCTGGTACGCTAGGGAGAGGACCATCGTCAGGTCCTGTTGCCCAAAAGCACAGTAGGTTGGCGGGGCTGATTATCGCTCCACCCTAGGTCTTGGAGCCCAACAGCTGCCCTGTGACTGGGGGTAGGGAAGGGAAGTCAGAACCCTGCAGTCACCCTCAGTGGACCAATTCCCCCTGTGTCCCCTACCACTCGGCCACTAAACCACTATCAGCTGCAGGAGCTCTAGGATATGAGTGAATCGCCCTGGCAGGGTGCTGCCTCAAGCCTACTGCTCCGGTGGTCCGCTGGGCTGTCCTGGTGGGCCACGATTCACTTCCGCTAATCCTCCCCGTAGCCGCTAACTGAACTGAGAAGCAGTCTGGTGTAATATGGATAGAGCCCAGGCTTGGGAGTCGGAGGATCGTGGGTCCTAATCCCGGCTCTGCCACTTGTCTGCTGGACGACCCTGGGCAAGGCACTTCACTTCTCTGGGCCTCAGTTATCTGTAAAATGGGGATTGAGACTGTGAGCCCCACATGGGATGGTGACTCTGTCCAACTCAATTCGCTAGTATCCACCCCAGGGCTTAGTACAGTGCTTGGCACACAGTAGGCTCTTCGTTCTCGCCTGTCCCGCCGTCGACCCCCGGCCCACGTCATCCCTCTGGCCTGGAATGCCCTCCCTCCCCACATCCGCCAAGCTAGCTCTCTTCCTCCCTTCAAGGCCCTACTGAGAGCTCACCTCCTCCAGGAGGCCCTCCCAGACTGAGCCCCCTCCTTCCTCTCCCCCTCTCCCCTCTCCATCCCCCCCGCCTTACCTCCTTCCCTTCCCCACAGCACCTGTATATATGTATATATGCTTGTACATATTTATTACTCTATTTATTTATTTATTTTATTTGTACGTATCTATTCTATTTATTTTATTTTGTTAATATGTTTTGTTTTGTTCTCTGTCTCCCCCTTCTAGACTGTGAGCCCACTGTTGGGTAGGGACTGTCTCTATATGTTGCCAACTTGTACTTCCCAAGTGCTTAGTACAGTGCTCTGCACACAGTAAGCGCTCAATAAATACGATTGAATGAATGAATGAATGAATATACCATCATTAACACATAACATCACATACAGCAGTGAGGGGCATCCCATAATTAACAGAGGCACCAGGCCAATCTGAGGCTCCTGCTGAGGGGGAAGCGCACAGTTGAAATCCCCGGCTTTGGCTCCCTACTCCTAGCAGATGATGCGGCTCCTAGAACATCTAACTGTGTGATATCATTCCACCTACTCGTGCTAGACTTGGGAGTACCGAATGACTTGTCTGAGGGGGAAGTGGGGAAGGTGTCAGAACCTAGAAAGAATTGAACCCAAACAAGTTGGCCCTGATGAGCCCTTAGGAGGCCGTTGAGATCCAACTCACTGTCTCTTACGGTGCCGGTGCTGCCGGTGACGGCCTTTGGGGGCTTAACGCTGGCCTTGATTTTGTCACAAAAGGTAATGCCTATCAACCTACAAATCAAGCAAAAACTCCTCACTCTCAGCTTCATCACCTCGCCCCCTCCTACCTCACCTTCCTGCTCTCCTTCTGTGGCCCAGCCCGCACCCTCTGCTCCTCTGCCGCTAACCTCCTCACCGTGCCGCATTCTCGCCTGTCCCGCCGTCGACCCCCAGCCCACGTCCATTCCCTGGCCCGGAACGCCCTCCCTCCGCACATCCACCAAGCCAGCTCTCTTCCTCCCTTCAAAGCCCGACTGAGAGCTAACCTCCTCCAGGAGGTCTTCCCAGACTGTGCCCCCTTTTTTCTCTCCTCTTCCCCACCCCCCTCAGTCCTACCTCCTTCCCCTCCACAAAACACCTGTATATATTTGTACAGATTTATTACTCTATTTTACTTGTACATATTAACTATTCTATTTATTTTGTTAATGATGTGCATATAGCTTTAATTCTATTTGTTCTGACGATTTTGACACCTATTTACATGTTTTGTTTTGTTGTCTGTCTCCCTCTTCTAGACTGTGAGCCCGTTGTTGGGCAGGGACCGTCTCTATATGCTGCCAACTTGTACTTCCCAAGCGCTTAGAACAGTACTCTGCACACAGTAAGCGCTCAATAAATACGATGAATGAATGAATAACGCTGTGGCACTTCAGGTTCAGAGTCCTGAATGGGGCATTTCTGCAGCACAGCAAATTCTTCCTCTTTCTTCAGCTTCCTTTCACACTCAGCTGTCTACCAAGGACGCACACGAATCTTTCCCTCACACGCTAGACGAGGAGACATCACCCCTGCAAACAGGGACCACTTATATGTCAAAAGTGGCCAAGCTGCAAAGCATTTTGGCTGCTTGAACAGAACGCGACACAGCTGGCTCTGTACAGTGCCCTGCACAGAGTAAGCAGGAAATATGTTGGCTGAGAAGAAGCGTGGCTCAGTGGAAAGAGCCCGGGCTTTGGAGTCAGAGGTCATGGGTTCAAACCCCAGCTCTGCCAATTGTCAGCTGTGTGACTTTGGGCAAGTCACTTAACTTCTCTGTGCCTCAGTGACCTCATCTGTAAAATGGGGATAAAGACTGTGAGCCCCCCAAGGGACAACCTGATCACCTTGTAACCTCCCCAACGCTTAGAACAGTGCTTTGCACATAGTAAGCTCTTAATAAAAGCCATCATTATTATTACTACTGGACCATTTAACCTCTGGTTTAATTTGTTGGACATCCACTCAATCAATGGTATTTACTGATTGAAAGTACGACAATAACACGACACTACATATCCACTTTTGTTCACGGTGGGCCGGACAAAAGACCTCGGTGGTTGGAGAAGCAGCAAGGCTTAGTGGATAGAGCATGGGCCTCTGAGTCAGAAGGACCTGTGTTCTAATCTCAGATCTGCCACTTGTCTGCTGGGTGACCCTGGGCAAGTCACTGTGCTTCTCTGAACCTCCATTACCTCATCTGTAAAATGGGGATTAAGACTGTGAGTCCCATGTGGGGCAGGGACTGTTTCCACCCTGATTAACTCGTACCTACCCCGGCGTTTAGAAGAGTGCCTGGCACATACGCGTAAAACATATCACAGAGGAGGAAGAAGAAGAAGAAAAAAGGTTCCAAATGCTTTTCAGGCCCAATGTACATCTCTTTTAGGCCACTAGCCTGGTGGTTTTGCTGCCACGAAGCTGCCCAGGCTCCTGCTCAAACAGCGGCATTCCCAGGAGGGAGTCCTAGGCTTCTGTTTTCCCAGCTCTCTCTCCGGAGGCAGCTGTGCCGACAAGTACCACTTCTGGTGGCAAAGAGTTCATTCCTCCAGGGACGATCTGGGAGCATCGATCTTCAGCTGGCTCTGCTCTGTGGACAGTGGGGACCTCAATAAAGCCCTACGTGTCAAGCACAGTTCTAAGCGCTGGGGTAGATACAAGATAATAATGATAATGATGGTATTTGTGAAGCGCTTACTATGTGCCAAGCACTGTTCTACGAACTGAGCACTGCTAGTCAAGTTGGACGGCGTCCCTGTCCCACATGAGGCTCACAGTCTTAACCCCCATTTTAATAATAATTATTATGGCGTTCGTTAAGCGCTTACCACGTGCCAGGCACTGGGGCGGATACAAGCAAATGGGTTGGACACAGTCCCTGTCCCACATGGAGCTCACAGCCTCAATCTCTATTTTACAGAAGAGGTAACTGAAGCAGAGAAGTGAAGTGACGTCCCCAAGGTCACACAACAGACAAGTGGCAGAGCTGGGATTAGAACACTTGACCTTCTGACGCCCAGGCCCGAGCTCTATCCTCTAGGCCAGTACAGATGAGGTAACTGAGGCGCAGAGCAGTGAAGTGACTTGCCCAAAGTCACATAGATTAGAACGCAGGTCCTCCTGATTCCAGGCCCGGCTTTAGCCACTAAGCCATGCCAGTCCCTTGTTTGGCACTGGGGTGACTTGGTAGCCCAGTGCGGGCTGGCTATCCCGGCCGTGCCCCTACGTAAATGGAAGTCGTTGCGTTAATCGAAGTCTAAGCCGAAGGCCCTTTCAAGCCTTCTTAACTTGAGAGGGAGAGTTGGCCCACCCCCAGTGCTTGACACCTTCCTGGCAGACTGAACTTCAAGGCCACCATGAGGTTCTCAATTCAAATCAAGATCAAAACAATGACAGTCCAGACTGCTTCTACAAAGAAATCACATTTTGTCTGTCACAGCAATTCCCCAGCCGAGAGCTGACCTACATTCTTGCCCACGGCTCAGATGGGTAATTGGTTACTGTGGGGCGCTTCTTCTCTGACCACAGTTCTCTCTCTCTCTGTCTCTCTGTCTCTGTCTCTCTCTCTCTCTCTCTGGCTTTTAGTCTGTTAATTGGCTTCCAGTGGTTCTGTTAACCCAACGCAGATTCCCTCCCCATAATCCAGTCTGTCCAGTGGTTCCCCGGAGCCCCCCGACCCTTGGACAACAGACAGCGTGGGAGTCCTACAACTACTTGGAAGGGAGGTTCTTTACAGGAGATGGACTTTGAGGGAGGGGCTGCTTTACTTGAATTCCCCATTCTCCAAAGAATGCCTTCTCGTTACAGGTTTGAGGTAGATACTCTCTGAACAAAAAAAAAAGCACGCATAGAAGGGAACGGAGGAGTTAGAGAGAAATGAGGGCCTGAGAACCCTGCTACAAGAAATGTCATAGCCCCCACCAGGGTGAGTAGCCATTATTACTGTAACTGTCAGTTGCTGAATGTGTTCAATGCAATCTTTGGGCAAAGCACTGTACTAAGAGCCAGGGGAATGGTAGACAGAGCTTCTGCTCCTCTAGGAAACTACACGAGAGGCAAATCTGTCCTCTGATCAGTCTGATGCTCCTCATTAGCTCTAGTTTCAACTCGTCAAGTCCGCACTGAATATCTGGAAATCCCAGTGAAATACTGAATTAATTTATGTGTGGAGTATTCAAAAATTAGGCTATAGAGTACTTAGTAGTTCTTAGTAACTACTACCGAGTTCCCTCATGCCGGCAACAGACTTACATATCGGTGAACCCCCTGAATGGGATCTTCAGTTTTCAGAGCAAATACAAATAACTCCGCTACAAAGGTCCCCGAGTTTCAATCTCAGAATTAGAGACGCAAATGCCCCCACAAATCCCCCATCTCAAATTGTTTTCAGAGCAATATGCCCCGAGGTGTTAGCTTCACCCCTCCCGTACTCACATTTGTTGCCTCGTACGGCATACGCAAGTTTGAGTTCCGGATAAAACTTGCCCATCTGTTCGATCACTTTTCCCGTCTGGAGAGCCAGCTCGTACGTGGGGGAAAGGCACAGACACTGAAAGAGACAGTTTGCTGTTTGAGACCCTTGTGGAACGGCAAAGGAGCACATTTCAAGGAGGGTCTCTGTGTTCACCCCAAGCCTATATTCAAGGTGTCGCTAGATGGTTTTTGAAAGTACATTTGATTTTGAGCATTTTCTCCCAGTCAGCAATTAAACTGAAGCACAGCGTGTCGGTCTGTATATTGATTCACTCCAGCGAACAATCGCTTTGCTGCATGTACAATCGGAAGCCAACAGAACAGAGTGACACTTCACAGCTGTGGGTATAGTGCTCTGCAGGACAGCGGGGTCTAGTGGAGAGAGCATGGGACTGGGTGTAAAAGGACCCGGGTTCTAATCCCGACTGTATGACCTCGGGCAAGTCACTTCACTTCTGCGTGCTTTAATGATCCCATCTGTAAAATGGGGATTAAGACTGTGAGCCCTATGTGGGACAAGGACCTGCGTCCAACCCGATTACCTTGAAAATACCCCAGCGCTTAGTACAGTGTCTAGCACATAATAAGCACTTAATACCATTAAAAAAAATAAAAGGACAACTATCAGTTCACTCTTTGGCCCTGTGTAAGCTGGGGAGTGAGGGTCTGTGATGCCCCGGAGATGCTTGTTTTCATTCAATCACACTTACTCAATCGCATTTATTGAGCGCTTATTGTGTGCAGAGCACTGTACTTGGAAAAGTAAAATTTGGCAACAGATCGAGACAATCCCAACGCAACAACGGGCTCACAGTCTAGAAGGGGGAGACGGACAACAAAACAAGTCGACGGGCATCATCTCGACACCTGCTGACCTCCCGCCAACCCTTAGTAACGGAGATGCTGGCTCTTCCCCGGCTAGTTGGCAGTGCCCTTCCAAGCGGAAGCTGGCTGGGGGGTGCCAGCCCTTACCTGCGGGTACTTGTTCAAGGGTTCCACCTGGCTGAGCATAGCCAAGACAAAGGCGGCTGTTTTTCCAGTACCGGACTGAGACTGTGCAATCAGGTTTTGAGGTCTGGATCAAGACAGAACGGGAATTTGTCAGGACCTGAAATCTCAAAGGCATCATTTTGGCCTAACCGATCGACGGCCAGGATTAAGCCGGTGACAAACCTGGTTGGCAGGGGCTTAGTGGCCACCTGATCCAGTCAACTCTGCAGCACCTCCCAAGGCCACCCACCCCCCCAAAAAAATGTACAACAAGCACAGACTTAAAAAAAAAAAACCCCACTAAACCCCAAATCAAAAGAAGACAGAGACCGAGATTTTGCAAACAGGATCTGCACATCAATATTAACTTGTAGATATTTGACAGAATGTGGCACTACTTTCCCAGAGCACATCCCCTTCTGCTATTCCTTAGTAACCACCTTGTCCTCCTGAGAGAAGCAAAAACAGAACAAAAAGCGGCAATGTTCACCTAACGTGGATTACAAAAAAAGACCCCAAAAATCACTGTTTTTCCAATGGAGAGCATGGAATGATCAATCAATCAATCGTATTTATTGAGCGCTTACTGTGTGCAGAGCACTGTACTAAGCGCTTGGGAGGTACAAGTTGAATGATCTGAACCAATAAAAGGCACAGAACTCCTATCACTACAGGAGATGGCCAAACAAGATTCATGGGGTCTGGTGAGCGTTTGCTGTCAATACCGCACGTAAGAATGCTTCTAAATACTTTTCAGAAGTTGTAAATGACCCTGGGGGAGGAAGCAGGTTTCCTAGACTGGCTGGTTTAGTTCAATCAATGGTATTTAACAGAGTGCTTACTATGTGCAGAGCACTATACTAAGCACTTGGGAGAATACAACACGACAGAATTAGCCCTGCCCATAAAGAGATTACACTCTAGAGGGGGACCAGAGTCTAGTTCTCAAGCGCACCACCATTTACAGGCAAAAACAGAGTTTTCAATCCCTTCCAACCCCGGGCCTGTGTACATACGGTTCTGCGAGCATCATGGGGAGGGCATTCTCTTGGATCTTGGATGGTCGATTGAAGCCCATGGCATAGACTCCCTGCAGAAGCTGGGGTTTCCTGAAAGAAAAGCAGTACGGTGGGGGGGACAATGATCCACGGCCACGGTTTGGATTCCCACCAGGGTAATTAGAAACCCCCCAAACCGTGGTTTTTGTCCTCTACCTTCAGCTTCTCCCATTCAATCCTGCAAGCGGCAGTGAAGTTAACCACAGTGGAGTATTTTTTCCTTACTTATTTTCAACATAACATTCCTCCTCATTCTCCCACTTTAGCCTTTCGTTGTCCGTCCGATCCGAGGAAGTGCCGAAGAGGTCCCCGTCTCAGACCTTCCCACCCCCTGGATCAACCCCGCATTTTGCTTCTCTGGAAGCAGCGACCACAAAAATGTCTTGCTACAACACGTAGAGAATTAGAAATCATTTTAGGCAAAAAACTGAAGAACTGTTTGGTTCACAGAACTTTCCAGCATCCGTGCACATTTAACCAAATTTTAAAAAGGAACAAAATCTGATTTCCTTCAGTGTCCCTAAACTGTTCCTAAAGCAGTGCGGCAGACCGTAGGCAAGAAAAGATGGCAGAAAGCTATGAAGTCTGCTTGTTTTTTAAGTTTGATATCGGCGTATTAAAGGCAGACAACAGATTTCTGTGGGCTTAAGTTGTTTTTTCTTCCATGGTGCAAGTTTAAAACCGACATATTTCATAAAATGTCAGTGTCTGGAAGGCACCAGAACCCCTAGCAAAGCATCATTTCTCTTCAGAAAACCCTCAAGGGCTGAGATGTTATAAAGTGGTGAATTTGTTGAAATCTAGGAAATTCAAAGTCATGACCTGATCACCATTACTTCAGTTTCTGATCATTTAGATTCTGATTTACTGATATCAGGCAGAAACCATCAGATGGCTGCAATTCCTCTTATGAAGCTGTTCATATGGCAGCAAACTCCACCCAAGATTCCTTGGCTCTGAGTTAGGGCTCTGGTGTTCCCTAAGAGTAACTTAATTGATTTAACAGGTGTACCCTGCTTCCACAGATGTGAGTCTCTCTCACAGACACACCCATACACAAAATGTATCATCAAGTTGCCAAGAACCTCCGGGAATCATGGAGTTAAGGACTCAGAGTTGGACTTGTTCTAGGCAATTTGCCTTTACATCTACCAAAACACACACACACCCGATAATGCCTCAACTGCAGCAAGTCACAGTCATCGCCCTGAATCCTTAATAATAAACGGTATTTGTTAAATGCTTACTTGGGCCAAGCAATGTGGTACGAACTGGGATAGGAACCAGAGGGGTAGAGCATTGGTTGTCCCTATCCCACTCGGGATGTATAATCTTCTAAGAGGTAACGGAGACTTAGAAAACCTGTTTCTTTAACTGAAATCATTGCAATTCTTGATACCCAACTCCAGATGTATGCTAAGATTTATCTGGGAGAGGTAAAACTCAGATGAAGTTACAAGAGTACAAACATATTATCTCTCAAGGGCTGCCAGTTGCTATCAATTTATAATTGATAAATTCTATCAGCCCTCATCACTCTGAACAGCCAAGCTTTCTAAGATGGTAGTTTCTAGGACCTGCAAGGAAAATGGAATTCAGATTTACTACACCTTCACATGCCAAAACCCTAGCAGCCCCTAGTCACTCAGGTCCTAAGAGGAGAAAAGCACATTTAAAGCCTAAATAACCATGAGCATCCTTAAATTAGGGTTAAGAGATTGATAAATGGTACCTCTTAACTAGCAAGCTGTTTAGCAAAGCTCATAAGCACTAGTTTAGAAAATGTAATATTTCTATTCAAAATTGAGAATGCTGCCACCCACACCTTTCAAACGGCTCTCTTTCAAAAAAAAAAAAGATATTGCCTGCAGACAGCGGTTCAAACATAGAGAGCTTTGAAAGTGTAACCTTTGTGTGTCCTCTGTTTGAAAGGAAGAGCTACCAACCTTAGCCATCTGAAACAGTTGCCAAGGATACATGGAGTAGCTAGAAAATCGAGACTTAGTTAATCCAAGTTCCCCCACTGGTTCAAACATTTTTTTTTTTTTTTATTTTCACAGACTAATGCTTCTCTTTAAGCACCAAACAAAGTGCATTAGGCAACTTGGGTTTTCTTTCTTGTCACCATTCTCAGCAAAACGCTAGAGCTCAACACCCACTGTTGGGTAGGGATCGTCTCTGTTGCCAAATTGTACTCTCCAAGAGCTTAGTACGGTGTTCTGCACACAGTAAGTGCTCAATATGAATGAATGAATGAACACAAGCTGTCCTGCCATACCCAACAAATCTAGTGCAAGTATGCATCAGAGCTTACCTGATACAAAACCATTAATGGGATTAATAAGAATTGTGTATCCACCAGTCCAATCATCTCTAATAATAATGATGATGGCATTTGTTAAGCGCTTACTATGTGCAAAGCACTGTTTTAAGCGATGGGGAGGTTACAAGGTGATCAGTTTGATCCCACAGGAGGCTCACAGTCTTCATCCCCATTTGACAGATGAGGTAACTGAGGCACAGATGTTAAGTGACTTGCCCAAAGTCACAAAGCTGACAATTGGCAGAGCTGGGATTTGAACCCGCGACCTCTGACTCCAAAGCCTGTGCTCTTTCCACTGAGCCATGCTGCTTCTCTGCTTCTCTAATGGTTATCACTAAGACTATGGAGCTTGGCTATTAGAAAAAAATGGCACAGCCACAGACAGTTGTACAGTAGGATGAATGGGGAAATTGTGGAAAGTAAGACTATCAAGATCTTTCAGGATTTTTCTGGAAAGAGGGACACGGCACTTTTCAGCTGGAAGTCAAGAAGCCTGGTTACTTTTACACTAAAGGATGCGGTTTTGATGTCTCGCCAATTCATGTCCATATCACACTTATCTATTATTTGAGCAGCAAATTTTTTCATGGTATTTGTTATGCCCGTACTATGTGCCAGGCACTGTACTTAGTGCTGGGGTAGATCCAAGCTAATCGTCATCAATGGTATTTACTGAGCGTTTGCTCTATGCAGGGCACTGTCCCAAGTGTTTGGGAGAGCACAGTTGGTAGACACGTTCTCTACCCAGAACAAGCTAATCGGGTTGGACACAGTCCCTTTTCCACCCAGGGCTCAGTCTTAATATTACTCTATTTATTTATTATTACTCTATTTATTATTGCTCTATTTATTTATTATTACTCTATTTATTTATTTTACTTGTACCTATCTATTCTATTTATTTTATTTTGTTAGCATGTTTGGTTTTGTTCTCTGTCACCCCCTTCTAGACTGTGAGCCCACTGTTGGGTAGGGACTGTCTCTATATGTTGCCAGCTTGTACTTCCCAAGCGCTTAGTACAGTGCTCTGCACACAGTAAGCTCTCAATAAATACGATTGATTGACTGATTGATTGATTAATCCCTACTTTACAGATGAGGTGACTGAGGCCCAGAGAAGCGAAGTGACTTGCCCAAGGTCACGAGGCAGACACTTGGCTGAGTCAGAATCAGAACCCAGATCCTGGCTTCCATGCCTGGGCTCTTTCCACTAGGCCATGCTGCCTCTCCTTCTAATTAGAAATACTAAAAGCTGATTTTATAAGCTACAGGAAAACAGCACTGGCCAGAAAACCATCATTATTATTCATCTTTGAATCATCTTCAAACATCAGAGAAGTTAATTGTATCTTTTCCTCCAGATATTTATTTCTAGTACCTCCCTCTTACAGGTACTCCTTCTTTGTGGCTAGAGCATGGGCCTGGGAATCTAATACTGGCTCTGCCACATCTGCTGGGTGACGTTGGGCATATCACTCAACTTCCCTGGGCCTCAGTTCCTTCATCTGTAAAATGGGGATTAAGAGTGTGAGCCCCACGTGGGACAGGGACTGTGTCGAACCTAATTCATTTGAACCTACTCCAGCACTTAGGACAAGGCTTGGCACATAGAAAGCACTTAAGTACCATAAGGATCATTAGATCTTCTAATAATGATGGCATTTGCTAAGCACTTACTATGTGCGAAGCACTGTTCTGAGCACCGGGGAGGTTACAAGGTGATCAGGTTGTCCCATGGGGGGGCTCGGTCTTCATCCCCATTTAACAGATGAGGTCACTGAGGCCCAGAGAAGCGAAGTGACTTGACCAAGGTCACAAGGCAGACACTTGGCTGAGTCAGAATCAGAACCCAGATCCTGGCTCCCATGCCTGGGCTCTTTCCATTAGGCCATGCTGCCTCTCCTTCTAATTAGAAATACTAAAAGCTGATTTTATATGCTACAGGAAAACAGCACTGGCCAGAAAACCATCATTATTATTCATCTTTGAATCATCTTCAAACATGAGAGAAGTTAATTGTATCTTTTCCTCCAGATATTTATTTCTAGTACCTCCCTCTTAGAGGTACTCCCTCTTTGTGGCTAGAGCATGGGCCTGGGAATCTAATCCTGGCTCTGCCACGTCTGCTGGGTGACATTGGGCATATCACTCAACTTCCCTGGGCCTCAGTTCCTTCATCTGTAAAATGGGGATTAAGAGTGTGAGCCCCATGTGGGACAGCGACTGTGTCGAACCTAATTCATTTGAACCTACTCCAGCACTTAGGACAAGGCTTGGCACATAGAAAGCACTTAAGTACCATAAGGATCATTAGATCTTCTAATAATGATGGCATTTGCTAAGCGCTTACTATGTGCGAAGCACTGTTCTAAGCGCCGGGGAGGTTACAAGGTGATCAGGTTGTCCCATGTGGGGGGGGCTCAGTCTTCATCCCCATTTAACAGATGAGGTCACTGAGGCCCAGAGAAGTGAAGTGACTTGCCCAAAGTCACACACCTGACAAGTGGCAGAGCTGGGATTTGAACCCATGACCCCTGACTCCAAAGCCCGGGCTTTTTCCACTGAGCCACGCTGCTTCTCTGCTGCTTCTAGACTGTGAGCTCGTTGCTGGGTAGGGACCGTCTCTCTACGTTGCCGACTTGTACTTCCCAAGCATTTAGTACAGTGCTCTGCACACAGTAAGCGCTCAATAAACACGACATTGAATTAGATGCTAAAATCTGCTTGAATTTACAGTAGAATATTATGGAGAGAATATGTCAGTGGTCCTAAAGGCAGAAGGGGGAAAAATTCTAAACTCTATACCCATTTGCCCCGGGCAATCAATCCCTTGGAGTTATTGAGCGCTTACTGTGTGCATGGTACTGTGCTAAGCGCTTGAATGTGATGCTGCCCCAGTTCAGGCTGCCCTGCCAGGGCCCTCCTGAGGCCCCTGGGGAAGAAGAGTTATATTTCCTTCCTGCATCATCAGAACCTAGCAACTCCGTCTCTCAGCTTCTAGTCAATTATCTTCCCTCTATATTTAGTCCCAGGTGAAGGTACTCCTCCCAGGCGGTGCTAAGCGGAGCTGAATTTTACCAACTGGCTCAAGGCTAATGGATCAGGATACGGCCACTGACCGTTGATGCTTGCCCACTGAACATCAGGGGTAACCTGCCATGCGAAAGGATTCATCAGGCTGCAACCAAGTCCGTGGATTCCCCCCCGACCTCGCTCTTTAAATGAAACTAGACACCCGGTAAGGGGTCAGTCGGTGCATGAAACGAAATGAGACCCCTGGCATCTGGAGATGATCCTTTTCCTGAAGGAGGAAATCTCTAAATCAATCAACGGAAAGAAAAATCTCCATGGCCAGGTCTGAAACATTTCCTCTTTGCTGCAGTGCAGCCTCTCTCTGGTGCAGCCTACGTAAATAGGGGCTAAGCAACGATGACAGAGTTTGATTTGCTGGCCTAAAACCTGTTACGCTGCAATTTTTTAAAAAAGAGGAAAATGTCATCGCCTGTAAACCTGGAAACAAAACCCAGCTGATACGTGGTTTTTGTATTTTTTTTTTTTAATTGATCTCCAGCTGCCATCTACTTCATTAGCAACTTAATTAGTTCCAAATTAGCTTTCTAATCAAGTGCTTTACAATCTGTCTGTGATCAGGTGGTTTGCGGGTGGTGACTGGAGAGGCCAGTTTTGAGTGAGCTGCTGAGGTCAAAGAGCAGACTTCCTGGTAAAAGGCCAAACATCCACCAGAAGGATCTCTGATGTCAACGTGCTCCCCGAGAGAATGTCCCAGAGGGAAGCAGTGGCTGGCTGCTCCACTTTTCCTCTCCTATTTTTGGCTCTTTGGCTTTCCTTGGCTTGGTAAAAGCCTTCAATTACCAGGGATTAGAACCCGGGTCCTTCCGACTCCCAGGCCTGCAGAGATTCACTAGGCCACGCTGCTTCGCTCACTGTGGAGAGACCTTCCTCTCCTGTTGGAGCCCTGCACATTAATGTGCCCATTCTCACACAAGCAGATGCCACGAATAAAGCAGTGACTATGTGCCATCAATTCTGCAGGGCAAGCTGACTGTCTAGCTGCTGACCAAAAATCCCCCTAGGCAAAGTCTACTTTCCTAACCTGGTCACAAAGTGCTCAAGAGAGAACATGAAGAAATTCAACAGGCTCCAGCTGAATCTGGTACTTGACTGTGAAGAGGAATCTGCGACAAGAAAGTCAGAATTTGGAGATAAAGAGATAAAAAAGGGCCGGCTCAACGGCAACAAGAAACTACAGAAGCAGCATGGCTCAGAGGAAAGAGCCCGGGCTTTGGAGTCAGAGGTCATGGGTTCAGACCCCGGCTCCACCAATTGTCAGCTGTGTGACCTTGGGCAAGTCACTTAACTTCTCTGCGCCTCAGTTACCTCATCTGTAAAATGGGGATTAAGACTGTGAGCCCCATGGGGGACAACCTGATCCCCTTGTAACCTCTCCAGCGTTTAGAACAGTGCTTTGCATATGGTAAGTGCTTAATAAATGCCATCATTATTATTACTACTTGTTCCTCAACAATTTTGGTCCTATGTTAAACTGCTTCATGTTTCATACTTAGAGAAGCAGCGTGGCTCAGTGGAAAGAGCATGGGCTTTGGAATCAAAGGTCATGGGTTCAAATCCCGGCTCTGCCAATTGTCAGCTGTGTGACCTTGGGCAAGTCACTTGGCTTTTCTCGGCCTCAGTCACCTCATCTGGAAAATGGGGACTAAGACCATGAGCCCTACGTGGGACAACCTGATCACCTTGTAACCTCCCCAGTGCTTAGAACAGTGCTTTGCAAATAGTAAGCGCTTAATAAATGCCATCATCATCATTATTATTATTATTAGAACACTGCTTTGCACATGGTAAGTGCTTAATAAATGCCATCATTATTATTATTACAGGTTACATCACTTGAGGGCCACTGTTTCCATGAGAAATGTGGGCCCAAGACCTAACAGGGCCTGTCAAGCCTAGGCTGGGCTCAAAGAATCTACGATCCCTCGAGAAAAATATTCACGGAAGACAACATCCAATCCCTTCGAGTAATATTTCAAAGCCTGGCACAGGGAGTGCTGTCGCTTCCTCGGCTAGGGTTAGGAATGACGCCGGGATGAGATAAAGGGCTGGAAAACAGACTGTTGAAATGGCGGGTGCTTTTTTGACTGCTGTTTTCAACTGTTCACATTGGGAGCTACATCCGGGTGGGCCAAACGGAATGCGTTAGGCAACATTAACTAGAGCTCCCCTACATCCATTAAATTCACCTAACCGTGGGCCACCGACAACTGGCAAGGTCACCTTTAGAGAGTGCCAATATTTCACGTCAATGTCCAACTATCAAAGAGAACCAAAGAAGCCAAGCCCAGACAGGCGGGTGCTCCTTTTCTCAGACCCTTAGGTAAAATTAGCTTCTTCCTGCCCTTGGGAAAGCCACAGAAGCAGCGTGGTTTAGAGGTTAGAGCTCGGCCTGGGGAGTCAGAAGGTAATGGGTTCTACTCCCGGCTCCACCACTTGTCCGCTGTGTAAACTGGGCAAGTCACTTCACTGTGCCTCAGTTACCTCCTCTGTAAAACGGGGATTGAAACTGTGAGCCCCATATGGGACAGGGACTGTGTCCAACTTGATTGGCTTGTATTCACCCCAGGGCTTAATACAGAGTACATAGTAAGCACTTAACAAATAACACCATTATTAGTATTATAGAATAGCACCAGATAAGAAGCTCTAATCATTATCTACGCTACCGGAGACTAAGGCAAAAAGTCACATGGTGGCGAATGAGTGCAGAGCATTCATTCATTCAATCATATGATGAGGATCTTGACAGTTATCTAAAAGTACCATGCCAAACCCAGTAGAACACTAGTTAACCCTGGTCCAGATACCTGCATATTTCATTCATTCATTCAATCGGATTTATTGAGCGCTTACTGGTGCAAAGCACTGTTCTAAGCACTGGGGGAAAGAGTACAGCATTACAATAAACAGACACATCCCCTGTCCATCACGAGCTCACTGAGTGCTTGGGACAGTACACTATAACAAAGTTGGAAGACACATTCCCTCCCCAAAAGGATGGAACTAATTACAATGCTAAAAGACCTGGGAAATTTCGCCATCCCATACCCATAATTCTATTTATTTATTTTGATGCTACTGATGCCTGTCTACTTGTTTTGTTTTGTTGTCTGTCTCCCCCTTCTAGACTGTGAGCCCGTTGTTGGGTAGGGATTGTCTCTGTTGTCGAATTGTACTTTCCAAGTGCTTAGTTCAGTGCTCTGCACACAGCAAGTGCTCAATAAATCCGACAATAAATGAATGACATATGCAGGTATCTGGAGCAGGGTTAACTAGTGTTCTACTGTGTTTGGCATGGTACTTCATTCATTCATTCAATCGTATTTATTGAGCGCTTACTGTGTGCAGAGCACTGTACTAAGCGCTTGGGAAGTACAAGTTGGAGTACAAGTACAAGCTCTTTCCACTGAGCCACGCTGCTTCTATACTACTTTTAGATAACTGTCTAGATTCTCATCCACCCGAGATGTAATGAGCGAGGGAGATAATTTATGGAGCTGCCTGTGGAATGAGGTTGGTTTCTGAAGTGTCCATGTATCTCCCTAAAATCCTGGAAATCCGCATACAGAACAAGAGATTCCTGGACAACAAAGGGAACGAAAAGTTCATAGGAAAGTTAACACTTACAGTCGTAGCTCTTCGAAGGATTTCACCGAATAGAGGGGGGAATTTGGATCCCGCTGCAGGACTTCCACTTGGTTTGTGTTGTCGACGAGATTACTGCGGATCAGCTTGTTTAGCAATGACTGTGCAGCCCTGTCCTCTGCAGGAGAGAAAGCACAGTTTACGTGAGATGGCTGATCCGACTGAATGAATGAATTGGATACGATTCGATACGACTGAATGAATGATCCAAAGAACCCAAGAAGTGGCTGTGAATCCCTCTGCTGCTAAAAGGTATATCACTTCTCTGACCATCATAATAATAATAATTATTATTATTATACTTAAGTGATTACTAGATGCCAATAATAATAATAATAATAGTAATAATGGCATTTATTAAGGGCTTACTATATGCAAAGCACTGTTCTAAGCGCTGGGGAGGTTACAAGGTGATTGGGTTGTCCCACGGGGGGCTCAGAGTCTTAATCCCCATTTTACAGATGAGGCAACTGAGGCCCAGAGAAGTTAAGTGACTTGCCCAAAGTCACACAGCTGACAAGTGGCAGAGCCGGGATTTGAACCCATGACCTCTGACTCCAAAGCCCGGGCTCTTTCCACTGAGCCACGCTGCCAAGCAATGCTGGGGTAGATACCAGCAAATCGGGTTGGACACAGTCCCTGTCCTACATAGGTCTGTCTTTTTTTAGAAATGAGGTAACTGAGGCATAGAGAAGTTAAGTGACTTGCCCACGGTCCCTCAGCAGACAGGTGGCAGAGCGGGGATTAGAACCCAAGTCCTCTGACTCCTTGGGCCATGCTGCTTTTGAAACGGTGGAATGAAGTCTCTCCACATTGTGCGTGTGAGAGACAGAAAAAGGCCTAATAAAACATACATCTCCTTTGGGGTTTGAGAGTCAGGCCCAAATGGCTAGCCAACAAATAGTAACTGAACACATGGCACTGTGCTAGCTGAGAACAGGAGACAGGAGAGGTCCAAATGTGGAAACAGCAACCCTGCCTCGGGAGTTCTGCTGAAAGGAAATTCCAGCTCCCCTTCCATTTTTCCTTCATATTCCACACACTACCTTTAAACCAGACCCCTTCCATTACGAGTGCTAGGCACAAATGGGGGAGAGACACGGATCCAGGAGAAAGACGAAAGGGGAAGTCAAAGAAACCCTGGCTGGGTGAGCCTATGGCATTTACTGCTGCCTTAAAAGCACCATCTGGGATAAAGTGGCAAACAGCAGCTCCTTGAGAGAGGCCAGAGTCTCCCTCTTCCCCCACCACCTCTCTTTTATCACCCCAGGGCCATCCAGACTGACTCGATTCTGTTCCTTCCAATTCTTCCTTTGACCCAGGCCACAAATCCAAGCCACTACCGGCAGTAACCACAATGAAGAGTCGCAAAACGCAGAAACCTTTTTAAGCCCCACATGAGCATATCGCCTGTCTTTTTTTAGCCAGGAAATCCATGAATTAGGCGGTGACCATGTTTTTACCTGAAATACGCAGCCCAAACCACAACTCCTGATAGGTGCTGAAATTTGTGGCATCGCTGATGTCATCGATTGAACTCGATTTACTCTAAGATGTCAACCACGAATTTCTTTAGAGAAATTACTAAAACACTAAAACACTAAAGTGTTTTAAGTTAAAGAACGAGGCTGTAGTTACCTTTCTCCTCATCTTCAGTCTTTTCCGCATTGTTATCGGTTTTGACAACGGCACCTGAAGCAGATGGACTGGACATTACTCGAGGGTTCATATCGACACCCGCCCCCACATACTGGCTGAAACCATTCCGGTGCTAGACTTATTTTAGTAGCCCAAACGCATCAGATCTCGGCTTCCTCATGGCAAACTCGTTTGGGACTACTCCTATTGCACATTATACAATTAGCACTCCCAGGACAATCAGTGGTATTTACTGAGGGCAGAGCATTCATTCATTCATATTTATTGAGCGCTTACTGTTTGCAAAGCACTGTTCTAAGCACTGAGGGAAGAGTACAACATAACAGTAAACAGACACATCCCCTGTCCATCGCGAGCTCACTGGGTGCTTGGGAGAGTACAATATAACAAAGTTGCAGGACACATTCCCTCCCCACAAGGATGGAACGAATTACAATGCCAGAAGGCCTGGGAAATTTCGCCAAGAGCCACCCCCATCCCCGCCAGTCAGTCGTATTTACTGAGCACGTACTGTGTGAGGGCACTGTATGTGTTAAGTGCTTGGGAGAGTGCAATATACAATGGACACATTCCTGCCCACAACGAGCTCACAGTCTAAGGGGGGAGACAGACATTAATAGAAATAAGTAACATATATTTACACATTTGCTGTGGGGCTGGGAGGGAGGATGAATGAAGAAGTAAGGAAGAGCAGCGTGGAAGGGAGTGGGAAAGGAGGAGGAAGGCTTAATTCGGGAAGGGAATGGGAGAAGAGCTTAGTCTGGGAAGGCTTCTTGGAGGAGATATGCCTTCAATAAGGCCCTGAAGTGGGGGAGAGCAATTACCCGTCTGATAACTTGGACCACTCCTATTGCACATTACCCAATTAAAACTCCCAAGACAATCGATGGTATTCACGGAGCGCTTACTGGGTGCAGAGCGTTCACTCGATCAGAGTTGTCATTCTAGAGGGTTTGCATTTGTAGGCATGAGAATCCTTAAGACTACACCTGCAAGGTGTTTACAATTTCGAAGGGGACGAGGGTCTGAAACAATTGGCGGGTCAGATTAAGCCCCCTGAGGGATTCCCCTCCAGCTGGGGGAGTGGTGGCAGTTATGGTGACAGGCTGCCATGCAGGCATTTGGGCGATTCCCACTGGCCACAGCCCTGGACTGTCCAGTGCTGCCCAGCTATGGGGTTTGTGGAGAGGTGCAAAGTGGGGTGGGGAGGACATGCAGCACGCCAAAGTAGTCCTGAGAGGGTTGGGAGTCGTGGTATTTGCAAAAAAAAAAATTCACCATATTTACTGAGCGTCTGCTGTGGGCAGAGCATTGTACTATGCACACGGAAGAGGTCACTACAAGTTAGTAGACCCATTCCCTGCCCACGGTGAGCTTCAATCGAGGCAGTACAAACTCCTGCTAAGCTTCACCTTTCACCCTAACAATAATAATAATAATGATGGCATTTATGAAGCGCTTACTATGTGCAAAGCACTGTTCTAAGCGCTGGGGAGGTTACAAGGTAATAAGGTTGTCCCACGGGGGGCTCACAGTCTTAATCCCCATTTTACAGATGAGGGAACTGAGGCATAGAGAAGTGAAGTGACTTGCCCAAGGTCAGCTGACAACTGGCGGAGCCGGGATTGGAACCCATGACCTCTGACTCCAAAGCCTGTGCTCTTTCCACTGAGCCATGCTGCCTAGCAAGCTAACGGAACTGGGTAAAGGGCCTGTTGGGTAAAATCGAGAGGGCATCATCTCATACAGTAGTTGAGGGCCAGGCGACTTCCAAACTAGATCAAGGCTGGACCAAATGGCTGAGGTTACCGTTCTCCAAACCTGCTTCTGATATTTACCGAGCATCGTATCAAGTCGGAGCTGCATAAAGCCAGAGGACGTGTGAAAAATAAACAAACCAAAAAAGTCAGTATATCTCCACACTTGCTTATAGTCACTAGAAACTCACCATTGGCCTCTGGCTTAGGTTTTTCTTCCTTGAGATGCAAGTTGCTCAACTGTAAGGGAGGAAACAAAGAATAAAAATGTTAGACACAGTTCCTAGTCGAACAGAATCTACCTTTAACCAAGAGTCTCCTCAGTGAATCTGTACCCAGGAACACATCAACCTCAAAGATCACCTGGATGTAGAGGTTCTGGGTCTTTTGTTTAAATGCTTGTAGAAATGAGTTTCAAATCTTTGGTGAAGGCTGAAGGAGCCTGCGGCCCAACTCGGTTGGAGAGGGAGATGGAGAAAGGAAAGGTGTAGAGAGGATGGAAGAAAATACAAAGCTTTAAGGACAAATTTTCTCCTATTTACACATTCATATTCCCTCCCTGCTTCAATAAGAGGAATATGCTTTGTTCCTAAGGTCGGGCACTTCCCTTTCCCAAAAGGCGGCAGTTTCTCCAGTGGTTGCGGCCCAAAAAGGCAGCTTCTGCGGCACGCTGCGGGGAAGAATGGCCCACTAGAGCAGTCCTTTTGTGTGGTAACACCAATCACCTCTACTTCATCCCAATTTTCCCAGACCTCTGGGGTATCTCTGACATCACGGACCACTCGCCCGGCCCTGAGAAACACCTTTGGTTTTATGGCTCCAGTTCCCTTTTGGGCCCATCCTCCGTCTCCTTTGCCGGCTCTTCCCCTGCCTCCCATCCACTAACTGTGGCTCTACTCTGAAGGCTGTTCTGGGCCCCTTTTCTTACTCATCGGTTCCCATAGTTTCAAAGACCACCTCTTCGCAGTTGACTCCCAAACCTTGGCATTATCTTTGGCCCGGTGCCAAATCCCATCAGCCTTTCCTTCACAACAGTTCCAGGATCTGCCCCTTCCTCTCCTCGGGGCCGGGTGCTTGCCAAATCTTGCCTTGACTAGTGCATCAGCCTCCTTCCTGGTCTCCCTGCTTCTAGCCTCTCCTCTCTCCAACATATAATTCGGCGCCCTGGCTTAGTGGATAAAGCGCACGCCTGGGGGTCAGAGAAGGACCTGACTCCGCCACCCATCTGCTGTGTGACCTTGGGCAAGTTGCTTCACTTAATAATAATAATAATAATAATAATGATGACATTTATTAAGCACTTATTCATTCATTCAATCGTATTTATTGAGCGCTTACTGTGTGCAGAGCACTGGACTAAGCGCTTGGGAAGTACAAGTTGGCAACATATAGAGACGGTCCCTACCCAACAATGGGCTCACAGTCTAGAAGGGGGAGACAGAAAACAAAACAAAACATATTAACAAAATAAAATAAATAGAATAAATATGTACAGGTAAAAGAAATAGAGTAATAAATACGTACAAACATATATACATATATACAGGTGCTGCGGGGAAGGGAAGGAGGTAAGGTGGGGGGGATAGAGAGGGGGAGAGGAAGGAGGGGGCTCAGTCTGGGAGGGCCTCCTGGAGGAGGTGAGCTCTCAGTAGGGCCTTGAAGGGAGGAGCTTACTAAGTGCAAAGCACTGCTCTAAGCACTGGATCTCTGGGCCTCAGTTGCTTCATCTGTAAAATGGGCATTAAGAGTGTGAGCCCCATGTGGGACGGGGACTGTGTCCAACTTGACTGACTTGTATCTACAAAGCACTTAGAAGAGTAATTGGCACGCACGCACATAACACACACGTAATTGTTAAGTGATTATATTCACACGCTTCCCTGCCCAGACCATTTTTCTCAAATGTTCTCACTCCCCTAAGAACCTCCAAGATTGTCCACTCCAGGCCCAGCAGAAACTCTTGAGCATTGTCTTTTAGGATCCCATCTGCTCTCTCCCTCCTACTTATCTACCCTCCTTCCACTTGGCGCTCTTCATTTTTAAAAAAAATGGTATTCGTTTACTTAGTACATGTCAGGCACTGTACTAAACACTAGGATAGGTACAAGCTCACCTGGTCGGAGCCAGTCCTTGTCCAATCTGGGGATCCAGACTCTGAACCCGATTTTACAGGTAACAGGCGCAGAGAAGTGGAGTGATTTGCCCAAGGTCACAGAGCAGACAGCAGCCGAGACGGGATTAGAACCCGGGTCCTCGGACTCCCAGATGTGTGCCCTTTCCACTGGGCACACTGCTCCTCAAGCTAATCTTTGAAGCAGCGGTGGCTCGGTGGCAAGAGCCCGGGCTTCGGGGTCAGAGGTCACGGGTTCAAATCCCAGCTCTCCCAATTGTCAGCTGTGTGACTTTGGGCAAGTCACTTCACTTCTCTGGGCCTCAGTTACCTCATCTGTAAAATGGGGATGAAGACTGTGAGCCCCCCGTGGGACAACCTGATCACCTTGTAACCTCCCCAGTGCTTAGAACAGTGTTTCGCACATAGTAAGCACTTAATAAATGCCATTATTATTATTAATCTACTCGCTGTGCCGCTGTTCCCCTGCTAACCATTTATTCACACCCAACCTGCACCTCAAATCCCTCCCACTTGAAATGTGACAGACCTCTGCTCTCCCCTCTTTCAAAGCACCACAGAACTTAGGTCCCCCCAAGGAGGCCTTTTCCAATTACTTTCTCCTCTCCCCTTTTTATGCTCCCAGCAACTACAGAGCCTACTGGATACAGCCCAGGCTGGGAGTCAGAAGGCTCTGGGTTCTAATCCCGGCCCTGCCACTTGTCAGCTGTGTGATCTTGGGCAAGTCACAACACTTCTCTGTACCTCCGTCACCTCATCTGTAAAATGGGGATTAAGACCGTGAGCCCCACGTTGGACAGTGACTGAATCCAATCCGATTAGTCTGTATCCACCCCAGTGCTTAGAACAGTGCCTGGCACACAGTAAGTGCTTAACACACACCATTAAGCCCCCTGCCATACACACACACACACACACACACACACACACACACAACCAAAAAAATCCAAAACAAAACCGCACCACCCAAAGACTCACAATCTCCTTCGCACTTTAGTACCTAGCCTACATATTCTACTACTTAGGCACTAATTGGTGGTCAGATCCCCTTTTCTTTCTGCCACCTATTGTATTTATTTCAATGTCTGTCTCCCCTGGCGGTAGGCTCCTCGAGGGCTGGGGTCATGCCGACTAATAATAATGCTGGTATTTGTTAAGCGCTTCCTATGTGCAAAGCACTGTTCTAAGCGCTGGGGTATATACAAGGTAATCAGGTTGTCCCACGAGGGGCTCGGTCTTCATCCCCATTTTCCAGATGAGGGAACTGAGGCCCAGAGAAGTGAAGTGACTTGCCCCAAGTCACACAGCTGACAAGTGGCGGAGCCGGGATTTGAACCCATGGCCTCTGCCTCCAAAGCCCGGGCTCTTTCCACTGAGCCACGCTGCTTCCCTGACTAATCCTACTGTACTCTCCCAGGTGCTTAAACAGGTGCCTGGCACACAGTCAGTGCTCAATAAATATGACTGTGTTCAGAGCATTCATTCATCCAGTCAATCAATCATATTTATTGAGCACTTACTGTGTGCAGAGCACTGTACTAAGCGCTTGGGAAGTACAAGTTGGCACGAAGCAGACAGAGCTGGAGAATGCCAAAGGCCCATTTGGCGTGGGAAGAGCCTCAGTAGAAAACGACTTGATGGCCCGTTTCCACTCGTTTGGTGGGCCAATATTCGAGCTCCGATTCCCATACCTTTTAACTACGACGCTGCCCCGCTGATCTTCCAGGCAGGGAAGAGCCTCAGCAGAGACACCCGGGGATCTACAGCAATCCACACCCTGCAAGGTAAACGCCACAACCCATCTGGCAAGCCGGCACCGTACGCCAAAGGCACAGCTCCTCCTCAGTTGGTAGAATTTACTGAGTGCCTACTACAGGGGTGGCCAGCAGGCACCCACCTGACTGTGGAGGGTGGCCTGCCTGCCATTTTTTTCCCCCCACCAAAAAAATATTTTTACCTAATTAGTCCGCACACACGTGAACTCACTACTGGGTCAGTAGGGCCTAAACCATAATTGACTGGACTGGACACACCCACAGTTCTCACGGACTAGACCGAATCTGGTCGACGACTAGCAACAGGCTTGTAACCGTCTGGCTTCTACCCAGCGCTTAGAACATAGTAAGCTCTTAATAAATGCCATTATTATTATTATTATTATTAATCAATCAGTGGTATTTATTGAGTGCTTACTATGTGCAGAGCCCCGGACTTGCCAATCAAATTGATTAAACTCTTCTGAATAGCTAAAACGCTAGGCTTCCCGGTTACCAATTTTAAAAAAAACTGTGTGCAGCCCATACTCATTTTTCTAGATATGTGGCTTGCTACATCCCTGGCTTACCGCGTGCTGAACACGTACTGGGCACAGAGTGCCGGGCTTACAGTTTCCACTGTTGAGATCAGTCAGGTTCTTAAAACATCAACACAAGAAACAGTCAAGAACTTACCCGGGTTGGTTGTGGAGAGCCCAAGTATCCCCGGTGCTCATTCTTACCGCTGTAGAGAGAGGACTTCATCTCCCAAGAGGGTGAATTCCCTGCCGTTCAACTTTCTGTCCCTGACGCCTTCAATTTCTCGGTCCTACACAACGTAGTCTTTCGGGCCCAGTGCAGGAGTTAGAAATCCCCTGGGCCAATTCTCTCCCCTCAGGATTTGGGGCTACATTGGCTACTTCCCCAAAGACATACACTGCAGCGTTTGGGTGTTTTACTGTACTTGTTAAGCACTCATTATGGTCAAACACTGTTCTAAGCGTGAGGTAGGTACAAGTCAATTAGGTGGGACACCGTCTCTGTCCCACAAGGGGCTCACGGTCTAAAGGAGGAAGAAATATCCCCACTTTACGGCTGAGGAAACTGAGGCACAGTGCTCCTCAGAGGTGGCTGGTTGAAAGAGAAATCCCAAGGCATAGTCGCCTCATAATTCTCTCCCCGCGAATCAATGGTATTTGAGCACTTACTGTGTTCAGAGCATTCATTCATCCAGTCATACTTATTGAGCACTTACTACTCATTCAATTGTATTTGAACGCTTACTGTGTGCAGAGCACTGAACTAAGCGCTTGGGAAAATACAATACAGCAATAAACAGTCACATTCCCTGCCCACAACGGGCTTACATTCTAGCGTGAGGGAGACAGACACCAATACATGTCTGCCAATGTCAATACATGTCAATGTCATGTCAATACAATACATGGGAGATGAAGTCCTCTATCTACAGACATCAGAGGAGCAGCGTGGCTCAGTGGAAAGAGCCCGGGCTTTGGAGTTAGAGGTCATGGGTTTGAATCCCGACTCCCCCACATGTCTGCTGTGTGACCTTGGGCAAGTCACTTAACTTCTCTGAGCCTCAGTTACCTCATCTGTAAAATGGGGATTAAGACTGTGAGCCCCATGTGGGACAACTTGATCACCTTGTAAACGCCCCCCCAGTGCTTAGACCAGTGCTCTGCACATAGTAAGCACTTAACAAATGCCATTAAAAAAATACGAATATATAAAATTAGATATGTGCAGTGTACTAAGCACTGTACTAAGTGCTTGGAAAAGTATGACACAGGGTTAGTAGACACGATCCCTGCCCTCAAAGAACTTACATTCTTGTGGAGGAGACCATAGTTTCAGACATGAAAAATAACATCCACAAAGGTTCCTCTCCGGGAAAACAAGGCAACTCTAAGTTACTAGAATTTGAGTCAGTTTTCACCCCAGCACCCAGGTTTAGGGTGTCACTTGAGAGAACTTAGATGCACGGCAAGGAGCAATGCTGTCGGGTCAGGTCAACCCGGCTCTCGTGAAGTGAGGGGGAATTTCCCATACCACTGCATTCCATGCAAAGCCCACTAGGAAAAATCCAATTAGGGTCTGGAGCTAGAAAGGAGGAGCTGGAAGCACTACAGAAGTGAAGAAGCCAACAGGACTATCCTTACCCTAAAAGGAAGGACGACTCCATTTAAAAGTGACTAAAATGGGAGTTTAGTTAGCGCAGAATTCACCAAGTTTGATTTATACAACCAACTAAAATAAGTACACATCAAAAAGAAAATTCCTATTCAACTGTAGCCAGGTTTAATAGAAATAATCATTGAGGTATTCATTAAGTGCTTGCTATGCGCCTAGCCCTGTTCTAAAGATACAAATTAATCAGATCAGACAGACCCTGTCCCACATGGAGCTCACGGTCATTCATTCAATTGTATTTATTGAGCGCTTACTGTGTGCAGAGCACTGTACTAAGTGCTTGGGAAGTACAAGTCCACAACAGATAGAGATGGTCCCTACCTAACAACGGGCTGACAGTCCATAGAAAGGGGAGACAGACAATGAAACAAAACAAGTAGACAGGTGTCAAAAGTCAGAATAAACAGAATTATAGCTATATGCACATCATTAATAAAACAGAGTAGTAAATACGTGAAAGTAAAATTAAGTAATAAATACTTTAATAAGTAATACTGAGGCTATTTCTGAATCCTGCCTTCAGCAGTAGCTTTATTGTGGAACAATCAGTTCAGTCAATGCTAGCCAGTTGCTTACACTGGGCAGAACACTGTGCTAAGAGCTTGAAAGGATACATTACATGATGAGAAGCAGCGTGGCTCAGTGGAAAGAGCACAGGCTTTGGAGTCAGAGGTCATGGGTTCAAATCCCAACTCTGTCAATTGTCAGCTGTGTGACTTTGGGCAAGCCACTTGACTTCTCTGGGCCTCAGTTGCCTCATCTGTAAAATGGGGATTAAGACTGTGAGCCCCCCCCCCCGTGGGACAACCTGATCACCTTGTAACCTCCCCAGTGCTTAGAACAGTGCTTTGCACATAGTAAGTGCTAAATAAATGCCATTATCATTTGGGAGACATCATCCCTGCCGTCAAGGAGCTAACATGGGGGAGGCAGACAGTAATAAATATTTCAAGGAGGAGACAACGGAGTGTAAGTGAATATACATAAATCCTGTGGGATGGGGTGGGGGAGAAGACTGTAAACTCACTGTGGGCAGGGAACGTGTCTATTGTTGCACAGTACTTTCCCAAGCGCTTAGTTGAGTGTTCTGCGCACAGTAAGCACTCAATAAATACGCTTGAATGAAAAAATGAGTTCCTAAGTGCTTAGGTGGGGGTGAGACTAAATGCATGGGTGACGAGTCGGGGGGAATGAAACCTTTTTCTGGGAAAGCTTGCTAAAGTAATGATTTCAGTAGAGCTTTGAAGATAGGGGAGAGTGCTGGTCTGTCTGGTATATATGGGGAGGAATTTCCAAGCAGGAGGGAGGGTATGATGGCAAGTGAGGTGAGAGTGAGAAGCTGCGTGGTCTACTGGATAGAGCACCGCCTGGGGCAAGTCGCTTCACTTCTCTGGGCCTCCGCTTCCTCACCTGTAAAATGGGACTAATACTGTGAGCCTCACGTGGGATAGGGACTGTGTCCAACCTGACATGTTGTATCTACCCTAACCCGTAACACAATGCCTGGCACGTGGTTAGCACTTAATTACCATTAAAAAAAAGTGAGAATGTCAGTAGTAGAGGAGCAAAGCGAGTGGGCCCGGCGTAGCGGAAATGGGGCGAAGGTGTGCAAAGGGGGAGAGAGACCCGACTGGGTGCCTTGAATCTGACGGTGAGGAGCTTCTGCTTGATGTGGAGACGGATAGGCAGCCATCGGGGTACTCTAGTGGGGAGAGGCGTATAAAACGACTTTTTAGAAAGATGATCCGGGCAGCAGAGTGAAGTACGGAGCCCCTCTAGCCTGTTGGCCTGGGGCTCAAGTCTCCGAAGAAAGGTAGAGGGCACAAATATCAACACTGAGGCCATTCTCATCTTAACCATTTATCCAGGGAGCAAAATCGTTAAGCCTGCCCCTTCTAGTCTCCCTTCACCTCCCCCTTTCCCAATCAGCACATCCTCCCTCCATCACCCGCGTTACTCCCTGACCTCACTCTTCCCTACGCTCTTAGTCGAACTGAGGCCTTCTTGAAACAAACAAAAATCCCCAAAAGGAACAAAACCCCCCTCGCCAGTGTAATGGGGAGCCCTGAGAAATGAAGGGAGACAAAGAACACTGAAAGAAAAGACTAACAAATAGCCTCTCAAAATGCAGGCGCTAAGTCAGTTTAACCATTCTGAAGCACTGATATACAGGCTTAAGATAAATGCACCAAGGAGCAAGCAGTGCTCTCAAGCCATCGTTGGTGTGTCTAATGATGAGACACTGGTCTTCCTTTTAATAATAATAATAATGGTATTTGTTAAGTGCTTACTATGTTTCCACCACTGTTCTAAGAACTGGGGGAGATACAAGGTAATTAGGTTGTCCCACATGGGGCTCACAGTCTTACAGACGAGGTAACTGAGGCACGGAGAAGTTAAATGACTTGCCCAAAGCCAGACAGCTGATAAATAGTGGAGGAGGGATTAGAACCCACGACCTCTGACTCCCAAGCCCGGCACTTTTCACAAAGCCACACTGCTTCGGGTGACGGGATAGGAATCACCTACATTCCATCCTTCAGGGGTCTGTCTTCAAGCTATCGCACCAACTCACTGCTGGGCTCGACTCCTTCCCCAAGCCTGTGCTCCCTTTAACTTTTCCATGACGGTTGACACCGCATCCTTCTTGCCTCCAGCCCGGAACCATGGCATTGTCTTTGCCCTAGGTCTCTTTCAGCATCCACGCTCAGATTGTCAGCAAATCCCGTCAGTTCTTCCACCACATTTCCAAAATCCACTCCTTCTTCCACAACCAAATGGCCAACGGGCTGGTCTATCCTGGCTCCCCCAGCCTCTAGACTGGAAGCTGCTCTTTCCATCTCGGCATTCCAGGCCACGTAAGCACTCATTCCCGCCCCCCACCCCAGACAGCCCTTAAAGTACCTCTCTTTATATGCAATTACTTCTTCCCATCTAATTTCAGTGTCTTTCTCCCACCATAGACCGAAAACTCCTTGAGGGCAGGGATCTCGTTGACTGATTCCATTCATTAAACTCTCACACCTAAAAATGCACTCGGCACAAGAAGGCATTCAGTTAACATTCATTCATTCATTCAATCGTATTTATTGAGCACTTACTGTGAGCAGAGCACTGTACTAAGCACTTGGGAAGTACAAGTTGGCAACATATAGAAACGGACCCTACCCAACAGTGGGCTCCAGCCTCAACCTCTTTTCTGTTCAGTCTCATATTTTCTCTGGCCTCAAGGCCATCTCCACATGGAAGTCCCGCCTGATACCCGAACATCGAAAACTGGGCTTTTCATTGTCCCTCTTAAACCCAGTCCTCCCATTTTCCCCATCTCAGCAGACACCACCACTATCTTTCCTGTGCTTAAAGATCAAAACTTTGCTGCCATCTTTGACGTCACCCAATCTTTTAGCCGGTACATTTCTAGACTGTGAGCCCGCTGTTGGGTAGGGACCATCTCTATATGTTGCCGATTTGTACTTCCCAAGCGCTTAGTATACTCTACGCACGGTAAGTGGCTCAATAAATACGACTGAATGAATGAATTCAGTTACTAAGTCCCACAGGGTCTTCCACCACAAAACTCTTATGCTCTGCCCCATCCTCTCATACTACTAAGGTTTTTGTTAAGCGCTTACTATGTACCAAGCACTATTCTAAGCAATAATGTAGATACAAGATAATCAGGTCCCACATAGGGCTCAGAGTCAAAGCAGGAGGGAGAACAGGTATTGAATCCCCATTTTACGGAGGAGGGAACTGGGGCACAAAAGTGAAGTGACTTGCCCTAGGTTACACCGCAGGTACGTGGTGGAGCTGGGATTAGAACCCAGGCCCTCCGAATCCCAGGCCCACGGTCTTTCCACTAGGCTACACTGCTTCTCTTCTCAGACACTACCACTTTGTCTCTCTGGTCCAACCTCTTCCCTCTTTGGGGTAAACGATGTGCAGTACGGCTCATCTTCCTAAAATGGTATTCTATTTGCCAATCTTTCCTTCAAAACAAAACAAAAAACCCCCCACACTTTCCACGGCTACCATTTTCCCCCACATCAAGCGAAAATTCTGGCCATTCACTTCAAGGCTCCAAACCAGTTCTCTTCATTCTTACTCATAACAACTGTGGTATTTGTTAATTGCTGACTATAACCAGGCACTGTACTGAGCGCTGGGATGGATACAATAATACAAGTAATTATCAAGCTCTGTTTGGGCAGGGAGTGGTGGGGTGGGGAGGAAGGATAAGCTGAGAGGGGCATCACTGACCTCTTGGGAGACATGCTGGCTCCTTGAGAACCCCTCCCTGCCCCCAAAGCACAAGGTTACCCCTGGGATGGAGGGGAGATGGTTAAGTGCCGGGCATCTTCTTCAGTTCATCACCAATGCCCGATTTCTTGTGGTGTGAGAACCTTGAGAGTTTCCTGCAGCTCGAATGGGGCACACTGAAGCATCGAGAAGCAGTGTGGCCTAGTGGAAAGAGCACGGGCTTGGGAGTCAGAGGTCATGGGTTCTAATCCCAGCTCCATCACTTAGTTGTGCGACTTTGGGCAAGTCGCTTAATAATAATAATGGCATTTATTAAGCGCTTACTACGGGCAAAGCACCATTCTAAGCGCTGGGGAGGTTACAAGGAGATCAGGTTGTCCCACGGGAGGGCTCAGTCTTAATCCCCATTTTACAGATGAGGGAATTGAGGCACAGAGAAGTTAAGTGACTTGCCCAAAGTCACACAGCTGACAATTGGCAGAGCCAGGATTCAAACCCATGACCCCTGACTCCAAAGCCCGTGCTCTTTCCACTGAGCCACGCTGCTTCTCTGTGCTTCGGTTACCTCATCTATAAAATGCCACTAGGCTACACTGCTTCTCTTCTCAGACACTACCACTTTGTCTCTCTGGTCCAACCTCTTCCCTCTTTGGTCTAAACGATGTGCAGTACGGCTCATCTTCCTAAAATGGTATTCTATTTGCCAATCTTTCCTTCAAAACAAAACAAAAAACCCCCCACACTTTCCACGGCTACCATTTTCCCCCACATCAAGCGAAAATTCTGGCCATTCACTTCAAGGCTCCAAACCAGTTCTCTTCATTCTTACTCATAACAACTGTGGTATTTGTTAATTGCTGACTATAACCAGGCACTGTACTGAGCGCTGGGATGGATACAATAATACAAGTAATTATCAAGCTCTGTTTGGGCAGGGAGTGGTGGGGTGGGGAGGAAGGATAAGCTGAGAGGGGCATCACTGACCTCTTGGGAGACATGCTGGCTCCTTGAGAACCCCTCCCTGCCCCCAAAGCACAAGGTTACCCCTGGGATGGAGGGGAGATGGTTAAGTGTCGGGCATCTTCTTCAGTTCATCACCAATGCCCGATTTCTTGTGGTGTGAGAACCTTGAGAGTTTCCTGCAGCTCGAATGGGGCACACTGAAGCATCGAGAAGCAGTGTGGCCTAGTGGAAAGAGCACGGGCTTGGGAGTCAGAGGTCATGGGTTCTAATCCCAGCTCCATCACTTAGTTGTGCGACTTTGGGCAAGTCGCTTAATAATAATAATGGCATTTATTAAGCGCTTACTACGGGCAAAGCACCATTCTAAGCGCTGGGGAGGTTACAAGGAGATCAGGTTGTCCCACGGGAGGGCTCAGTCTTAATCCCCATTTTACAGATGAGGGAATTGAGGCACAGAGAAGTTAAGTGACTTGCCCAAAGTCACACAGCTGACAATTGGCAGAGCCAGGATTCAAACCCATGACCCCTGACTCCAAAGCCCGTGCTCTTTCCACTGAGCCACGCTGCTTCTCTGTGCTTCGGTTACCTCATCTATAAAATGGGGATTAAGACTGTGAGCCCCAGATGGGACAACCTGATTACCTTCTATCTCCCCCAGGACTTAGAATAGTGCTTGGCACATAGTAAGCTCTTAACAAATACTATCATTATTATTATTATTATTATTATTATTATTACAAGCAAATCAGGTTGGACACTTGTCCCGGTCCCACATGGGGCTCAGTCTCAATCCCCATTTTACAGAAGATGTAACTGGGGTACAGAGAAGTAAAATCAATCAATCAATCATATTTATTGAGTGCTTACTGTGTGCAGAGCACTGTACCAAGCGCTTGGGAAGTACAAGTTGGCAACATATAGAGGCAGTCCCTACCCAACAGTGGGCTCACAGTCTAAAATGACTTGCCCAAGGTCACAAGGTAGACTAGTGGCAGAGTCGGGATTAGAATCCATGACTTTCAGACACCCGGGCCCGTGCTCTATCCACTACGCCATGATCCTCATCATCCCACTTCATCCAGAAATTCCTAGTCCACTCCATGCAAACCTCACAGTTTTTCAATCTCCCTCATCCACTGTCATCAGCTCTTTGCTCTCCCCATCTGTAATGACCTCCCGAAATTCCACCTTCCCGACGTATTTTCTTCCCCCAACTCCAACCTCATAACTTAAGTATTCATAGCTACCTGTAGCATTCATTACAGATCAATTTATGTTCCCCCCAAATTTAAGAACTGAGCTACTCATCTGTCTGTTCGCTTTCCTCCTATCCATAAATACTTAGGTCTGTTTCCCCATTAGACTGGAAGGTCTTTGCAGGCAGGGCCTGGGTCTTTTACCTAATAATAACTGCGGTATTTGTTACTATGTGCCAAGCACTGTATTAAGTGCTGGGGTAGACACAAGTTGATCGGGTCGGACACAGTCCCGGTTCCACGTGGGGGACACAGTCCAAGGGGGAGGGAAAAATACGTATATCGTCCTCATTTTACAGATGAGGAAACTGAGGCATGGGGAAATAAGGTCACAGAGTAGGCAAGTGGCAGAGGCTGGATTAGAACCCAGGTGCTCTGAAAAATCAATGATACGGAGTGCTTACTGTATGCAAAATACTGTACTAAGCACTTAGAAGAGTACAGTACAACAGAGTTGGTAGACACACTCCCTATCCACAAGGAGATTGCAGCCTGGTGGGTGGGGAAGAAACAGACATTAAAATAAATTACAGATATATACAGAAGTGCTGAGAAGCTGAAAGTGGGGTGAATATCCCGTGCTTAAAGGGTTTAAATAATAATAATGATGACATTTGTTAAGCACTCACTATGTGCAAAACACTGTTCTAAGCGCTGGGGTAGATACAAGGTGATCAGGTTGTCCCACGTGGGGCTCTCAGACTTCATCCTCATTTTACAGATAAGGTAACTGAGGCACAGAGAAGTTAAGTGACTTGCCCAAGATCACACAGCTGACACTTAGTGGAGCCGGGATTTGAACCCATGACCTCTGACTCCCAAGCCCGGGCTCTTTCCATCGAGCCACGCTGCTTCTCACATAGGTGACGCAAAAGGGAAAGGTGGGGGGGAAATAGAAGTTGCAAGGCCTAATGGATAGAGCCTGGGCCTGCATGTCAGAAGGACCTGGGTTCTAATTCCAGCTCTGCCTCTTGTCTGCTGTGTGACCTTGGACAAGTCACTTCACTTCTCTGTGCCTTGACTTCTTCATTTATAAAATGGGGATTAAGACTGTGGGCCCCAGAGGGGACGTGGGCTGTGTCCACCATGATAAGCTTGTATCTACCCCAGCTTTAATTCTATTTCTTCTGACGACTTGACACCTGTCCACGTTTTGTTTTGTTGTCCGTCTCTCCCTTCTAGACTGTGAGCCCGCTGCTGGGTAAGGACTGTCTCTATACGTTGCCAACTTGTACTTCCCAAGCGCTTAGTACAGTGCTCTGCACACAGTAAGTGCTCAATAAATACGACTGAATGAATGAAAGAGGAGAGACAGAGAGGGGACAGAGAGGCAGAGGAGAGACAGGGAGGGGACAGAGAGGCAGAGGAGGGACAGAGAGAAGTCAGAGATGGGGCAGAGGAGGGACAGAGAGAGGACAGAGAGAGGGCAGAGAGGGGGCAGAGGAGGGACAGAGAGGGGACAGAGAGGCAGAGGAGGGACAGAGAGAGGTCAGAGGGGGACAGAGGAGGGACAGAGAGAGGACAGAGAGGGGACAGAGGCAGAGGAGGGACAGAGAGAGGTCACAGAGGGGACAGAGGAGGGACAGAGAGTGGACAGAGAGAGGGCAGGGAGGGAACAGAGAGGCAGAGGAAGGACAGAGAGGGGACAGAGAGGCAGAGGAGGGACAGAGAGGGGACAAAGAGGCAGAGGAGGGACGGAGAGAGGACAGGGAGGGGACAGAGAGGCAGAGGAGGGACGGAGAGAGGACAGGGAGGGGACAGAGAGGCAGAGGAGGGACGGAGAGAGGACAGGGAGGGGACAGAGAGGCAGAGGCGGAACGGAGAGTGGTCAGAGAGGCAGAGGAGGGACAGAGAGGGGACAGAGAGGCAGAGGCGGGACAGAAGGTGGACAGAGAGGCAGAGGAGGGACAGAGAGAGGTCAGAGAGGGGACAGAGGAGGGACAGAGAGAGGTCAGAGAGGCAGAGGAGGGACAAAGAGTGGCCAGAGAGGCAGAGGAGGGACAAAGAGTGGCCAGAGAGGCGGACAGAGATGACAAGGAGGGGGCAGAGGAGGAACAGAGAGTGGACAGAGAGGAAGAGGAGGAACAGAGAGGGGGCAGAGAGGCAGAAGAGGGGCAGAGAGAGGTCAGAGAGGCAGAGGAGGGACAGAAGGAGGACAGGAAGGGGAAAGAGAGGCAGAAGAGGGACAGAAGGTGGACAGAGAGGCAGAGGAGGGACAGAGAGAGGACAGGGAGGGGACAGGGGACAGAGGAGGGACAAAGAGTGGACGGCAGAGGAGGGACAGGGAGAGGACAGGGAGGGGACAGAGAGGCAGAAGAGGGACAGAGAGAGGGCAGAGAGGGACAGAGGAGGGACAAAGAGTGGACAGAGAGGGACAGAGGAGGGACAAAGAGTGGACAGAGAGGCAGAGGAGGGACAGAGAGAGGAGGACAAGGAGGGGACAGAGGAGCAGAGGAGGGACGGAGAAGGGACAGAGAGAGGACAGGGAGAGGGCAGAGGAGGGTCAGAGAGAGATCAGAGAGGCAGAGGGGGGACAGAGAGGGGACAGAGAGGACAGGGAGGGGGCAGAGGAGGATCAGAGAGAGATCAGAGAGGCAGAGGAGGGACAGAGAGAGGGCAGAAAGGCAGAGGAGGGGCAGGGAGGGGGCAGGGAGGGGACAGAGAGAGGTCAGAGAGGCAGAGGAGGGACAGGGAGGACAAAGAGGCAAAGGAGGGGCAGAGAGGGGGCAGAGGGGGGGCCGGTCCGGTCCCGGCCGGCCCTGGTCCCCCGGGCCCATCCCATCCCATCGCCCCCCGGCCTACCGACTGTGCGGCGGCTTCTTGCTCGTCCACGGCTAAGGCCCAGGAGTCGGTGGCCATGCTGGCGGGGGTGGGCCCGGGGGGGGGGTCCGGGGCTGGGTCCGGGGGTGGGCGGCAGGCCTTCGGGGAGCGGGCCCGGGAGGCTCATCCGCAATGGCGCCACGCGGGGACCCACGGCGCAGGCGCGGACCGGCGGGCCGGCGGGCGGACCGGAGGGCGGGCAGGAGGGCTGGGCGGGAGGGCGGACGGACGACGGGCGGGCCCCGCTTCCTCCCCTCACCACCGGAAACGCGGCCTCCTCCCCGGACCCTCACGGCCAGGGCACACTCAGTCATTCATTCAATCGCGTTTATTGAGCGCTTACTGTGGGCACAGCACTGGACTAAGCGCTTGATGATGATGATGGCATTTCATTCATTCATTCAATCGTCTTTATTGAGCGCTTACTGTGTACAGAGCACTGGACTAAGCGCTTGGGAAGGACAAGTTGGCAACATCTAGAGACGGTCCCTACCCAACAGCGGGCTCACAGTCTGGAAGGGGGAGACGGACAACAAAACAAAACATATTAACAAAATCAAATAGAATAAATGTGTACAAATAAAATAAATAAATAGAGTAATGAATATTCATTCATTCAGTCGTATTTATTGAGCGCTTACTGTGTGCAGAGCACTGGACTAAGCGCTTGGGAAGGACAAGTTGGCAACATATAAAGAAGGTCCCTACCCAACAGCGGGCTCGCAGTCTAGAAGGGGGAGACGGACAACAAAACAAAACATATTAACAGAATCAAATAGAATAAATATGTACAAATAAAATAAATAAATGAGTAATAAATATTCATTCATTCAATCGTATTTATTGAGCGCTTACTGTGTGCACAGCACTGGACTAAGCACCTGATGATGATGATGGCATTTTGTTAAGTACTTACTCTGTGCAAAGCACTGTTCTAAGAGCTGGGGAGGTTACAAGGTGATCAGTTGTCCCACAGGGGGCTCACAGTCATTCATTCATTCAATCGTATTTATTGAGCACTTACTGTGTGCAGAGCACTGGACTAAGCGCTTGGGAAGGACAAGTTGGCAACATCTAGAGCCGGTCCCTACCCAACAGCGGGCTCGCAGTCTAGAAGGGGGAGACGGACAACAAAACAAAACATATTAACAGAATCAAATAGAATAAATATGTACAAATAAATAAATAGAGTAATAAATATTCATTCATTCAATCATATTTATTGAGCGCTTACTGTGTGCAGAGCACTGGACTAAGCACTTGGGAAGTCCAAGTTGGCAACATATAGAGAAGGTCCCTACCCAACAGCGGGCTCACAGTCTGGAAAGGGGAGACGGACAACAGAATAAAACATATTAACAAAATAAAATGAATAGAATAAACGTGCACGAATAAAATAAATAAATAGAGTAATAAATACATACAAACATATAGACATATATACAGGTGCTGAGGGGAAGGTGCTGTGGGGAGGAGAGTTCAATCATTCAATCGTATTTATTGAGCGCTTACTGTGTGCACAGCACTGGACTAAGCGCTTCATGATGATGATGGCATTTCATTCATTCATTCAATCGTATTTATTGAGCACTTACTGTGTGCAGAGCACTGGACTAAGCGCTTGGCAAGGACAAGTTGGCAACATATAGAGACGGTCCCTACCCAACAGCGGGCTCACAGTCTGAAAGGGGGAGACGGACAACAGAACAAAACTTATTAACAAAATAAAATGAATAAAATAAATGTGCACGAATAAAATAAATAAATAGAGTAATAAATACGTACAAACATATAGACATATATACAGGTGCTGTGGGGAGGGGAAGGTGCTGTGGGGAGGAGAGTTCAATCATTCAATCGTATTTATTGAGCGCTTACTGTGTGCACAGCACTGGACTAAGCGCTTCATGATGATGATGGCATTTCATTCATTCATTCAATCGTATTTATTGAGCACTTACTGTGTGCAGAGCACTGGACTAAGCGCTTGGCAAGGACAAGTTGGCAACATATAGAGACGGTCCCTACCCAACAGCGGGCTCACAGTCTGAAAGGGGGAGACGGACAACAGAACAAAACTTATTAACAAAATAAAATGAATAAAATAAATGTGCACGAATAAAATAAATAAATAGAGTAATAAATACGTACAAACATATAGACATATATACAGGTGCTGTGGGGAGGGGAAGGTGCTGTGGGGAGGAGAGTTCAATCATTCAATCGTATTTATTGAGCGCTTACTGTGTGCACAGCACTGGACTAAACGCTTGATGTTGAGGATGGAATTTGATTCATTCATTCAATCGTATTTATTGAGCACTTACTATGTGCAGAGCACTGGACTAAGCACTTGGGAAGGACAAGTTGCCAACATCCAGAGACGGTCCCTACCCAACAGCAGGCTCACAGTCGAGAAGGGGGAGACAGACAACAAAACAAAACATGTTAACAAAATAAAATAAATAGAATAAATATGTACAAATAAAATAGAGTAATAAATATTCATTTATTCAATCGTACTTATTGAGCGCTTGCTGTGTGCAGAGCACTGGACTAAGTGCTTGGGAAGGACAAGTTGGCAACATCTAGAGACGGTCCCTACCCAACAGTGGGCTCACAGTCTAGTTGAAGCGCTTACTCTGTGCCAAGCACTGTTCTAAGCGCTGGGGAGGTTACAAGGTGATCAGTTGTCCCACAGGGGGCTCACAGTCACTCATTCAATCGTATTTATTGAGCACTTATTGTGTGTACAGCACTGGACTAAGCGCCTGATGATGATGATGGCATTTTGTTAGGCACTTACTTTGTGCCAAGCACTGGGGAGGTTCCAAGGTGATCGGTTGTCCCACAGGGGGCTCACAGTCATTCATTCATTCAATCGTATTTATTGAGCGCTTACTGTGTGCAGAGCACTGGACTAAGCGCTTGGGAAGGACAAGTTGGCAACATCTAGAGCCGGTCCCTCGCCAACAGCGGGCTCTCAGCCTAGAAGTGGGAGACGGACAACAAAACAAAACATATTAACAAAATTAAATAGAATAAATGTGTACAAATAAAATAGAGTAATAAATATTCATTCATTCAATCGTATTTATTGAATGCTTGCTGTGTGCAGAGCACTGTACCAAGCACTTGGGAAGTACAAGTTGGCAACATCTAGAGACGATCCCTACCCAACAGCGGGCTCACAGTCTAGAAGGGGGAGACAGACAACAAAACAAAACATAGTAACAAAATCAAATGAATAGAATAAATGTGCACGAATAAAATAAATAGAGTAATAAATACGTACAAACATATAGACATATATATAGGTGCTGTGGGGAGGGGAAGGTGCTGTGGGGAGGAGAGTTCAATCATTCAATCGTATTTATTGAGCACTTACTGTGTGCACAGCACTGGACTAAGCGCTTGATGATGATGATGGCATTTCATTCATTCAATCGTATTTATTGAGCGCTTACTGTGTGCAGAGCACTGGACTAAGCGCTTGGGAAGGACAAGTTGGCAACATCTAGAGACGGTCCCTACCCAACAGCGGGCTCGCAGTCTAGAAGGGGGAGACAGAGAACAAAACATATTAACAAAATAAAATAAATAGAATAAATATGTACAAATAAAATAGAGTAATAAATATCCATTCATTCAATTGTATTATTTATTGAGTGCTTACTGTGCAGAGCACTGTACTAAGCGCTTGGGAAGTACAAGTTGGCAACATCTAGAGATGGTCCCTACCCAACAGTGGGCTCACAGTCTAGAAGGGGGAGACAGAGAACAAAACAAAACATATTAACAAAATAAAATGAATAGAATAAATATGTACAGATAAAATAAATACACAGAGTAATAAATACGTACGAACATATAAACATATATACAGGTGCATGTGGGGAGGGGAAGGTGCTGTGGAGAGGGGAGTTCAATCATTCAATCGTATTTATTGAGCGCTTACTGTGTGCAGAGCACTGGACTAAGCGCTTGATGATGATGATGGCATTTTATTAAGCGCTTACTCTGTGCAAAGCACTGTTCTAAGCGCTGGGGAGGTTCCAAGGTGATCAGTTGTCCCACAGGAGGCTCACAGTCATTCATTCATTCAATCATATTTATTGAGCGCTTACTATGTGCAGAGCACTGGACTAAGCGCTTGATGATGATGATGGCATTTCATTCATTCATTCAATCAATCGTATTTATTGAGCGCTTACTGTGTGCAGAGCACTTTACTAAGCGCTTGGGAAGGACAAGTTGGCAACATATAGAGACGGTCCCTACCCAACAGTGGGGTCACAGTCTAGTTTAAGCGCTTACTCTGTGCAAATCACTATTCTAAGCGCTGGGGAGGTTACAAGGTGATCAGTTGTCCCACAGGGGGCTCACAGTCATTCATTCAATCGTATTTATTGAGCGCTTACTGTGTGCAGAGCACTGGACTAAGTGCTTGATGATGACGATGGCATTTTATTAAGCACTTACTCTATGCAAAGCACTGTTCTAAGCGCTGGGGAGGATCCAAGGTGATCAGTTGTCCCACAGGGGGCTCACAGTCATTCATTCATTCAATCATATTTATTGAGCGCTTACTGTGTGCAGAGCACTGTACTCCGCGCTTGGGAAGTACAAGTTGGCAACATATAGAGACGGTCCCTACCCAACAGCGGGCTCACGGTCTAGAAAGGGGAGACAGACAACAAAACAAAACATTAACAAAATAAAATAAATAGAATAAATGTGTACGAATAAAATAAATGAATAAATAGAGTAATAAATACGTACAAACATATAGACATGTATACAGGTGCTGTGGGGAGGGGAAGGTGCTGTGGGGAGGGGAGTTCAATCATTCAATCGTCTTTATTGAGCGCTTACTGTGTGCAGAGCACTGGACTAAGCGTTTGATGATGATGATGTCATTTTATTAAGTGCTTACTCTGTGCAAAGCACTGTTCTAAGCGCTGGGGAGGTTACAAGGTGATCAGTTGTCCCACGGGGGGCTCACAGTCATTCATTCAGTCGTATTTATTGAGCGCTTACTGTGTGCAGAGCACTGGACTAAGCGTTTGATGATGATGATGGCATTTTATTAAGTGCTTACTCTGTGCAAAGCACTGTTCTAAGCGCTGGGGAGGTTACAAGGTGATCAGTTGTCCCACAGGGGACTCACAGTCATTCATTCAGTCATATTTATTGAGCGCTTACTGTGTGAAGAGCACTGGACTAAGCGCTTGATGATGATGATGGCATTTTATAAGCGCTTACTCTGTGCAAAGCACTGTTCTAAGCGCTGGGGAGGTTACAGGGTGATCAGTTGTCCCACAGGGGGCTCAGAGTCATTCATTCAGTCATATTTATTGAGCGCTTACTGTGTGCAGAGCACTGGACTAAGCGCTTGCTGATGATGATGGCATTTTATAAGTGCTTACTCTGTGCAAAGCACTGTTCTAAGCGCTGGGGAGGTTACAAGGTGATCAGTTGTCCCACAGGGGCTCACAGTCATTCATGCGTGGCTCAGTGGAAAGAGCACGGGCTTGGGAGTCACAGGTCATGGGTTCAAATCCCACCTCCCCCACATGTCTGCTGTGTGACCCTGGGCAAGTCACTTCACTTCTCTGTGCCTCAGTTCCCTCATCTGTAAAATGGGGATTAAGACTGTGAGCCCCACGTGGGACAACCTCATCTCCTTGCATTCTCCCCTGCGCTTAGAACAGTGCTTTGCACATAGTAAGCGCTTAGCAAATACCAACATTTTTATTATTATTATTCATTCAATCATATTTATTGAGTGCTTACTGTGTGCAGAGCACTGGAGTAAGCTCTTGATGATGATGATGGCATTTTATTAAGCGCTTACTCTGTTCTAAGCGCTGGGGAGGTTCCAAGGTGATCAGTTGTCCCACAGGGGGCTCACAGTCATTCATTCATTCAATCGTATTTATTGAGCGCTTACTGTGTGCTGAGCACTGGACTAAGCGCTTGGGAAGTCCAAGTTGGCAACATATAGAGACGGTCCCTACCCAACAGCGGGCCCACAGTCTAGAAGGGGGAGACAGACAACAAAACAAAACATATTTACAAAATAAAATAAATAGAATAAATATGTACAAATAAAATAAATAAATAAATAGAGTAATACAATCTTAATCCCCATTTTACAGATGAGGAAACTGAGGCCCAGAGAAGTGAAGTGACTTGCCCAAAGTCACACAGGTGACAAGTGGTAGAGAAGGGATTAGAACCCATGACCTCTGCCTTTATTTTGCTAATATGTTTTTCCTTGTTGTCTGTCTCCCCCTTCTAGACTGTGAGCCCGCTGTTGGGTAGGGACCGTCTCTATATGTTGCCAACCTGTACTTCCCAAGCATCTAGTACAGTGCTCTGCGCACAGAATGTGCTCAATAAATATCATTGAATGAATTAATGACTCCAAAGCCCATGCTCTTTCCACTGAGCCATGCTGCTTCTCTTGGGAAGCGCTTGGGAAGCACAAGTAGGCAACATAGAGAGATGGTCCCTACCCAACAACGGGCTCACAGTCTAGAAGGGGGAGACAGACAACAAAACAAAACAAGTAGACAGGCTTCAGTAGCATCAATGAAAATAAATAGAATTATAGATGTAGGCACATCAATAATAAAATAAGTAGAATAATAAATATGTGCATATATACATGAGTGCTGTACTTCCCAAGCGCTTAGTAGAGTGCTCTGCACACAGTAAGCGCTCAATAAATACGATTGAATGAATGAATGAATGTGGGGCGGACGGAGGGAGTAGAGGTGATGGGGAGAGGAGGAGCAGAGGAAAAGGGGGGCTCAGTCTGGGAAGGCCTCCTGGAGGAGGTGGGCTCTCAGTAGGCTCTGAAGGGAGGAAGAGAGCTAGCTTGGCAGTTGTGTGGAGGGAGGTTATTCCAGGCCAGGGGGAGGACGTGGGCCAGGGGTCGATGGCAGGACAGGCAAGAACGAGGCCCGATGAAGAGATTAGCAGCAGAGGAGCGGAGGGTGCGGGCTGGGCTGGAGAAGGAGAGAAGGGAGGTGAGGGAGAAGGGGGCGAGGGGATGGACAGCCTTGAAGCCGAGAGTGAGGAGTTTTTGCCTGATGCGTAGGTTGATTGGTAGCCACTGGAGATTTTTGAGGAGGGGAGTAACATGCCCAGAACGTTTCTGGACAAAGACGATCTGGGCAGCAGCATGAAGTATGGATTGAAGTGGGGAGAGACAGGAGGATGGGAGATCAGAGAGGAGGCTGATGCAGTAATCCAGTCGGGATAGGATGAGAGACTGAACCGGAGAGGTAGTGGTTTGGATGGAGAAGAAAGGGCGGATCTTGGCGATGTTGTGGAGGTGAGACAGGCAGGTTTTGGGGACGGCTTAGATGTGTGGGGTGAATGAGAGAGTGAAATCGAGGATGACACCAAGGTTGCGGGCTTGTGAGACGGGAAGGATGGTAGTGCTGTCTACAGTGATGGGAAAGTCAGGGAGAGGGCAGGGTTTGGGAGGGAAGATAAGGAGCTCAGTCTTGGACACGTTGAGCTTTACGTGGCAGACAGACATCCATGTGGAGATGTCCTGAAGGCAGGAGGAGAGACGAGCCTGGAGGGAGGGAGAGAGAACAGGGGAGGAGATGTAGCTTTCGGTGTCGTCTGTGTGGAGATGATAGCTGAAGCCGTGGGAGCGAATGAGTTCACCAAGGGGGTGAGTATAGATGGAGAGCAGAAGAGGACCAAGAACTGACCCTTGAGGAACCCCTATAGTTAGGGGATGGGAGGGGGAGGAGGAGCCCGCAAAGGAGACTGAGAATGAACGGCCAGAGAGATGAGAGCAGAACCAGGAGAGGACAGAGTCCGTGAAGCCAAGGTTGGATAGCGTGTTGAGGAGAAGGGGTTGGTCCACAGTGTCGAAGGCAGCTGAGAGGTTGAGGAGGATTAGGATAGAGTAGGAGCCGTTGGATTTGGCAAGAAGGAGGTCACTGGTGACTTTTGAGAGGGCAGTTTCAGTGGAGCGTGTACTGTGTGCAGAGGACTGTACTAAGTGCTTGGAAAGTACAATTCAGCGATAGAGACAATCCCTGCCCACAACGGGCTTACAGTTGTCCAGAGGAGGGAGGAGACAGACATCAAAACAAATAAACGGGCATCAATATAAATCTTCCCATCCAAAGTAGAAAAGTCACGTGTTAAGTCCAAACATTTAGGAACTATTTAGCCAAATGAACTGTTTAAAGGGCTGTTTAAAGTTGCTGTTCTATAGGGAACCCTATTGGCACAGTAGAGTAATTTATACTAATTCCTTTGTAGTCTTCCAAATGAAGTGACCCAAATCAAACAGATTGGTCCAGGCCAGAGTTTAGAGTTATGTATGAAGAGGACATTCTTTATTGACACTAATGAAGATAAACCACCCTCCTGGCGGGAAACAGAGACCGTGTCTGTTCTCGGGTGAGGTAATTTATTGCCGTGATTCTCAAACTTCTGAAACCCTTGAGGGCTCGTGCAGTCGTCCATGCTTCATATGGTTTTTAGACACACACAAAAAAGTTTCATCAGTATGGTATTTGCTTCATCTCCTTCAGAAACGGTCTTGTTCTCAACTGAGTACTTGTAAGTGATGGTATCAGAGAAGCATCATGGCCTCCTGGATAGAGCACAGGCCTAGGAGTCAGAAGGTCAAGGGTTCTAATCCTGGCTCCACCACTTGTCTGCTGCGTGACCTCGGGCAAGTCACTTTACTTCTCTGTGCCTCAGTTACCTCATCTGGAAAATGGGGATTAAGACTGCGAGCCCTCTGTGGAACAGGGACTGTGTTCAACCCGATTTGCTTGTGTCTACCCCAGTGCTTAGAACAGTGCCTGACACATAGTAAAGCACTTAACAGATCCCATAAAAAACACAACTCAAAAAACAAAAAAACTACCATGTCACGCTGTGGTTCACTTACTACCTTGGAGACAGGCTCTATCCTCAGATGGGGAACCCCAGTTAATTCACCACCCTCACTGAGGTCAAGAAATGTGTTTCTTCTGTGACTTTCCCCAAGGGGTTAGCACAGTGCTTTGCACTCAGCAGACCCTCAGTAAATATCACTGATTGAAGACCAAAGAGTAATAATAATAATGACATTTGTTAAGCGCTTACTATGTGCCAAGCACTGTTCTAAGTGCTGGGGAGGATACGAGGTAATCAGATTGTCCCACTTGGGGCTCACGATCTTCATCCCCATTTTACAGATGAGGTAACTGAGGCACAGAGAAGTTAAGTGACTTGCCTAAAGTCACACAGCTGACAATTGGCGGAGCCAGGATTTGAACCCATGACCTCTGACTCCCAAGCCCGTGCTCTTTCCATTGAGCCACGCTGCTTCTCTAGTAGCTGTTTTGAGATCTAATACTGCCAGTAAATCATTCCCAGACCAGATGAAACTCAACAGGTATGGCTGATAGAGAGAACCTCGTTTTGCAACAGGAGGAGAAAGACACTATTGTAATCAACAGCCAAGCAATTATCTTTGTCTATAATGAGCGCTTCTTGTAAGAAGCATTATTGAGGATTTCATAAACTCTTGTTATTCGAAGGTTTCTATTTTTATTAGTATTCTTCCTGCTGCCGACATGGCAGTTATCACCGGTTCTCTACTCAAAAAAAAAAAAAAAGTGAAGCTTATGGTAAATCATGGTAAAACTCAAAACTGTCTTGTCTTATGCCGTCGAGTCATTTCCGACCCAAAGCAATGCCACGGACACATCTCTCCCAGAACGCCCCGCTCTCCATCTGCAATCGTTCTGGTGATGGATCCACAGAGTTTTCATGGTCAAAATAAGGTAGTGGTTTACCATTGCCGCCTTCCTTGCAGGATGCCTCAGTTACCTCATCTGTAAAATGGGGATTGTGAGCCCCACGTGGGACAACCTGATCACCTTGTAACCTTTCCAGCGCTTAGAACAGTGCTTTGCACATAGTAAGTGCTTAATAATTGCCATTATTATTATTATTATTATTATTAAACTCGAGTCCCCGCCCTTGACTCTCTCCCAAGCCGCTGCCGCCCAGTTTTGACTTGTTTGACTTGATTGCCTTCCACCCCCTAGGCACTGGCCAAGCTAGGAATGGAATGGGTAGGCCTCTGCCTGACTCTCCCTCCCATCACCGAGACTGGTAGAGGACTGGAAACCCTGCAGGTGTGACCCTGAGAGGGGCAAAACTTAAATTAAAGATCACATTTTCTCTGGTTTTGACTTTTGACTCATCTCCATTCTCAAGCTTACTTTCTCCCTAGGCAGATCCTTCACATTTACACCTCCCCCAGGGAGGGTGGCCAGAAGATTGTAGGCCCGGTGTGGGCAGGGAATGTGTTTGTTATATTGTTATAACGTACTCTCCCAAGTGCTTAGTACAGTGCTCTGCACACAGTAAGTGCTCAGTAAATACTATTGATTTATTTATTCCTCTCTGCATCAAGTAGAAACTCTTACTGTTGGCTTTAAGGCACGGCTTTCGGCTCCCTCAATAAACCTAATTGATTCACTGATCTTCCTCTTACTTATTCGTTCATTCAATCGTATTTATTGAGTGCTTACTGCGTGCAGAGCACTGTACTAAGCGCTTGGAAAGTACAATTCAGCAATAGAGACAATCCCTACCAAAACTAGGCTTACAGTCTAGAAGCGGGGAGACAGACATCAAAAGAAGTAAACAGGCATCAATTTAAAAAAGTAGAATTATAGATATACACACATCAAAACAAGTAAACAGGCATAAATATAAATAAGTAGAATTAGAGATGTATACATAGATAACTTACTTATCCACTTTCTTCTTCCACTACACCCCAGCTCACAGTCTTCATTCCTCTCAGGCAGCCCTATAAACTGCGCTTTATTCTCATGTCTCTTACCTCTCAACTTGTAGCTCCCTCCCACTTCAAATCCACCAGTCCACAATTCTCCCCATCTTCAGAGTCCTTCTGAAATACCATCTTCCCCAGGGGGCTTTCCTTGATTACTTTCTTTTTCCCCTCAGGTCTATCTTCCCAATTACCACCTCAGCATTTTATGCTTCCGTTTATTTACCAAGGACGAAGAGCATCCTAAATATTGACTTGCATTCTCCACTGTCCAAGTACTTACTCAACCACATATTCATCTTTCCGTTTTTCTTCCCTCTACCTGCATTTTTTTTATGGTCTATCTCTCCACTATCACTAGATTGTAAACTCCTCCACCAGTAGATCAGTGGTAGTTATTGAGTGCTTACTGTGTGCAGAGCACTGTTCTAGGTATTTGGGGCAGTACAATACAACTGATTGGAACCCCCAGACTAAGCTCCCCTTTTCCTCAGCTCCCCCTCCCTTCCGCGTCACCTCGACTCGCTCCCTTTTCTCTCCCCGCTCCAGCCACCCCATAGCACTCATGTTTATATGTATATATGTATATATCTATTTATTTATACTGATGCCTGTTTGTTTTAATGTCTATCTTCCTCCTTCTAACCTCTCAGGGTCACACCTGGAGAGTTTCCAGTACTCTACCAGTCTCGACTACGGGAGGGAGAGTCTAGCAGAGGCATATCCACTCCATTCCTACCTTGGGCAGTGGCTAGCAAGTGGAAGGCAATCTGCTACAAGTCAAAACTCACCTGCGCTGGGCAGCAGCAGCAGGGGAGAGAGTCGAGGGTAGAGACTCAAGTTTACTGTGAGGAAGGAGGCAATGGCAAACCATTTCTGGATTTTTACCAAGAAAACTCTATGGATCCACTACCAGAACGATTGCAGATGGAAGTGGGTCATTCTAGGAGAAATGTGTCCGTGGCGTCACTATGGGTCGGACACGACTCGACCGCAGAAGATAACAATAACAACTTCCCCCTTCTAGACTGTAAGCCCAGGGTGGTCGGGGATTGTCTCCCTTTATTGCCGAATTGTACTTTCCAAGCACTTAGTGCAGTGCTCTGCACACATAAGCGTTCCCTAAAAACGATAGAATGAATGAATAAATTGATAGACCAAATCCCTGCCCTCAATGAACTTACAGTCTACAGGGGAAACAGTAAAATGAATTACATATAGGGGAAATAATAGGTTGCACCCAGTTCATGTTCCACATGGGGCTCACAGGTGTTCATCCCCAGTTACAGATGAGGGAAGCGAGGTACAGAGAAGTGAAGTGACTTGCCCAGGGTCACACAGCAAAGTGGCAGAGCTGGGATTAGAACCCAGGTCCTTCTGACACCCGGGCCTGTGCTCTAGCCACTAGATCACGCTGCTTTGTTCTATTTAGGGCTTTTATTGCCACAGCACTCTTGCATCGCTTACCTCAATTTAATCCTCACTACACCCTGAGAATCAGAGGATCGGGATTCTAATCCTGATTCTGCCACTTGCCTCCTGAGTGAACCTGGGCAAGTCACTTCACTTCTTTGTGCCTCAGCTTCCTCATCTTCAAAATGGGAATTCAATACTTCTTTTCCCCTCCTACTTTGACTGTGAGCCCCATGTGGGACGGGGACTGTGTCCAACCTGATGATTTGAATGTCCCCAAGGGCTTGGCACAGAGTAAGGGCTTAAAATATTATTACTATTATCACTATTATTATGGCTGAGATAGCAATGACCCTGAAGGGTCTGTGCTCAAGTGCCGGTGAAATCATTTGATTAGGCGCAGTTCCTGTCCTTCACAGAGCTCACAGTCCGCGAAAGAGAGAGAGCCGGTATCTTAGCCCATTCTACAGATGAGGAAACTGAGGAGTCAAGAGGATAAGTGACTTCCCCAAACGTACACAGCAGGCTAGTGACAGAGCTGGAAGGGAAGGAGCCACTCCGAGAGATGAGAGACGGCTCATCTTAGATGCTTTTGGAAAGATAATGACTCTCCCCCGCTTTAAAGCCTTACTGAAGGTGCATCTCCTCCAAGAGGCCTTCCCTGAGTAAGTCCTCCTTTCCTCTTCTCCCACTCCCTTCTGAGTCACCCTGACACCCTCCCTTTATTCACTCCCCTCCTCCCAGCCCCACAGCACCTACGTACATATCTGTAATTTATTTATTTATATTAATGTCTGTCTCCCCCTCTAGACTGCACGCTCCTTGTGTCTGTTATTATAGTGTACTTGCCCAAAGTGCTTAGTACAGAGCTCTGCACTCAGTGAACGCTCAATAAATACAATTGACTGGCCGACTGACTAAGAACTGAGTTTCCCCATGAGTTTTCTGTTAATCCATTTGTCTTGGGCAAATCACACGACCACTCTCGTGCCTCAGTCGCCCCATCTTCTAAGTTGGGGCTGGGGAAAAAGTTGTCCCAGCTGGAAAGCTTTTTTTTATGGCATCTATTAGGCGCTTATTATATGCCAGGCACGTACTAAGCACTGGGGTAGATTCAAACTACTAAGATCAGACTCAGGCCCCCTTCCACACAGGGCTCACAGTAGGCTGTTCTAACCAGCGCTTAGAACAGTGCTTTGCACATAGTAAGCGCTGAACAAATGCCATCATTATTATTACTAATCACCATTTTACAGATGAGGTAACTGAGGCCCAGAGAATAATAATAATAATGATGGTATTTGTTAAGTGCTTACTGTGTGCAAAGCACTGTTCTAAGCGCTGGGGAGGTTACAAGGTGATCAGGTTGTCCCACGGGGGGTTCACAGTCTTCATCCCCATTTTACAGATGAGGTAACTGAGGCTCAGAGAAGTTAAGTGACTTGCCCAAGGTCACACAGATGACAATTGGCAGAGGTGGGATTTGAACCCACAACCTCTGACTCCAAAGCCCGGGCTCTTTCCACTGAGCCACGCTGCTTCTCCAAGTATATGAACACTTACCATGCGGGACGTAACTGTAAGGACCTGACTGTCTTGTAATTAATCAAATGCTAAGTACGGTGCAAAGCACAAAGTAACCGCTTAACGAATGCCACAGTTACTATTACTGCTCTGCAGCCAATGCAACTTCAGGCTCAAGGAAATCATCATCTCAATCTTTACTCAGGGTGATGTTAGAGAGACTTCATAATCCAAATAGGTTTTTTAGCTCAGAGGAACTGTATCATCATCATCAATCGTATTTATTGAGCGCTTACTATGTACATAATTGTATCGAATTGTGGTGGCCACCCAGGGTAGTTCAGATCAATCAATCAATCAATCAGTCGTATTTATTGAGCGCTTACTGTGTGCAGAGCACTGTACTAAGCACTTGGGAAGTACAAGTTGGCAACATATAGAGACAGTCCCTACCCAACAGTGGGCTCACAGTCTAAAAGGATCAAGTAAGTGAAGTGACTAGCCCAAGGTCACACAGCAGTCAAAAGACAGAGCTGGGATTAGAAACCAGGCCCTTCCGACTCTCACGCCTGAACTCTGTCCTCTAGGCCGTGCCGCTTTGACGTCCTTGAATAGTAGATCCTCTACGTAGGTGTATATGTGCTAACTGGGAGAGATCTCATCAAACAGCAAGTCAGTTCTTCCAGGGCTCTACTAAATTGTTATGTTTGGGATTAATTTAGAGTTTTATTGAGACAGAGATTAAACTCAATTTCCCTTACCCACAGAACTCTTCGTCCTCCACATCCCGTCTATTTTAAATCCCTGCCCATTGCCTTGGGGGGAGGGGTGTCTCATGGTTTAATTTGATTTGCTACAGACATCACAGCCTTTACCATGGCAACCTTCAGCAATGCATGATAGCCAGCCCAGGTCCCTCCTTGCTTAAAGGGCAAACGGACAAACGCACTACCAAAGAAGCCATTTGCAAGGCAGAAAATCAGCTGTTAGATCCTGCCTGGGTGATCCAAAGCCAAAAAACTGCAGCTGGAATGACAGAGCCACAACCTCTCTGATTCGTTTTAGCCATAGCCTATTTATATATCTGTAATTTATTAATTTATATTAATGTCTGTCTCTCCCCCTAGACTGTAAACACAATGTGGGCAGGGACCTTGTCTACCAACTCTGATAGATTGAACTCTTTCGACTGGGTTACTGCATCAGCCTCCACTCTGATCTCCCATCCTCCTGTCTCTCCCCGCTTCAATCTATACTTCACTCTGCTGCCCAGATTATCTTTGTACAGAAATGCTCTGGGCATGTCACTCCCCTCCTCAAAAATCTCCAATGGTTGCCTGTCAATCTATGAATCAAGCAAAAACTCCTCACTCTCGGCTTCAAGGCTCTTCAAGCCCTCCAGGCTCGCATCTCCTCCTGCCTTCAGGACATCTCCATCTGGATGTCCGCCCGCCACCTAAAGCTCAACATGTCGAAGACTGAGCTCCTTGTCTTCCCTCCCAAACCTTGTCCTCTCCCTGACTTTCCCATCTCTGTTGACGGCACTACCATCCTTCCCGTCTCACAAGCCCGCAACCTTGGTGTCATCCTCGACTCCGCTCTCTCATTCACCCCTCACATCCAAGCCGTCACCAAAACCTGCCGGTCTCAGCTCCGCAACATTGCCAAGATCCGCCCTTTCCTCTCCATCCAAACCGCTACCCTGCTCATTCAAGCTCTCATCCTATCCCGTCTGGACTACTGCACCAGCCTTCTCTCTGATCTCCCATCCTCGTGTCTCTCTCCACTTCAATCCATACTTCATGCTGCTGCCCGGATTATCTTTGTCCAGAAACGCTCTGGGCATATCACTCCCCTCCTCAAAAATCTCCAGTGGCTACCAATCAATCTGTGCATCAGGCAGAAACTCCTCACCCTGGGCTTCAAGGCTGTCCATCACCTCGCCCCCTCCTACCTCACCTCCCTTCTCTCCTTCTACTGCCCAGCCCGCAACCTCTGCTCCTCCACCGCTAATCTCCTCACTGTACCTCGTTCTCGCCTGTCCCGCCGTCGACCCCCGGCCCACGTCATCCCCCGGGCCTGGAATGCCCTCCCTCTGCCCCTCCGCCAAGCTAGCTCTCTTCCTCCCTTCAAGGCCCTGCTGAGAGCTCACCTCCTCCAGGAGGCCTTCCCAGACTGAGCCCCTTCCTTCCTCTCCCCCTCGTCCCCCTCTCCATCCCCCCATCTTACCTCCTTCCCTTCCCCACAGCACCTGTATATATGTATATATGATTGTACATATTTATTACTCTATTTATTTATTTATGTATTTATTTTACTTGTACATTTCTATCCTATTTATTTTATTTTGTTGGTATGTTTGGTTCTGTTCTCTGTCTCCCCCTTTTAGACTGTGAGCCTACTGTTGGGTAGGGACTGTCTCTATGTGTTGCCAATTTGTACTTCCCAAGCGCTTAGTACAGTGCTCTGCACATAGTAAGCGCTCAATAAATACGATTGATTGATTGATTGATTGATTCATCCCCTCGCCCCCTCCTACCTCATCTCCCTTCTCTCCTTCTACAGCCCAGACCTCACCCTCCGCTCCTCTGCCAATGCTAATCTCTTCACCGGACCTCGTTCTCACCTGTCCCGCCATCGACCCCCGGCCCACATCCTCGCCCTGGCCTGGAATGCCCTCCATCCCCACATCCGCCAAGCTAGCTCTCTTCCTCCCTTCAAAGCCCTACTGAGAGCTCACCTCCTCCAGGAGGCCTTCCCAGACTGAGCCCCCCCTTATCCTCTCCTCCTCCCCACCCCCCCCGGCCCTACATCCTTCCCCTCCCCACAACACTTGTATATATTTGTACATATTTATTACTCTATTTTACTTGTACATATTTACTATTCTATTTCTTTTTTTAATGATGTGCATCTGGCTATAATTCTATTTGTTCTGCTGATTTTGACACCTGTCTACGTGTTTTGTTTCGTTGTCTGTCTCCCCCTTCTAGACTGTGAGCCTGTTGTTGGGTAGGGACCATCTCTATATGTTGCCAACTTGTACTTCCCAAGTGCTTAGTACAGTGCTCTGCATGCAGTAAGAGCCCCATAGATATGATTGAATGAATGAATGAGTGTTTAGTACCGAGCTCAGTGTAAGCACTCAATAAATACCACTGATTGATTGATTCCTTTACAGGTAGCTCGCTCTAGCAGATCCTCAATTAGGGGAGGACCTTGGCTTCAGATTTCCTCTAAACATTCCTGAGGTCTCTGTAAACAGCTAAGTGCTCACAAGCTCACAGTTCCTTCCTGTCTTTCCAAGGGATTCTCCCTTTCATTCCAGACCCTTAGACCAACTCTTTCTCCTTAAAGTCCTGAGGTGTGAAAATGTCTGGGTCAGTCGTATTTATTGAGCGCTTACTGTGTGCAGAGCACTGTACTAGAGCTTGGGAGAGTACAATATAACAGATTTGGTAGACTCGTTCCATGCCCCCAGTGAGTTTACAGTCTAGAGTGGGAATAATAATAATAATGATGGCATTTTTTTTATGGTATTTGTTACCTCTTCCCTTCCCCACAGCACCTGTATATATGTATATATGTTTGTACATATTTATTACTCTATTCATTTATTTATTTATTTATTTTACTTGTACATATCTATTCTATTTATTTTATTTTGTTAATATGTTTGGTTTTGTTCTCTGTCTCCCCCTTCTAGACTGTGAGCCCACTGTTGAGTAGGGACTGTCTCTATATGTTGCCAACTTGTACTTCCCAAGCGCTTAGTACAGTGCTCTACACACAGTAAGCACTCAATAAGTACAATTGATTGATTGATTGATTGATTGATTAAGCGCTTGCTATGTTCCAGGCACTGTTCTAAGTGCTGGGGTAGATACAAGTTAATCAGGTTGAACATAGTCCCTGTCCCACATGGAGCTCACACTCTTAAAGCCCATTTTACAGATGAGGTAACTGAGGCCCAGATAATTTAAATGACTTGCCCAAGGTCACACAGCACACGAGTGATGCAGCCAGGATTAGAACCCAGGTCCTTCTGATTTCCAGACCCATGCTCTATCCACTAACCCACACTGCTTCTGTAGTGGTCATTTTGAGGGGGCACTCCTGGCTAAAATCCAGGCCAATCCAGTGATTCTTAGAAAAGGAAGGGTTGTAATGAAAGTCAGTCATTCACATTTATTGAGCGCTTTCTGAGTGCAGAGCATTGTACTAAGTGCGTGGGAGAGTCGATATAACAATGTAACAGACACAGTCCCTGTCCACAATGAGCTTAGAGTCTAGAGGGTGAGACAGACATTAATATTAATAAATAAATGACAGATATGTACATAAATGCTGTAGGGCTGGGAGGGGGGATGAATAAAGTGAAGAAAATCAGATTAAAAGAAAATACAAAATGCAGGCAAAGGTCACATGCGTACCTTATTATGCTTCCGTTAAGTTAACTTCTCTGTGCCTCAGTTACCTCATCTGTAAAATGGGGATTAGGACTGTGAGCCCCCCGTGGGACAACCTGATCACCTTGTAACCTCCTCAGCGCTTAGAACCGTGCTTTGCACATAGTAAGCGCTTAATAAATGCCATCATTATTATTTTGTTTATTTTTCCAATGCGCTTTCATATCATTATTTCATTTTATCCTCAGTGCATTCCTGTGCCGTAGGGAGAAGCAAATATAATTTTGCCCAGCTGAGGAAACTGAGGCCTAGAGAGGTTAAGTGACTTACTCTAGGTCACACAGCAGGGCAGAGGCAGAGCAGGGACTAGAGCCCAGGTCGCCACACTCCCCGCCCCATTTGCTTCTCACTAGACCCCACTGGGTTCTCTAATATCATTTATTATTCATTTTATAATTATGGAAGCTGAAAACAACAGAGATGCACATTGAAATTCAAATCTCCAGCATCTGCCAAATCTCTAGTCCAAACGCCGGTTTCCTCCCGCAGCAGTTGCCTGCTTAGTGAAAACCTCGCGCTAATCATGGATCTTAATCCTGTCTGCTAAAGTCAAAGAAACCTAGGGAAGCACCAAGGTCTAGTGGATAGAGCACACGCCTGGGTGTCAGTAGGTCATGGGTTCTAATCCTAGTTCCCCCACTTGTCTGCAGTGAGGCCTTGGGCAAGTCACTTCACTTCTCTGGACCTCAGTTCCCTCATCCGTAAGATGGGGATTGAGACCGTGAGCCCCACGTGGGACAGGGACTGCGTCCAACCCGATTTGCTTGCACCCTCCCCAGTGCCTGTCATATAAAAAGGGCTTAACAAATACCCAAATTACTATTGCTATGGCTTTCAGTGCACATCTGCAGTGGTTGGTATTTTGCCACATTAGTTTGTCTCAGGATCTCAAAAGGTTTATAAATGATCCCCTACAGCTCCATTTTCAGCTAGGGAAACCAAGGTCAGTTTAGGATAGATGGGTCAGATGGGCAGTATTAGAGATTTCCTAAAATGGACACTCAACTCCTAGGTTACCCAAAAATGTAAACCATCCACTCTGTCTTTCAGATATCGGCCTCCATCGTAGGAAAAGACAAGAACAGTGCTAGACACATAGTAAGTGCTTAACAAACGCCACAACAATGAAAGGCTAAAAATAGACATCTTTACATTTCACTTCCTGAATGACATGTGCACCTAGGTTCAGAATTTAGGAGAGATTAAGCATCTGGATTAAGGAAGCTTTGAATTTACCTATTCTTGGATTCTTGGATGTTTCAGCCTTCTTGATCACCAAACCCCAAAAGGCCAATTGTGACCTTGAGGTTTAGAGACAATTCATTTCCTGTGCTTTGGAAAAGAGAAGTTTCTGGTTAAGAGAGAAATACACTGACACATCATCATCATCATCATCAATGCTACTTACTGAGCACTTAACATGTGCAGAACACTGTACTAAGCACTTGGTTGAGGACATACAAGAGTGTGGGCAGGGAACCTGTCTACAATGAGCTCACAGTCTAGAGGGGGAGGCAGATATTACTATAAATAGATAATTTATAATATATAATTCAAGAAGAACATTCATTTTGGTTTAAAAATGGATGAGAATGGAGAATTAGATCATATTTTTTTTCTCACCCCAGAAGAATACTGAAATCCGGTTGAATGGCTTTGCTTTGCCAGTCGATTAATCATCAGTGGTATTTACTGAGTGCTTACAGTGCTAAAGTAATAATAATTATGGTATTCGTTAAGAGCTCACTATGTTGCAGGCTCCGTTTTAAGCGCTGGGGTGGATACAAGATAATCAGGTTGGACACAGTCACTGTCCTACATGGGGCTCAAACTCTTAATCCCCATTTCACAGATGCGGTAACTGAGGCCCAGAGAAGTGAAGTGACTTTCCCAAGGTCACACAGCGGGAAGCAGCGTGGCTCAGTGGAAAGATTGGAACATGTCATGTGTTCAAATCCCATCTCCTCCAATTGTCAGCTGTGTGACTTTGGGCAAGTCACTTCACTTCTCTGGGCCTCAGTTCCCTCATCTGTAAAATGGGGATTAAGACTGTGAGCCCCCCGTGGGACAACCTGATGACCTTGTAACCTCTCCAGCACTTAGAACAGTGCTTTGAACATAGTGGTTAATAAATGCCATTATTATTATTATTATTATTATTAAGTGGTGGAGCTGGGATTAGAGCCCATGACCTTCTGACTCCCAAGCCTGTGCTCTAGCCAATCTGTCATGCTGCCCATCTTCTAGGGGTGGTAGATGAGATCCCTGCCCACTGGGAGCTTATGGTCTACAGGAGGAGATAGACATTAAATATATTAAAATAAATTACAGATAGCAGAAGTAGTAGAGTGTAAGAATATATACATAAGTGCTGTGGGGCTGGGATGAGGACTGAAGTGCTTAAGAGCATAGTTGATGGTGAGGGGAGGGCAGGTTGGCAAAATAAGGGACTTAGTGAGAAGTTGTGATATTTGTACACTGTACAAATATTTGTACCCTCTGCACCTCCTGGGAAGAGCTTACAGTTCACCATGATTCTATTCTAAGATATCATTATAATTTTTGTTATTGTAATAACAATATTATTTTATTATTTCTTTATATAAATAATAAACAATCTTTATTATTCTTTCTTTCTAAGACAAATATCACTTCTTCTTACTAAGACCCTTAAACTCTGTACCCCCTGGGCAGTAAGGTCTTTTGTGTGTGTGTGGGGGGGTGTATTTAAGTGCTTACTATGTGCCAGGCACTGTATTAAGCACTGGGGTAGATACAAGCTAATCAGGTTTGACTCAGATCATGTGCTACATTGGGCTCACAGTCTTAATCCCCATTTTACAGATTCATTCATTCATTAAGTGGTATTTATTGAGCACTTTCTGTGTGCAGAGCACTGTACTAAGCGCTTGGAAAGTACAATACAGTAAAAAAAAAAGATGAGGTAACTGAAGACCAGAGAAGTGAAGTGACTTGCCCAAGGTCACACGGCAGACAAGTGCCTTCCCTGACTGAGCCCCCTTTTTCCTCTCCTCCTCTCCATCCCCCTGCCCTACCTCCTTCCCCTCCCCAAAGCACCTGTATGTATTTGTACAGATTTATTACTCTATTCATTTTGCTTGTACATATTTACTATTCTATTAATTTTGTTAATGATGTGCATATAGCTGTAATTCAATTTGTTCTGCCGATTTTGACACCCGTCTACATGTTCTGTTTTGTTGTCTGTCTCCCCCTTCTAGCCTGTGAGCCCATTGTTGGGTAAGGACCGTCTCTATCTGTTGCCAGCTTGTACTTCCCAAGCGCTTAGTACAGTGCTCTGCATACAGTAAGCGCTCAATAAATACGATTGAATGAATTGAATGAATGAAAGTGGTAGAACCAGGATTAGAAACTAGTTCCTTCTAACTCCCGGATCCATACTCTTCCCAGACTGAGCCCCCTCCTTCCTCTCCCCCTCCTCCCCCTCTCCATCCCCCCTGCCTTACCTCCTTCCCTTCCCCACAGCACCTGTATATATGTATATATGTTTGTACGTATTTATTACTCTATTTATGTATTTATTTTACTTGTACATATTTATTCTACTTATTTTATTTTGTTAATATGTTTTGTTTTGTTGTCTGTCTCCCCCTTCTAGACCGTGAGCCCACTGTTGGGTAGGGAGCATCTCTATATGTTGCCAACTTGTACTTCCCAAGCGCTTAGTACAGTGCTCTGCACACAGTAAGCGCTCAATAAATATGATTGAATGAATGAATGAATGAATGCTCTTATCCACTAGGCCACACCACTTTTCACTGAGGGCAGGGATATATGCTCTGTTTTATTGAACTCTTCCAAGCGCTTAGTACAGTGCTCTGCACACAGTAAGCATTTAATAAATACCATTGATTGATTGATTGATGAACTACGACAGTCTTCAAACCAAAGGCAGAAGAGAATGCCCATTCCAGTGCAACAATGCAATATCCAGAGGCAAGTCAGGGTTTAACTGGACTGTCTCTAAACCATTCAGGCCTTGGAGAAGTCGGTCTGGGAATTTTTTTTAAAGTGGTATTTGTTAAGCGCTTACTTATGTGCCAGACATGGTAGTAAATGCTGGGATAGACACAAGCTAATCACAGTTCATGTTCCACACGGGGCTCCCTGATTTAATCCCCATCTCACAGATGAGGAAACGGAGGCACAAAGAAGCGAAGTGAAGGTCAGTCAGCAGATATGTGGTAGAGCGAGGATTGGAACCCAGCTCCTTTGATTCTCAGGCCCTTGCTCTTTCCACTAGGCCACACTGCTTCTCCACCTTTTGGGAACATGTCTCCCTTAGAGAATACAGACCAATTTAGATTTCCAGAGATGCCAGAACTTGTTTTTAGAGGCTCTGAGGGGACTCCGTGCAGAGACCCCAGCAAAGGGACTTGAAAATGATGGACCACACTCAACTCTTTTTCAAACCATGGCTAAAGCAGTGTGATCTAGTGGCCGAGCATGGGTCTGGGTGTTAAAGGAATCTGGGTTCTCATCCTTGCCTGCTATGCTACTTGTCTGCTGTGTGACCTTGGGCAAATCATTTAATGGCTCTGTGCCTCAGTTCCCTCATCTGTAAAATGGGGATTAAGACTAGACTATGAGCCCCATGTGAGATGGGGACTGTGTCCAACCTGATTAGCCTGTATCTACCCCAGTGCCTGGCATACAATAGCCACCTAACAAATACCATAAAGCTTTTTTTTAAAAAAGGCCTTTCATTTCTTTGAATTGCTGTACCTGTCTCTAAGTGCTCAGTACAACTATCCTTCTTTGAATCAATGAAATAACCCGTCAATATATTTTTTTACCATCCATTATTCCAGCACTCTGGACCTTTTACAAGGGACATATATAGAAAAGGGAAGGAACAGAGCTGGAACAGTCCTCTGTTTTATTCCCTGAGCTGTTTATGCTCAAGACAAAGGGTCCAGGGTGAAGCTCTGTACTCAAGGTTGGCTCCGGAAATACTGCTCATGTCATGTCTTAGCCAGAAGGGTTGATGGGCAGAGCCCAAGTTATGAAATCTCTATTCCTGAATCAATCAGTGGTATTTTCATTCATTCATTCAATCATATTTATTGAGCACTTACGGTGTGCAGAGCACTGCACTAAGCGCTTGGGAAGTACAAGTTGGCAGCATATAGAGATGGTCCCTACCCAACAGCGGGCTCACAGTCTAGAAGGGGGAGACAGGCAACAAAACAAAACATATTAACAAAATAAAATAAATAGAATAAATATGTACAAGTAAAATAAATAAATAAATAGAGTAATAAATATGTACAAACATATATACATGTGCTGTGGGGAGGGGAAGGAGATAAGGTGGGGGGATGGGGGGGAGGAGGGGGAGAGGATAAAACTAATTATAGTACTTGTTAAGCACTGTTCTAAGTGCTGGGGTAGATACAAGATAGTCGGGTTGGACACAGGCTCTATCCCATAGGAGGCTTATAGTCTTAATCCCCATTTTATAGATGAGCTATCTGAGGCACTGAGAAACGAAGTGATTTGCATGTAACAGAGTCAGGATTAGAACCCAGGACCTCTCACTCTCAGGACTGTGCTCTTTCCAGTAAGCCACGCTGCTTCCACTAGGGCACTTACTTTTTTTTTTTAAATGGTATTTGTTAAGCATTTACTATGTGCTAGGCACTGTTCTAAGTGCTGCTGTAGATACAAGATAATCTTTTTTTATGGTATTTGTTAAGTGCTTAATAATAATGATGATGGTATTTGTTAAGCGCTTACTATGTGCAAAGCACTGTTCTAAACTCTGGGGAGGATACAAGGTGATCAGGTTGTCCCATGTGGGGCTCACAGTTGTCCCACGTGGGGCTTAGTATGTGCTAGGCACTGTACTAAGCACTGGGGTAGATACAGGTTAATCAGGTTGGACATAGTCCCTGTCCCACTTGGGGTGGACCATATTAATCCCCGTTTTAAAGATGAGGTAACTACGGCACAGAGAAGTTACGTGGCGGCCGCACAGTCACACAGCAGACAAGTGGCAGTGCAGGGATTAGAACCCAGGTCCTTCTGATTCCCAGGCCTATTCTCTCTCTACTACTATTCATAATAATAATAATGGCATTTGGTGAGCGCTTGCTAAGTGTGAAGCACTGTTCTAAGCGCTGGGGAGAATACAAGGTGATCAGGGTGTCCCACGTGAGGCTCACAGTCTTAATCCCCATTTTACAGATGAGATTACTATCATCTAGGCCATGATGCTTCTCACTGTGTGCAGAGCACTGTCCTAAGTTCCCTGCCTATGACCATATTGAAAAAAGAAAAGACAACCCTTCTGCCTGGATAATAATAATAATAATGATAATAATGGTATTTGTTAAGTGCTTACTATTTGCTAAGCGCTGGATAATTAAGCATGCCCCTACCCGGAGATGGGATGTTGGATCAGGTGACCCCTCGAAGCCATTTTCAGCTCTAGTAGCCCATGAAGGCCAATGCCCAGAACTGGATCATTTAATTCCTTTCAGCCATTCCCATGTCCAGGCTCAACTAAAGTTTTAGGGACGTAGAGTTCTTTTGGTTTGTTCTTTGGCTTTAAAGAACCTTCTTTCTTGCTCTGACCAGGTCAACGAGGACAATGATGGGTGAAAGTTTTGCAAATGTGAGTGAATATGGCCAGGAGGAGAAAGAATCCTGGAATTGCACCCGTTCTCATAATTAATAAGCGACTTCGTCCTCTAGACTGTAAGTTCATTATAGGCGGGGAATGTGGCTTCCAATTCTGTGGTATTGTACTCTCCCAGGTATTTGGTACGGCGCTCTGTACATGGTAAGTGCTCAATCATAAGTGTAGAATTTGTTAAGCACTTACTAAGTGCCAAGCACTGTGCTAAGCACTGGAGTAGATGCAAGATAATCAGCTCCCTCACGGAGTTTACAGTCTAAGTAGGAAGAGCAGGACAAATGAATACTCTCTTTGCAGATGAGATAACTGAGGCCCAGAGAAGCCAAGGGACTTACCCAAGGTCACACAGCAGAGGAGCGGCGGGAGCCGGGATTTAGACCCCAGGTCCTCTGTCTCCCCAGGTGCTTGAGTGAGTACAATTTGATAATAAGCAGACACACCCCCTGCCTTAGAGAAGCAGCGTGGCTCAGTGGAAAGAGCATGGGCTTTGGAGTCAGAGGTTGCGGGTTCAAATCCCGGCTCCGCCAATTGTCAGCTGTGTGACTTTGGGCAAGTCACTTAACTTCTCTGTGCCTCAGTTCCCTCATCTGTAAAAATGGGGATTAAGATTGTGAGCCCCCATGGGAAAACCTGATCACCTTGTATCCCCCCAGCGCTTAGAACAGTGCTTTGCACATAGTAAGCACTTAACAAATACCATTATTATTATTATTATTACCAGCTTACAGTCTAGAGGGACAAATGGGAGAGGTGGGTATGTGGCTATTGGAAATCATCGTGGCTCAGTGGCAAGAGCCTGGGCTTGGGAGTCAGAGGTCATGGGTTCTAATCCCACCTCTGCCGCTTGTCAGCTGGGTGACTTTGGGCAAGTCACTTCACTTCTATGGGCCTCAGTTTCCTCATCTGTAAAATGGGGATGAAGACTGTGAGCCCCACGTGGGACAACCTGATTACCACATGGCAAAAACTCCTCACCCTGGGCTTCAAGGCTGTCCATCCCCTCGCCCCCTCTTACCTCACCTCTCTTCTCTCCTTCTCCAGCCCAGCCTGCACCCTCCGCTCCTCTGCCTCTAATCTCCTCACTGGGCCTCGTTCTCGCCTGTCTCGCCGTCAAACCCCGGCCCACGTCCTCCCCCTGGCCTGGAATGCCCTCCCTCCGCGCATCCGCCAAGCTAGCTCTCTTCCTCCCTTCAAGGCCCTACTGAGAGCTCACCTCCTCCAGGAGGCCTTCCCAGACTGAGCCCCCTCCTTCCTCTCCCCCTCCTCCCTGTCTCCATCCCCCCAGCCTTACCTCCTTCCCCTCCCCACAGCACCTGTATATATGTATATATGTTTGTACATATTTATTACTCTATTAATTTATTCATTTTATTTGTACATGTTTATTCTATTTATTTTATTTTGTTAATATGTTTGGTTTTGTTCTCTGTCTCCCCCTTCTAGACTGTGAGCCCACTGTAGGGTAGGGACCGTCTCTATATGTTGCCAACTTGGACTTCCCAAGCGCTTAGTACAGTGCTCTGCACACAGTAAGTGCTCAATAAATACGACTGAATGAATGAATATGGGCGAACAAACCCATAACCGACAATAAAAGATGAACTGATTTCAAAACTACAGATTCTGCTCATTTTTGGGGGAAGATTTCAAAACGAGAAGCGGCGCGGTCTAGTGGATAGAGCGTGGGCTTGGAAGTCAGAAGGTCATGGGTACTAATTCCACCTCTTGTCTGCTGTGTGGACATTGGGCAAATCACTTCACTTCTCTGGGCCTCAGTTACCTCATCTGCAAAATGGGGATTGAGACAGTGAGCCCCACATGGGACAGGGACTGTGTCCAACCCAATTTGCTTGTATCCGCCTCCATACTTAGTGCAGTGCCTGGCACTTAGTAAGTGCTTAACAAATATCACTATTATTATTATTATTATTATTATTAATAGTAACTTTATTAAGGAATCAAAATGAGAGGAAACCATCACCCTGACCCTTGACAAGTACTTTATTTTCTCCAAGAGGCCAAGAGGCCTTACCTGAATAGACCTTAATTACCTTGTCTCCCACTCCCTTCTGTGTCACCCTGATTTGCTCCCTTTATTTACCACCCCCCAACCGCCCCACAGCACTTACGTCCACATCAGTAATTTCTTTATTTATATTAATTAATTCATTCATTCACATTGGGCACTTACTGTGTGCAGAGCACTGTACTAGCAGCGTGGCTCAGTGGAAAGAGCACGGGCTTTGGAGTCAGTGGTCATGGGTTCAAATTCTGGCTCCCTAATTGTCAGCTGTGTGACTGTGGGCAAGTCACTTTACTTCTCTGTGCCTCAGTTGCCTCATCTGTAAAATGGGGATTGACTGTGAGCTCCCCGTGGGACAACCTGATCACCTTGTAGCTTCCCCAGCGCTTAGAACAGTGCTTTGCATGTAGTAAGTGCTTGATAAATGCCGTCATTATTACTAACCGCTTGGGAGGGCACAATATAACAATAAGCAGACACATTCCCTGCCCACAGTGAGCTTACAGTTTATATTAATGTCTAGATTGTGAGCTCGTTGTGGGCAGGGAACGTGTCTGTTATATTGCACTCGGCCAAGTGCTTAGTACAGTGCTCTGTACACAATAAACAATAAATATGATTGATTGATTGATTGATTACTAGAGATGGACTAATTGGCTGGAGGGACCCCAGATTTCATGATGATGATGAAGAAGAGAAAGTCATTTCTCCTTCCCAGTGGGAAAGGAACACATTTTTACTTTGAAAGAGCGTGGCTTAGTGGCTAGAGCCTGGGCCTGGGAGACAGAAGGACCTGGGTTCTAATTCCGGCTTCGCCACTTGTCTGCTGAGTGACCTTGGGCAAGTCGTTTCACTCCTCTGTGCCTCAGTTACCTCATCTGTAAAGTGGGGATTAAGTGTGTGAGCTTCATGTGGGACAGGGACTGTTTCCAACCTGATTAACTAGTATCTACTCTAGTGCTTAGAGCAGTGCTTAGCATATAGTAAGCGCTTAACAAGTACTTTGAAGTTCAAACTAAAGAGATAGAAGGAAAGAAAGTCCAGAAGTCTAAATTGTGGGAAACACAAATGTCTGGTAGACACCCAGGAGCATAGTGGGGCAGTAAATTGTCAGGGAGAAAGGAGGGATGAAAATTATATTTCAGGAGGCTTTGAAGCATTTTAATGACAGTGCCATTCCTTTCTGAGATCTCAGTCTCCCCTTCTGTGGAAAAATGAATGAATTGAATCAACCAATTGATAGTATTTAGTGAGTGCTTACTGTGCACAGAGCACTGTATTAAGTCCTTAGGAGAGTACAATATAACAGAGTTGGTAGACATGTGAAGATGGTAGTCACGTTCCCCGCCCTCAACAAGCTTACAGTCTAGAGGGGGAGACAGACATTATTATAAATAAATCAAATTACAGATATGTACCTAAGTGTTGTGGGGCAGAGGGAGGGGTGAAAAAAGGGAGCAAATCCAAGGGCGTGGGTGACACAGAAGGGAGTGGGAGAAGGACAGATGAGAGTTTAATCAGGGAAGGCTTCTCAGAGATGTATCCTGAGTAAGACCTTGAATACTGGGGAGAGTGATCATCCGTCGGATATGAAGAGGGAGGGAATTCAAGAGAGAGAGAGGACGTGGGCAAGGGATCGGTGGTGAGATGGATGAGACTGGGGATTGCCCCAATTCCAGTTACAGTTTTAATAATGAACACTGGATCCTTCCCCCACTACAGGCCAATGAAGTGGCCATTTTCTCAAGAGTGACAACTAACAGGTGAGGAAGAGAAGAAGAGGGAGGCAGATCATACATGGAGGTAGTAATCAGAGGTACTTAGTGAGTGCCATCTTTGTACCATGCACTGTCCTAAGCACCTGGGAGAATGCAATACATTTGGTAGACACGATCCCTGACCCAAGGAGCGTACAGTCTATCTTGGTGTCCATTTGTCCCTATTCTTCTCTCTTTCAATCGATCGATCAATCAGTCATATTGAGTCACAGTAAGCGCTCAAAAAATACGATTGATTGATTTATTGAATACTTACAGTGTGCAGAACACTGTACTAAGCATTTGGGAGAGTACAATATGAAAATGAAAGAGAGTTGGAAGACACATTCTCTGCCCACAATGAGCTTACACTCTAGAGGGGCCATTTCTTCCATTTCACCACATAAGGAAACAGGCGATTTTATTCCGTGTAAGCCCAGGCACAAAATAATCTCGGTCCAATAAATCAGTCCTCTTGGGGGAGGGGGGCACCGTGCTTTGGTCCCCGGAGGACTCTCTGGGCAAGATGGTTTATAAACTCCTTTGAAGATGAAAAATTACCACAGAGGCGTAATGCAATTTATTAATAGCGAATTCCCACTCAGATCGTGTGTTTATCAGATGCTCCGGGACTTTGTTTTCCTCCGCGTGGGCGGGAGCAGACATACAACTGCTTCTCATTCTGGAAACGGGGCCACAGAGCCAAGAGTCCGGGCTCCTGGAATATTCCTTTTTGTCAGGGCTGGCGCTGGGATTACTCTAGGGCCTGAGGGGGCTTTTGTTGTGGCCTCTTTTTTAATGGCATTTATTAAGTGCTTACTCTGTGCCAGACACTGTTCTAAGCCCTGGGGTAGATACAAAGTGGCCAGGTTGGACTCAGTCCCTGACCCGCATGGGGCTCACGGTCTTAACCCCCATTTGACAGATGAGGTAACTGAGGCACAGACAAATGAAATGATTTGCCCAAGGTCACGCAGCAGACAGTCCAAGCACTTAGTACAGTGCCCTGCGCACAGTAAGCGCTCAATAAATACGATTGAATGAATGGATGAAGTGGTGGAGTTGGGATTAGATGAGAAGCAGCGTGGCTTAGTGGAAAGAGCACATGCATGGGAGTCAGAGGTCATGGGTTCTAATCCCGGCTCTGCCACTTGTCAGCTGTGTGACCTTAGGCAAGTCACTTAACTTCTCTGTGCCTCAGTTCCCTCATCTGTAAAATGGGGATGAAGACTGTGAGCCCCCAGTGGGACAACCTGATTACCTTGTGTCTACCCCAGCACTTAGAACTGTGGTACTTGGTAAGTTCTTACTGTGTGTCAAACACTGTAATAAGAGCTGGGGTAAATACAAGCAAATTGGGTTGGACACAATCCCTATCCCACTGGGGCTCACAGTCTCAATCTCCATTTTACAGATGAGGTAACTGAGGCACAGAGAAGTTAAGCGACTTGCCCAAGTCACAAAGCTGATAAGTGGCAGAGCCAGGATTAGAACCCACGACCTCTGACTCCCAAGCCCAGGCTCTTTCCGCTAAGCCACGTGAGAGCGCTTTGGTAATAAAAGTGCTATAGCAGCATGGCCTAGTGGCTAGAGCATCGGCCTGGGAGTAGGAAGGACCTGGGTTCTAATCCTGTTCTGCCACTTGTCTGCTGTGCAACCTTGGGCAAGTCATTTCACTTCTCTGAGCCTCAGTTACCTCATCTGTGTTGAGAAGCAGTGTGGCTCAGTGGAAAGAGCCCGGGCTTTGGATTCAGAGGTCATGGGTTCAAATCCCGGCTCCGCCACTTGTCAGCTGTGTGACTTTGGGCAAGTCACTTCACTTCTCTGGGCCTCAGTTACCTCATCTGTAAAATGGGGATGAAGACTGTGAGCTCCCCATGGGACAACCTGATCACCTTGTAACTTCCCCAGTGCTTAGAACAGTGCTTTGCACATAGTAAGCACTTAATAAATGCTATTATTATTGTTATTACTTTCTGTAAAATGGGGATTGAGACTGTGAGCCCCACGTGGGGTAGGGATTGTATCCAACCTGATTTGCTTGTATCTACCCCAGCTCTTAGAACAGTGCCTGGATGACAGTAAGCACTTACCAAGTACCACAGTTATTATTACTAATATTAATAGTAATAAGCCAAGGTAGTATTATGACCAGCAATTGCAAGTTTGAGCATATTCCCTCTTCTGTCACTCTCTCTCTCCTTGTCTCCTTTGGTCCCCATTTCTTCTCCTCAGTCTTTCTAGTGCCATTTTCTGCCTCCCCCTCTAGATCGTAAACTCATTATGGGCAGCGAAGAGGTCTTCTAATTCTGTTGTATCGTACTCTTCCAAGTGCTTACTACAGTGCTCTGCACATAGCAAGCACTCAATAAATACCATCAATTGATTGATTGGTGGGGGACTCACTCAGATTGAGGGCTTACAGTATTCAGAACACAGCAATCAATCAATCAGTCAATCGTATTGATTGAGAGCTTACTGTGTGCAGAGCACTGTACTAAGTGCTTGGGAAGTAGAAGTTGGCAACATATAGAGACAGTCCCTACCCAATAGTGGGCTCACAGTCTAGAAGGGGGAGACAGAGAACAAAACCAAACATGTAAACAAAATAAAATAAATAGAATAGATATGTACAAGTAAAATAAATAAATAGAGTAATAAATATGAACAAACATATATACATATATACAGGTATACCACCACCGCAATGGACTAAAAAAACCAAAAAAGGCCCCCACCCTGTACTTGGCTTTAGAAGGATTTTGGTTACCTAGATCTCAGAAGCCTTGAGGAAATCGAGTCACGACAGCAGAATATAATTCGGAATAAGGAAATAGCAGCAGTATTACAGTTCCTTAATGAAAAAGTAGTTGGCTCTGAAAAGAGCAATAAGAGCTTGGAAGAAGATAGCACAATCCTTTACCTCAAGGAATTCACAGTGTAGTGGGGAGACACAGACTTAAAAGTAAATTACTAATTACAATAATTGTGGCGTTTGTTAAGTGCTTACTGTGTGCCAAGCACCGTACTAGATTTAAGTGCAAGGTGGATCCAGCCATCAATGGTATTTATTTAATCGATTATATTTCAAACAATCAACTGTATTTATTGAGCGCTTACTGTGTGCAGAGCATTTGGGAGAGTACAGCAGCGTTAGTAGACACGTTCCCTGCCTAAAATGGGCTGACTGTGTAGAGGAAGGAAGGAGGAATAATAAGGTGGGGAGATGAGAGATTAGTCGGCGAAGTCTTTCTGGAGGAGGTATGATTTTAGGGGGGCATTGAAAATGGGGGGCATGCTGGTCTGTTGGATATGAAGAGGGAAAGAACATCTCCATTAATTAGTTAATCATGGTATTTCTTAAGTGCTTACTGTGTGCCCTACACTGTTCTAAGTGCTGGAGTAGATACAAGATGAGCAGGTTGGATGGATTCCCTGTTCCACATGGGGCTCACCATATAAGTAGGAGGGAGTAGGATTTAAGCAGCAGCTTGGCTGAGAAGCAGTGTGGTTCAGTGCAAAGAGCCCGGGCTTTGGAGTCCGTGGTCATGGGTTCAAATCCCGGCTCCGCCAATGGTCAGCTGTGTGACTTTGGGCAAGTCACTTAACTTCTCTGGGCCTCAGTTACCTCATCTGGAAAATGGGGATTAAGACTGTGAGCCCCCCCATGGGACAACCTGATCACCTTGTAACCTCCCCAGCGCATAGAACAGTGCTTTGCACATAGCTAGCGTTTAATAAATGCCATCAACATCCCCATTTTACAGATAAGGCTTCAGAGGCACAGAGATGTTAAGTGATTTGCCCAAGATCGCACAGCAGACAATATTTATATTACTCTCTGTCTCTCCCTCTAGAGTGTCATGTGGGCAGGGAATATGCCTATCAACTCTTACACTGTATTCTCCCAAGCATTTAGTTCAGTGTTCTGCATACAGTAAGCGCTCAGTAAATAGGATTAATTGATGGAAGTGGCAATGAACCCACTTCCTGGGACTCCCGGGCCCCTTCTCTTTCCACTAGGCCACACTACTTCTGGTCACTGAAGCAAACCTTATCAGGCACATTCACTTTTTCCTCATCATCCCCTCTCTTCCTACCCATACCGAAATCTCCAGCTCCTCCCCTGTTCTCTCTCCCTCCCTCCCTCCAGGCTCACCTCTCCTCCTGCCTTCAGGACATCTCCACCTGGATGTCCGCCCGCCACCTCAAACTCAACATGTCCAAGAATGAGCTCCTTATCTTCCCTCCCAAACCCAGTCCTCCCCTGCTCAACCAATCTCCTGTTTCTCCCCACTTCAGTCTACACTCTGCTGCTCGGATTATCCTCCTACAGAAACGCTCTGGGCATGTCGCTGCCCTCCTCAAAAATCTCCAGCGGTTGCCTGTCAACCTCCGTATCAAGCAAAAATTCCTCACTATTACCTTCAAAGCTCTCCATCACCTTACTCCCTCCTACCTCACCTCCCTTCCCTGCTTCTCCAGCCCAGGCCACACTCTTCACTCCTCTGCTGCCGCTAACCTCCTCACTGTGCCTCGTTCTCGCCTGTCCCACCGTCGACCCTCAGCCCATGTCATCATCATCATCAATCGTATTTATTGAGCGCTTACTGTGTGCAGAGCACTGTATTAAGTGCTTGGGAAGTACAAGTTGTCTTACCTCTGGCCTGGAATGCCCTCCCTCCTCATATCCACCAAACTAGCACACTTCCCCCCTTCAAAGCCCTACTGAAAGCAACCTCCTCCAGGAGCCTTCCCAGACTAAGCCCCTCTTTTCCTCTGCTCCTCCTCCCCTCCCCATCACCCCTATTCCCTCCCTCCACTCTACACCCCTCGTATATGCATATATATTCATTATTCTATTTACTCTGTTAATGATATATATATAATTCTATTTATTTAAATTGATGCTGTTGATACCTGTTTACTTGTTTTGATGTCTGTCCCCCCCTTCTAGACTGTGAGCCCATTGTTGGGTAGGGATTGTCTCTATTTGTTGCTGAATTGTGCTTTCCAAGTGCTTAGTACAGTGCTCTGTACACAGTAAGTGCTCAATAAATACGATTGAATGAATGAATGCATTAATTAATTAATCTCCCCACCCTTTAAAGTTCTTGCTATTATTCAGTCCTAATTCTTCCAGGGGCCTGAACTGGGCTGGCTAGAGAAAACCTTCAGTTTTCCAGGCAAGACAGTTTTCAACTCAGGCATATCAAAGGGTCACATGAGAAGCAGCATAGCCTAGTGGATAGAGCGTGATCTTGGGAGTCCGCAGGATCTGGGTTCTAATCCTGACTCCTCCACCTGTCTGCTGTGTGACCTTGGGCAAGTCACTTAACTCCTTTATGCCTCAGTTACCTCATCTGTAAAATGGGGGTTAAGAATTGAAGCCTTGTGTGGGACAGAGACTGTGTCCAACCCAATTACCTTGTATCTACTCCAGTGCTTAGTACAGTGTTTGGCACCCAGTAAGCGCTTAACAAATATCACAATTATTATTATTTTATGAGGTCACTACCGACATACCCAGATCATTCCCATCTCCTTGTCTTAATGCTGTCAAGTTTCTGACCCACTTATTTCCTTTTCCATTTCCTGCAGAGGTATCCACTCCCCATGTCTGCCAGATCAAGTTTATTTCCCAGAGAAGCATCATGGCCTAGTGGGTAGAACATAGGCCTGAGGGTCAGAAGGACCTCGGTTCTAATCCAGGTTCCACTACTTGTCTGCTGTGTAACCTTGGGCAAATCACTTCACTTCTCTGGGCCTCAGCTACGTCATCTGTAAAGTGAGAATTAAGAGTGTGAGCCCCATGTGAGATGTTCATTCATTCATTCATTCGTTCATTCAATCGTATTTATTGAGCGCTTACCGTGCGCACAGCGCCGCACTAAGCGCTTGGGAAGTACAAGTCGGCAACATATAGAGATGGTCCCTACCCAACAACGGGCTCACAGTCGAGAAGGGGGAGACAGACAACATAACAAAACATGTAGACAGGTGTCAAAATCGTCAGAACAAATAGAATTAAAGCTATATGCACATCATTAACAAAAGAAATAGAATGTACAAGTAAAATAAATAGAGTAATAAATCTGTGCAAATATATATACAAGTGCTGTGGGGAGGAGAAGGAGGTAGGGCGGGGGGATGGGGAGGAGGAGAGGAAAAAGGGGGCTCAGTGTGGGAAGGCCTCCTGGAGGAGGTGAGCTCTCAGTAGGGCTTTGAAGGGAGGAGGAGAGCTAGCTTGGCGGATGTGTGGAGGGAGGGCATTCCAGGCCAGGAAATGGACGTGGGCCGGGGGTCGATGGCGGGACAGGCGAGAACGAGGTACAGGGAGGAGGTTAGTGGTGGCAGAGGAGCGGAGGTTGCGGGCCGGGCTGGAGAAGGAGAGAAGGGAGGTGAGGTAGGAGGGGACAAGGTGATGGACAGCCTTGAAGCCGAGAGTGAGGAGTTAGACTGTGTCCAACCTGATTAGGTTGTATCTACTCCAGCACTTAGTACAGTGCCTGGCACATAGTAAGCACTTAGGAAATTCCAGTAAAAAAAAAAAAACCTGAGAGCTGTAATTGAAAGTTCCATGAAGAGCAAAGATCATGTCTGCCAATTCTATTGTAGTGTACTTCTCTTAGAGAAGCAGTTTGGCCTAGTGGCTAGAGCATGGGCCTGGGAGTTAGAAGGACCTGGGTTCTAATCCCGCTTCCCGCACGTCATCATCATCATCATCAATCGTATTTATTGAGCGCTTACTGTGTGCAGAGCACTGTACTAAGCGCCTGGGAAGTACAAGTTGGCAACATGTAGAGACAGTCCCTACCCAACAGTGGGCTCACAGTCTAAAAGAGTGGGCTCACAGTCTAAAAGTGTCTGCAGTGTGACCTTGGGCAAGTCACTTCACTTCTCTGGGTCTCAGTTACCTCATCTGTAAAATGAAGATAGAGACTGTGAGCCCCATGTGGAACTGTATTTCATTCATTCATTCAATGGTGTTTATTGAGCGCTTACTGTGTGCAGAGCACTGGACTACGCGCTTGGGAAGTCCAAGTTGGCAACATATAGAGACGGTCCCTACCCAACAGTGGGCTCACAGTCTAGAAGGGGGAGACAGAGAACAAAACAAAACATATTAACAAAATAAAATAAATAGAATAAATATGTTCAAGTAATAGTTGGATACAAGTTGGATACAACACTACCCAACCCGATTTGCTTGTATGCACCCCAGTGCTTAACAAATACTACGATTAATTATTATTATTAAGTACTTAGCACAGTGCTTGGCACACAGTAAGCGCTCAATAAGTACCGTTGATTGAATGGCAAACCTCTACTGTAGATGGGTGAGCAAAGGGCGCCCCCTGCTGGAAGAAGGTCAGACTATAAGTTCATTATTGGCCGAATTATTAAAACAATTCTGTTTTATTGTACTCTCTCAAGCGCTCAGTACAGTGCTCTGCACCTAGTAAACGCTCAATAAATACCACTGATTGACTGATTGACAGAACAGGGAATTTATAAGGTCGGATAGAAGACTGGGCCCTCCACCCCCCTCAACCACTGAGCCACAGAGCCTGTTGAGGAAGGGGATAAAAATCTTACTAAAAAAGGTATGATCCATCCAGAAACGTCAGCCGAATCCAATAACCAGTGGTACTTATCGAGCGCTTACTATGTGCAGAACAATCTACCGTATTTATTGAGCACTTACTGTATGCAGAGCACTGTGCTAAGCGCTTAAGTGACTAAGAGAAGCAGCGTGGTTCAGTGGAAACAGCGCGGGCTTGGGAGCCAGAGATCATGGGTTCAAATCCCCGCTCTGCCAATTGTCAGCTGTGTGACCTTGGGCAAGTCACTTAACTTCTCTGTGCCTCAGTTACCTCACCTGTAAAATGGGGATGAAGACTGTGAGCCCCACGTGGGACAACCTGATCACCTTGCATCCTACCCAGCACTTAGAACAGTGCTTGGCACATAGTAAGTGCTTAACAAATGCCATTATTATTATTATTATTATTGGCAGTAAGAGGTCATGGGTTTGAATCCCTGCTCCGCCACTTGTCAGCTGTGTGACCTTGGGCAAGCCACTTAACTTCTCTGTGCCTCAGTTCCCTCATCTGTAAAATGGGGATTAAGGCTGTGAGCCCCACATGAGACAACCTGATCACCTTGTATCCCCCCAGTGCTTAAAACAGTGCTTTGCACATAGTAAGCGCTTAACAAATACCATCATTTTTATTATTATTACTACAATAACAGAGCACTATTCTGAGCACTTCAGAAAATACAGTTCAGTTGAGTTGGTAGACACAATCCCTGCCCCAAAGGATCTGACTAATCTGACAAGTTTGAATGAAGCCTTCCCCAGCATTTATTTATTTATTTATTTTACTTGTACATATCTATTCTATTTAGTTTATTTTGTTAGTATGTTTGCTTTTGTTCTCTGTCTCCCCCTTTTAGACTGTGAGCCCACTGTTGGGTAGGGACTGTCTCTATATGTTGCCAATTTGTACTTCCCAAGCGCTTAGTACAGTGCTCTGCACATAGTAAGCGCTCAATAAATATGACTGATGATGATGATGGTGGCGATATCAAGAACTATACTTGGGCGTGAACACCTTTCCAATCTAAAGAGCAAAATCTTCCCACTCCATCAATAGGTTTACCGCAACTATTTAGGGTTCCTGCCTGCCTTCCCCCCTGCATCGAGACTTTCGGTGAAGTCTGCCTTAGGAAATCACCCGGGCACCGACGGGTAACGAGAATATATGGAAAAAGAAATAGGTAGTAGACTGTCCGAGACCGATCAGAGTTGTGTTAAAGCCATTCGAGGAGCAGGAGGATTTTGGCTGTAGGCAAGAGACAACAGGCCAGTGCCAGGTGACACCGATAAGACAATTGAACGATGGCACTTATTAAGCGCTTACTATGTGCGAAGCACTGTTGTAAGCGCTGGGGAGGTTACAAGGTGATCAGGTTGTCCCACATGGGGCTCACAGTCTTCATCCCCATTTTCCAGATGAGGTCACTGAGGCCCAGAGAAGTTAAGTGACTTGCCCAAAGTCACACAGCTGACAATTGGCAGAGCTGGGATTTGAACCCATGACCTCTGACTCCAAAGCCCGGGCTCTTTTCCACTGAGCCACGAATTGAAGAGATCCAAGTGGCGGTGGCACAGTCTCGTCTGGGAAAGAACAGACTGATTCGTGACAGAACATCCTGAATGAAAAGTGAACATGCTAGGTTGTGAATATCTTCTGGGCCTTCAGAAATGGAAGTTCATTCAACCAATCGCACTTACTGAGAGCTTACTGTCTGTGCAGAACACTGGAATAATAATGATGGTATTTGTTAAGCGCTTACTATGTGCCAAGAGCTGTTCTAAGCACTGAGCACTGTTCTAAGCGCTGAACTAAGTACTTGGGAGACTCCCCATCGCCGCCCACCCTACCTCCTTCCCCTCCCCACAGCACCTGTATATATCTTTGTACAGATTACTCTATTTTACTTGTACATATTTACTATTCTATTTATTTTATTTTGTTAATAATCAATCAATCAATCAATTGCATTTATTGAGCGCTTACTGTGTGCAGAGCACTGTACTAAGCGCTTGGGAAGTACAAGTTGGCAACATATAGAGACAGTCCCTACCCAACAGTGGGCTCACAGTCTAAAAGATGTGCATCTAGCTTTACTTCTATTTATTCTGATGACTTGACACCTGTTCACGTGTTTTGTTTTGTTGTCCGTCTCCCCCTTCTAGACTGTGAGCCCGCTGTTGGGGAGGGACCGTCTCTATATGTTGCCAACTTGTACTTCCCAAGCGCTTAGTACAGTGCTCTGCACCCAGTAAGCGCTCAATAAATACGATTGAATGAATGAATGAATGAATGAATGAATGAATACAGTAGAACAGAGTTGGTAGACACATCCCTTGCACTACAACAAGCTAACTGGTTGAAAGCGACATTGGGTCAAATCAACATTCAGGACCCATGACTATAGGCAAACATACGTTGTGAAGACGGACCCAGAGGATGCAGAGCAGACACACGCTCTCACATGTATGTAGAAGAAGCACGTGGGGAGAGATTGACCCGCCGTTCCATAGGATTGAAACCACCAACTCTCTTTGACTCTGTTTTCCGCTCCAAGCCTGCTCCGACGTTTTCAATCAGAGCAGGTGGAAATTAACTAGATGCTGCAAGAGGAGTCCTGCTTGGCGTCCTTAGGTGAGGGAAACGGAGCGGGGAAGAAGGGGAGGAGAAGAAAGCGGGGAGGGGGGAGGAAGCGAAAGACGGCGATGTGTGTACATGGGGAGATTGTCATGGTTACCTCGCTGACCGAGCAAATAGCCGGGCTTCAGGGTGGCCACCTCGACAGCTACCAGAATGTGTGTATTAATCACCAGGCTGCCGAAGGACCCAGAGCTTGGTTCTGGGGGGGAAACCTCTGGCAGGCTAACGAGCGGCTCATGAGAGCGGGAGGGCGAAGAGAGAGCTTTTGCAGAGACACATGTTGCTGCATCGTGTGAGGTAAGGAAACACCCACCATCCAGGAGCCTTGATTTAGGGCGGAAAAAGCCTTGAGCAAGCCAACACCGAGCCTTAGGTGGGGAAGGGCTTCTCCCAGGAAGAGGTACGAGGGTGCTCTCTGTACCTCTAGGCAGCAGGGGATTTCAGGCCACATGTTGCTGAAACAGTGTTCTCCCTCTCTCTCCCTCCCTCTCCCCCCATCCCCTCTCTGCCTGGCTTTCTTTCAGGGATAAAAGAAGTCAGGAGCTCAGCGTGCCCCACTCCCGCCGAAGTCCGCGGCCTCGACCAGGTTGCTTCCTCCTCCAAACCCAGGTAAGCCAGGTCGCTCGCCGAACGGCTCTGGAGTCGGATCTCTTTCGGCTCAGTGCGAAAGGAAGCGAGGGAAGCTGGGATCTAGGGGGAGCCGAAGAATGGGAGACTTGGATTCTCAGGCTGAGTGCGGTAGCTTCCAGGCAAAACCTCACCGAGTGTTAAAATCCTTGTCATAATATTTCCGCATATTCCAGTCCCAACTGTACCACGCAAATGCTCCCCCTACCTTGCTTCTAGAAGATGAATGACTCGCTCGTGCCTGGAAATACAACCCAGAAAGACACCCTCCTCCTCATCACCGATGAAGGAGGCAAACAAGCCAGCAAAGCCAACTGTCGTCTGTCCCCCAGACTTGTGGGGACAGATTGATTTGATCCAGGGACTTGCCGTCTCTCCGGCTGGGATCTCTAGCCTAGTAGCCTAGTAGGCTTCCGGGGAAGGAAAGTAAAAAGGTCACTTTGTGAACCACATTTCTTGCTAAATCAGGTTGATCTGAGGAAGAAAAAAACTTAGTTTTCTGGGGTGTGTGTGTCTGCTGCATCTGTGTGAGTGTCTGTCTGTTGTGTTGCACTGGAATTGAACAGTGAGCCTGGGGAGGAATCAGCCAGTAACACTACGAAGTGTGCGTCTGTGAACAGGACCAGTGACCTTGTCACATTTGTACTTGTGTAACGCTCGACTCGGATTTTATTTTCGGAATTTTCAACATCCACTCGGACCCAACCGGGGGCTGGCGTTTCTGCTGTCTGGGCAACTGTAACTGCAGGTGAATCGTGATGTCCGTGGGACCCAAGACAGACAGGTGCTGCTTGCCGCTGCTGTATTTTGTTTTCCTCAATTGCCTTGGATTCGTTCCGGCTGCAGCTAGCGGGCGTAGAGTGGCTCTTTTCTCCTGGAGTCATCTTAGGATCCCAGCTGTTGGAAAAATATTTGAGGACACAGAAGCGAACCTAGAACCGGCAGTCAGAAAAAGCCACACGGGGAACCCGAACGACCTCATTATTAATCCGAGAGTACGCTCTTAGCGAAATTATCTTTCAGAGGAAATGTCGGTCAGAGAAGCCGAGCAGCCAGAGAACCTGCATTCTGGCTGGAAAAGAGGACCAGGAGTCCCTTTTGGGGTAGGGGTGTTTGTAGTGTCTAGGGCCCCTGGAGGCCCCCTGGGCCTGACTCTGCGGGGATGGGAGATATCTTTTTGGGTATGGGAGACGGTTTCCTTCTAGCTGTTTTTGTTTCCCCGGTTTGCTGCTCCTTGATTGGGTTCTGTCATTCCCCTTGCTGAAGGAGGCTCTTTATTGCCTTGTTGGCCTCTCATTACAGAGATAAATGACACTAATTGCAGTGCCTTGGGAAGTAGGGAGCAAGCAGTTCTAGAGCCTGGAGCTCTCAGTGGGGTGGGGGTGGGGGGTGGATCCATTTCTGGGCTTTGTCTCCAGACCATTCCTCTGGAAGGCAGACCCTGCAGGGGGGTACCCACCCCTGAGTCAGGCTGGGACCCCCCCACTGCTGATGGGAAGCTGCGTGGCCTTGTGAGAGCAGGGGACCTGGGTTCTAATCCCGGCTCTGCCACTTGCCAGCTGTGGGTGACGCTGGGCAAATGACGTATCCCGAAGGGGGTTTGTTCAGGGGGGTCGTTGGATCTGGGCGTGGAGGAAAGAAACAAATGAGCGCAAGTTCCAGCAAAAATAGACCTTTATTTTATTGCATAGAATAAGTGTCAAACTCCTCAACAAACCCCAAGGCCCTCCATTCTCTTGCCTACCGGTCGGTCCAGACGCATGTATCAACTCTATCCCTCGAAGCCTCAGAACGGGCGTCCCCGGATAGCTCGAGCTCCCTCCGGGCTCTGTGGTTTCCCTCGGGCACAGTGCGGGTGCGGAATTCAAAAGGGCTTCCGCGTCCCTATCGGCCTATCACTAGTATCGTATTTGGCCTTCCCATTATTTGGAGAGTGTCCCTGCCCTGGGCGCGTGACATCGAGGTTCTTCCGCATTAGCCCTGATCTAAGGATGAAGCGAACAGCCCGTGGAAATGGCGATTGGGGAAGGTTGCGGGAGAGTGGGCAAGCGTGGAAATGGCGGCTGCCCACAAAATGGAGTCGGTTTGGTTCGCTCTGTTTGGGCGACTGTGGACGTATCGCGGGCCAGTCTCACGCTCCAGCCCGTGGCCAGAGGCGTCCGACAGGTCTGCTCCGATGTCGTTCTAGGATGAGAGCGTTCCCGTGGCTTTTCTGGGTACAGCGATTGGAGATTAAGCAGGAGTTTAAAAACAAGATAACAAATGACAATTACACTGAGAACTTCGACTAAGAAAGTTAATATATTCCCAAACCAGCCTCCAGCATTGGGGGACCATGAGGAAAAGAGTCCTGTCTCTTGGAGTGTGTTGGCTCTCTTGGCTTCCTCGAGTCCTGTGGCCAGTCAGTTGGGACATGGTCTCCCTTACCTCAGTCAGGTTATGGGAGTTGTTGGGAATGTATGTACACGCTCTGTGCCAATGACAACTCATGTACATCCTTGAGAGGCAAGAAGCATATGGCATTGGTTAAGCTCTTACTATGTACCAAGCACTGTACTAAACGCTGGGGTAGATACAAGCTAATCAGGTTGGACAAAGCCTATATATCACATGGGACTCAGTCTTAATCCCCATTGTACAGATGAGGGAACCGAGGCATCTTCTAGACTGTGAGCCTGCTGTTAGATTGGGACCATCTCTATATGTTGCCAACTTGTACTTCCCAAGCACTTAGTACAGTGCTCTGTACACAGTAAGCACTCAATAAATATGATTGAATGAATGAATGAATGGAGAAATCAAGTCACTTGCCCAAGGTCACACAGCAGACAAGTGAGGCAGCACGGCGCAGTGGCTAGAGCACGGGCCTGGGCGTCAGAAGGTCATGGGTTCTAATCCTGCCTCTGCCACTTGTCTGTTGTGTGACCTTGGACAAGTCACTTCACTTCCTCTGTGTCTCAGTGACCTCATCTGTAAGATGGGGATTGAGACAGTGAGACCCTGTGGGACGGGGACTGTGTCCAACCCGATTTGCTTGTATCCACCCTGGCAAAGAGTAAGCGCTTTAACAAATACCACCTCTCTCCTCGACCCCCTCCATTCTGGCATCCGTCCCCTACATTCCATGGAAACTGCCCTCTCAAAGCTCACCAATGACCTCCTCCTTGCCAAATCCAACGGCTTTTACTCTATCCTAATCCTCCTCGACCTCTCAGTTGCCTTCGACACTGTGGACCACCCACTTCTCCTCAACACGTTATCCAACCTTGGCTTCACAGACTCTGTCCTCTCCTGGTTCTCCTCTTATCTCTCCGGCGGTTCATTCTCAATCTCTTTTGCGGGCTCCTCCTCCCCGTCCCATCCCCTTACTGTAGGAGTTCCTCAAGGGTCAGTTCTTGGTCCCCTTCTGTTCTCTATCTACACTCACTCCCTTGGTGACCTCATTCGCTCCCACGGCTTCAACTATCATCTCTATGCTGATGACACCCAAATCTACATCTCTGCCCCTGCTCTCTCTCCCTCCAGGCTCGTATCTCCAACTGCCTTCAGGACATCTCCACCTGGATGGCTGCCAGCCATCTAAAACTCAACATGTCCACAACTGAACTCCTTATCTTCCCTCCCAAACCCTGCCCTCTCCCTGACTTCCCCAATGCTCTTGACGGCACTACCATCCTTCCCGTCTCACAAGCCTGCAACCTTAGTGTCATCCTCGACTCCGCTCTCTCGTTCATCCCTCACATCCAATCCGTCACCAAAACCTGCCGGTCTCACCTCCACAACATCGCCAAGATCCGCCCTTTCCTCTCCATCCAAATCACTACCCTGCTGGTTCAATCTCTCATCCCATCCCAACTGGATTACTGCATCAGCCTCCTCTCTGATCTCCCATCCTCCTGTCTCTCCCCACTTCAATCTATACTTCACGCTGCTGCCTGGATCGTCTTTGTGCAGAAAGGCTCTGGGCACGTTACTGCCCTCCTCAAAAATCTCCAGTGGCTACCAATCAACCTACGCATCAGGCAAAAACTCCTCACTCTCAGCTTCAAGGCTGTCCATCCCCTCGCCCCCTCCTACCTCATCTCCCTTCTCTCCTTCTCCAGCCCAGACCGCAACCTCCGCTCCTCTGCCACAGCTAACCTCCTCACCGTGCCTCGTTCTCGCCTGTCCCGCCGTCGACCCCTGGCCCACGTCCTCCCCCTGGCCTGGAATGCCCTCCCTCCGCACATCCGCCAAGTTAGCTCTCTTCCTTCCTTCAAAGCCCTACTGAGAGCTCACCTCCTCCAGGAGGCCTTCCCAGGCTGAGCTCCCTCCTCCCCCTCCCCACCCCCCCGCCTTACCTCTTTCCCCTCCCCACAGCACCTGTATATATGTTTGTACATATTTATTACTCTATTTATTTATTTAATTTGTACATATTTATTCTATTTATTTTATTTTGTTAATATGTTTTGTTTTGTTGTCTGTCTCCCCCTTCTAGACTGTGAGCCCGCTGTTGGGTAGGGACCGTCTCTATATGTTGCCAACTTGTCCTTCCCAAGCGCTTAGTACAGTGCTCTGCAGACAGTAAGCGCTCAATACGATTGAATGAATGAAATACCATAATTATTATTATTATTATTGTTGTTATTATTAAGCGGCAGAGCTGGTATTGGAACTCAGGTCCACAAGATTCCCAGTCCCGTTGCTCTGTCCATTTGGTAACGTATCTAGGGCCATGTGGTTCGTAGAGTGACTAAGCGTGGGGCTGCTGCTTGTTCGGATTATTATTATTATGGTATTTGTTAAGCGCTTACTACGTGCAAAGCACTGATCTAAGTGCTGGGGTTGATACAAGGTAATCAGGTTGTCCCACGTGGGGCTCACAGTCTTAATCCCCATTTTAACAGATGAGGGAACTGAGGCCCAGAGAAGTTAAGCGACACGCCCAAAGTCACACAGCCGACAAGTGGTGGAGCCGCAATTAGAACCATCTACTATGGAGGGAACGATGGCATGAAAGGGCCCTGTATGATTGTATAACGACCGGTAATAATAATAATAGTGACATTTATTAAGCACTTACTACATGACAAGCACTTACCTAAGCGCTGGAGCAGATACAAGGTTGGACACCGTCCCTGTCCCACACGGGGCTCCAGATCTTAATCCCCATTTTACAGATGAGGTAACTGAGGCACAACGAGGTTCAGCGACTTGCCCAAGGTCACACAGCAGCCAAGTGGCAGAGCCGAGATTAGAACGCAGGTCTTCTGTCTCTCAAGCCCGTGCTCTTTCCACTAGGCCACGTACACGCCAGGTACCCCTGGGCTTTTGTACTGGTCCCATGGGGGAGTTCTCCAGGGACTGGGCCACCCAAATAATTCCCCATGCCTGCAAATTTCCCCTTTGGCGGCTGGAGGAATCTTACATTGTCTTAGGAGGGTGACTTGGGGTGGGAGTAAGGGCAGTTTGGAGTAGGAAGACCCTCGCCCCTTTCCCACCCTCTGTTCTGGATGGGAACCTGCGGGTGTGACTTAAGATATCTACAACCAGGAGGGAGGGGAGGCCCACAGCTACGACATGTGGGTAGGGAGAGCACAAAAGCCACCCTGGGGTCCCTCCATTGACTCCGCTGGCCGAAACAGTTTCCTTTCGGTTAACAGTTTCCTTTCGGTTACATTGTCTTAGAACAGTGCTTTGCACATAGTAAGCGCTTAATAAATGCCATTAAAAAAAAAATTGTCCCCTCAGCATCCCCTTCTGAGATGACAGAGGTCTGCACCCTGGCATCTACGAGCGCCAGATCAGAAGTCTCGGGTCGGGGAAGGGGGTCACCCTCGTCTTGGCTATTCAAACCACTGGGAGCACGGGTCGCTCGGGGTCCCCCACCTGTTTCCCCCTCCGGAGGACTTCTCTCCATCCCCCTTGGACCGTCCGTCCCACAGCTGTTGGAGGACTTGGGTGGGGAGTCCGTCTATCTGTTCCCTCGTAAATCCCCCCTCCCGCGTCAACCACCGCCAGAGGTTCCGCCGCTTATCCTGCCGGGGTCTGTCTCCGGAGCATCCCGGGCCCTCGATCCTCTTGGTCTCGCCTGCCCCCGGACTTGGGGACCAAAGTCTCCCAAGCTCCCGCTCTCTCGTTGCCAGAACGTTCGTCGGCTCCCAAACTCGCCTCTCAACCGGAGGACACAGGTCCCAGTACTCGACGACAAGGGAGAGGAGGTCGCTGAAGGTGCGGTGGGCCGCACCCCGACCTCCAGTCTGGGCGAAGGCGCTTAGCGCGAAGACCTGAGGTAATCCCGGGGCGGCCTGACTGGCAAGTCTCTGCACAGAGCTGACCGAGACGGTCTGGGCCATGGGATCGTTCCCATCTTCCTGCTTTTTATTTAGGAGCGTCTCGATGGCCAGTTTTTCCAACACCTTTTCCAAGTGCTCTAGGGTGGACCACCTCTCTACCGTCCAGACGTGACCCTCCCAGGGAATACCCCTGACTAGTTGGAGGGCGCTGTCCCAGAGCGAGAAGGTAGGCCCCGCACCCGGGGGTGATGCCAACCGCCGGCCATGGGCGATCTGAAGTCCCCGTGCCTCTTCGGGGAGTAAAAAGGCCAGCGTCCCCCCTCCTCTCCACAGGCGGTGGAGCCAGTCCAGCCAATCTTCGGTCAACTGTTTCCGGAACCGCTCCTGCAGGCTGACCAACTCCCCCAAGGTAAGACGGGTCCTGGGCGTCACCGGATTCGGCCTCCCGGCCGCCCCTCCCCGGGCCCCACGGCCTGGCAAGACGCCCCCCACCCTAACGACCTGACGAGCAGAGGCTGCGGGGGAGTGCCCCAAATTGGAGGTCCTGGGGGTCCTCCCTATTCCACAAGGGTCATCCTCAGCCTCACCTGGGAGGGTGTCAGGCTCGTCCTCATCCGGAACTACCCTAACTTCGACGAGGGGGATGGAAGCCTGGAGATGCTGCTTCAGGCACTGGTCTAGACGCCTCTCCAGACGGTCCGGGACGATGGACTCTACCTTCTCCTCTAATAGGCGCACTCGCTCAGTTAGCGCCCCGGCGTTCCACACAGCTGCATCTCGCTCGGCCTCCTCTACCCGTCTCTGCCACCGATTCGCTTGTTCTTCTGCATCCCGCGCGCTCTTCCTCGCAGCGCGGAGGGCCTCCAAGAGGAGACCAATAAACGCCGCTTTGCCCTTCCCCTTCTTGGTCTTGCTGTAAATCTGCCAGACCTTAAACTGATTATACAGCCTGGCCTCGCTCCGCCATGTGGCCTCGACCAACGGTTGATCCCACGGCGGGGAGGTCCAGCCTTGCTCCTCCATCGCCCAGGTGTGTTTCTCGTCCACGACCATGGATCCCATTTGTGACCTCAAATTCTGCCCCAACTGACACTGGACAAATGATAGACCCCAAAGGGGGTTTGTCTGTGGGTCGTTGGATCCAGCCACGGAGAAACAAAACAAACCAACGCAACAAGTTCCAGCAAAAGGAGATCTGTATTTTGATGCAGAAAGTTCCAGCAACAGTAGATCTGTATCTTAATGCAACAAGTTCCAGCAAAAATAGATCTGTACTTTAATGCAGCAAGTTCTGGAAAAAGCAGATCTGTATTTTAATGCAGCAAGTTCCAGCAAAAGTGGATTTGTATCTTAATGCAACAAGTTCCTGCTAAAATACATCTGCGTCTTAATGCAAAGTCCCAGCAAAAGCAGATCTGTACTTTAAATGCAACAAGTCCCAGCAAAAGCAGACTTGTATCTTAATGCAACAAGTTCTGGCAAAAGCAGATCTGTATTTTAATGAAACAAGTTCCCACAAAAACAGATTTGCATTTTGATGCAGCAAGTTCTGGAAAAGGCAGATCTGTATTTTCATAATAATAATAATAATAATAATAATAATGGCATTTATTAAGCGCTTACTATGTGCAAAGCACTGTTCTAAGCGCTGGGGAGGTTACAAGGTGATCACGTTGTTCCACGGGGGCTCACAGTCTTAATTCCCATTTTATGGATGAGGTAACTGAGGCCCAGAGAAGTGAAGTGACTTGCCCAAAGTCACACAGCTGACAATTGGCAGAGCCGGGATTTGAACCCATGACCTCTGACTCCAAAGCCCGGGCTCTTTTCCATTGAGCCACGGCTATATCTTAATGCAACAAGTCCCAGCAAAATCAGATCTGTACTTTAAATGCAACAAATACCAGCAAAAGCTAAAACAGATCTGCATTTTGATGCAGCAAGTTCTGGCAAAGGCAGACCTGTATTTTAATGCAACAAGTTCCAGCTAAAATGCATCTGTGTCTTAATGCAACAAGTCCTAGCAAAGGCAGACCTGTATCTTAATGCAACAAGTTCTGGCAAAAGCAGATCTGTATTTTAATGCAACAAGTTCCTGCAAAAACATATCTGCTTTTTGATGCAGCAAGTTTTGGAAAAACCAGATCTGTATTTTAATGCAGCAAGTTCCAGCAAAGGTGTATTTGTATCTTAATACCACAAATTCCAGCAAAAATACACCTGCGTATTAGTGCAACAAGTCCCAGCAAAATCAGACCTGTACTGTAAATGCAACAAGTCCCAGAAAAAGCACACCAGTATCTTAATGCAACAAGTTCTGGCAAAAGCAGACCTGTATTTTAATGCAACAAGTTACAACAAAAATACATCTGTGTTTTAATGCAACAAGTCCCAGCAAAAGCAGATCTGTATTTTAATGCAGCAAGGTCCTGCGGAAACAGATCTGCATTTTGATGCAACAAGTTCCGGCAAAAGCAGATCTGTATAATGATGCAGCAAGTTCTGGAAAAAGCAGATCTGCATTTTAATGCAGCAAGTTCCAGCAAAAGTGGATTTGCATCTTAATGCAACAAGTCCCAGCAAAATCAAATCTGTACTTTAAATGCAGCACATACCAGCAAAAGCAGACCTGTATCTTATAATAATGATGATAGCATTTATTAAGCGCTTACTATGTGCACAGCACTAATAATAATAATTATTATTATCTTAATGCAATAAGTTCCGGCAACTGCAGATCTGTACTTTAATGCAACAAGGTCCAGCAAAAATACATTTGTGTCAATGCAACAAGTCCCAGCAAAAGCAGCTTTGTACTTTAATGCAACAAGGCCCAGCAAAAGCAGACCTGTATCTTAATGCAACAAGTTCCGGCAAAAGCAGATCTATATTTTCATGCAACAAGTTCCCGCAAAAACAGATCTATATTTTGGTGCATAAAGTTCCGGCAAAAGCAGATCTGTATTTTAATGAAACAAGTTCCCGCAAAAACAGATCTGTATTTTGAGGCATAAAATTCCGGAAAAAGCAGATCTGTATTTTAATGCAAAAAGTTCCAGTACAAACATCTTTATTTTAATGCAACAAGTTCCGGCAAAAGCAGATCTGTATTTTAATGCAGAAAGTTCCCAGCGAAAACAGATCTGCATCACTGCAGAAAGTTCCCAGCGAAAACAGATCTGCATCACTGCAGAAAGTTCCAGCGAAAACAGATCTGCATCACTGCAAAAAGTTCCAGCGAAAACAGATCTGCATCTCTTACTGCAAAAAGTTCCAGGGAAAACAGATCTGCATCTTACTGCAAAAAGTTCCAGGGAAAACAGATCTGCATCTTACTGCAAAAAGTTCCAGGGAAAACAGATCTGCATCTTACTGCAAAAAGTTCCAGCAAAAACAAATCTGCATCTTACTGCAAAAAGTTCCAGGGAAAACAGATCTGCATCTTACTGCAGAGAGTTCCAGCTAAAACAGATCTGTATCTTACTGCAAAAACTTCCAGCGAAAACAGATCTGTATCTTAATACAGAAAGTTCCAGCAAAAACAGATCTGTATCTTAATACAGAAAGTTCCAGCAAAAACAGATCTGTACTTTAACGCAAGTTCCAGCAAAAACAGATTTGCATTTTCATGCAACAAGTTCCAGCAAAAACAGATTTGCATTTTAATACAACAAGTTCCAGCAAAAGCAGATCTGTATTTTAAAGCAGAGAATAATCGCCAAACCCTGCAACAAACCCCAAGGGTCTCCACTGTCTCTCCCACCCATGGGGTGGCCCACTTCAAGTACCGACCTCTCTTATTCTCTCCTTCTCCTCTGGCGTCCTCCACGTCCCCGGGGTTGCTCTAATTCTGCGGGGGCTGTCTTAGCCTCCCTGCAGGGTTGCAAGGAACAGGAGAAGGGTTAGGGATTCCCGGCTGCAAGGATCACTTCCCTCTGGGCCTTTCAGGACAATCGTCTCCAGGCTTGATTTTATTTGGAGAGTTGTCCCCGCCCTGGGCACGTGATTTCCCCCTTAGTTTGTACTTCCTCCGAGGAAGTGTCTGAGGCCTTTACTCAGCTGGGTTCATTCATTCAGTCGTATCTATTGAGCGCTTACTGTGTGTAGGGCACTGTACTGAGCGCTTGGGAAATAAAATTCAGCAACAGAGACAATCCCTACCCAACAACAGGCTCACAGTCTAGAAGGGGGGTGGGGGGGAGACAGACAACAAAACAAGTAGACAGGCTACAGTAGAATCAATGAAAATAAATAGAATTATTAGATGTATGCACATCAATAATAAAATAAATAGAATAATAAATATGTACATATATACACGAGTGCTGTGGGGCAGAGGTGGGGAGAGTGGAGGAGCAGAGGAAAAGGGGGGCTCAGTCTGGGAAGGCTTCCTGGAGGAGGTGAGCTTTCAGTAGGGCTTTGAAGGGGGGGAGTGTGCTAGTTTGGCGGATGTGAGGAGGGAGGGCATTCCAGGCCAGGGGGAGGATGTGGGCCGGGGGTCGACGGTGGGACAGGCGAGAACAAGGCACGGTGAGGAGTTGAGCGGCAGAGGAGCGGAGGGTGTGGGCTGGGCTGGAGAAGGAGAGAAGTGGGGTGAGGTAGGAGGGGGCAAGGTGATGGACAGCCTTGAAGCCGAGAGTGAGGAGTTTTTTCTTCATACGAAGGTTGACAGGGAACCACTGGTGACTTTTGAGGAGGGGGGTGATATGCCCAAAGCGTTTCTGTAGAAAGATAATCCAGGCAACGGAGTGAAGTATAGATTGAAGTGGGGAGAGACAGGAGGATGGGAGATCAGAAATGAGGCTGATGCAGTAATCCAGTTGGGATAACATGAGTGATTGTTACTAATATGGTAGCAGTTTGGATGGAGAGGAAAGGGTGGACCTTGGCGATGTTGTGAAGGTGAGACAGGCAGGTTTTGGTGATGGATTGGATGTGTGGGGTGAATGAGAGAGAGGAGTCGAGGGTGACACCAGGGGTGGGGGCTTGTGAGACAGGAAGGATGGTAGTGCCGTTCACAGTGACGGGAAAGTCATTGAGAGGATAGGGTTTGGGAGGGAAGATAAGGAGCTCAGTCAGACATGTTGAGTTTTAGGTGGCAGAAGGACATCCAGGTGTAGATGTCCTGAAATCATTAGGAGACATGAGCCTGGAGGGAGGGAGAGAGAACAGGGGAGGAGATATAGATTTGGGTGTCATCTGTGTAGAGATGATAGTTGCAGCCATGGGAGCGAATGAGTTCACCAAGGGAGTGAGTGTAGATGGAGAACAGAAGGGGTCCAAGAACTGACCCTTGAGGAACCCCTACAGTTAGGGGATGGGAGGGGAGGAGGAGCCGGCGAAGGAGACTGAGGCTGAACGGCCAGAGAGATAAGAGGAGAACCAGGAAAGGATAGAGTCTGTGAAGCCAGGACTGGATAACGTGTTGAGGAGAAGGTGATGGTCCACAGTGTCAAAGGCAGCTGAGAGGTTGAGGAGGATTACGATAGAGTAGGAGCCATTGGATTTGGCAAGAGGGAGGTCACTGGTGACCTCTGAGAGGGCAGTTTCAGTGGAGCGGAGGGGATGGAAGCCAGATTGGAGGGGGTTTGGAAGAGAATTGGAGGAAAGGAATTTGAGGCAGCAAGTGTAGACGACTCACTCTAGGAGTTTGGAAAGGAAGGGTAGGAGGGAGATGGGGCGATAACTGGAGGGGGCAGTGGGGTCAAGGGAGGGTTTTTTTAGGATGGCGGAGACGTGGGCATGTTTGAAGGCAGAGGAGCCGTTGGAGAGTGAGCAGTTGAAGATGGAAGTTAAGGAGGGGGTGAGAATTTTTATAAGGTGAGAGAGAATGGGGTCAGAAGCACAAGTGGAGGGGGTGGCACTTGAGAGGAGGGAGTTATATATAGACTCTCTCTATATGCTGCTGACTTGTACTTCCCAAGCGCTTAGTACAGAGCTCTGCACACAGTGCTCAATAAATACAATTGAATGAATGAATGAGGAGATCTCCTCTGAAGTTACTGCTGGGAAGGATGGGAAAGTAGAGGAGGGGGTCGAGAGCCGGGGGAGAGGATGGAGAAGTGGGGGGTGTGATTTGGGGGAGCTCAGACCTGAAGATGTCAATTTTCCTAATGAAGTAGGTGGCCAGATCGTTGGGGGTGAGGAATGGGGAAGGGAGGAGCAGGGGCCTGAGGAAGGAGTTAAATGTCCGGAACAGCTGACGCTGGTGATGGGCATGGGTGTCAATAAGGGAAGAGAAATAATTTTGCCTGGCAGAGGAGAGGGCTGAGTTAAGGCAGGAAAGGATAAACTTAAAGTGAACAAGGTTGGCTTGGTGTTTAGACTTTCGCCAGCAGCGTTCAGCAGCTCGAGCATAAGAGCGAAGGAGGCGGACAGTGGCAGTGATCCAGGGCTGTGGGTTAGTGGTGCGAGAGCGACGAAGGGTTAGGGGAGTGAATGAGTTGAGCTCTGTGCTCTCAGGCTCCCAGTACAGTGCTCTGCACACAGTAGATTTATTTTTAATGATATTTGTTAAGCGCTTACTAAGTGCCAGGCACGGTTCTAAGCATTGGGTAAATACAAGCCACTGGATGTCAAAATTGAGGCCGATTCAAGCAGGACTGGTGATTTCATGGGGCCAATCAAAAATACTTTTAAAAAAATTGGTATTTCATTCATTCATTCAATCGTATTTATTGAGCACTTACTGTGTGCAGAGCACTGTACTAAGCACTTTGGAAGTACAACTCGGAAATATATAGAGATGCTCCCTACCCAACAACGGGCTCACAGTCTAGGAGGGGGAGACAGCCAAAAAAACCCAAAAAAAACAAGTAGACACGTGTCAATACCAACAGAATAAATAGAATTAAAGCTATATACACATCATTGTTAAGCACACTTACTATGTGCCAGGCACTGTACTAAGCACTGGGATAGATTCAAGTTAATTGGATAATAGGGCTCCCAGTCTTAATCTCCAGTTTATGGGTGAGGTAACTGAGGCATAGAGAAGTTAAGGGATTTGCCCAAGGTCGCACAGCAGAGCTGGGATTAGAACCCAGGTCTTTTGACTTCCAGGTGAAGGTACAGTGAGTAGGTTAGCAGTAAAAGAGTGAAGTTTGGGCTTACTATGAACTAGTCAAGCACTGTTCTAAGTGCTGGGGTAGATGGAAGTGAATTAGACTGGACACAGTCCCTATCCCGCATGGGGCTCAGAGTCTTAAGTAGGAGGGAGAATAGGAGAAATGAGGCATGGAGAAGAAGTTGTGACTTTGGGCAAGTCACTTAACTTCTCTGTGCCTCAGTTACCTCATCTGTAAAATGGGCATTAAGACTGTGAGCCCCACGTGGGACAACCTGATCACCTTGTATCTACCCCAGTGCTTAGAACAGTGCTTGACACATAGTAAGCACTTAAATACCATTATTATTATTATTATTATTATTAAGTGATTTGCCCAAGGACACACAAGAAGCATTTGGCACAGCTGTGATTAGAACCCAGGTCCTCTGATTCCCAGGCCCATGCTCTTTCCACTATTAGGCTGCTTCTCTGTTGGGCCACGCTGCTTCTCCTCTGGGCTGCGATTTCCTGTGTATCCTAAAGGAATTCTTTGTGGCCGGTGGCTGTGGTGACAGCCTTCCCCAAGGGAGAATCCAGAATGTGATTAGTGAAGGCTCTTATCCCTCTTGCGTACTGGGAACATATGTCTTCAGTCTTGGAGGCCAGCACTTAGATTATCAAGTTCCGGTCGGGAACATTCACATTTTGGGGTCTCCACTGCCCTTGGGCTTTCGCCATTATTCATTCATTCATTCAATCGTATTTATTGAGTGCTTACTGTGTGCAGAGCAGCGTAGTAAGTGCTTGGGAAGTACAAGTCAGCAACATATAGAGACAGTCCCTACCCAACAACGTGCTCACAGTCTAGAAGGAGGAGATAGACAATAAAACTGAAAGGTAGACAGGTGTCAAAATCATCAGAACAAATATAATTATAGCTATATGCACATCGTTAACAAAATAAAGAGTAATAAATCTGTATGACTACATACAAGTGCTGTGGGGAGGGGAAGAAGGGAGGGCAGGGGGAATGGGGAGGAAGAGAGGAAAAAGGGGGCTCAGTCTGGGAAGGCCTCCTGGAGGAGGTAAGCTCTCAGTAGGGCTTTGAAGGGAAGAAGAGAGCTAGCTTGATGGATGTGTGGAGGGAGGGCATTCCAGGCCAGGGGGAGGACGTGGGCCGGGGGTCAACAGCGGGACAGGCGAGAACGAGGCATAGTGAGGAGATTAGCGGTGGCAGAGGAGCGGGGGGTGCGGGGTGGGCTGGAGAAGGAGAGAAGGGAGATGAGGTAGGAGGGGGTGAGGTGATGGAGAGCCTTGAAGCTGAGAGATTTTTAAAACACGATCAGTCAATCAATCAAACCAGTGGTATTCATTGAGTGCTTGCTGTGAGCAGAGTACTACTAAGAGCTTGGGAATCAATCAATCGTTCTTAATAATAATAATTTAATAATACCAATAATCTCCTCCAAGAAGCCTTCCCAGACTAAGCCCCACCTTTCCTCATCTTCCACTCCCTTCTCTGTTGACCTGACTTGTTCCCTTGGCTCTTCCCCCCTCCCAGCCCCCCAGCACTTATGTACATATCTGTCATTTTATTTATTTGTATTGATGTCTGTCTCCCCTGCTCTAGACTGTAAGCTCCTGGGCAAGGAATGTGTCTGTTTATTTTTGTATTGTACCCTCCCAAGTGCACACAGTAAAGGATCAGGGCATACAATTGAATGAATGAATAATGCCTGTGAGCCTGTTTTGCCTGAGGAAGCGGAGAAGAGTTTGGGAAGCAGAAACAGCTGGAGCCTTTTATTAAGATTAAAGGCTTTATTATAATCAATAAGCAAAGCACTAAATAATCAATAACAAATTATAATCAATAAGCAAAGCACTAAATACTAATCCATAACCAATTATAAGTAATAAACAAAGCACTAAATACTAATCCATAACAAATTATAAAGAACAAGAATGGGATTCATGCATCACCTATCTTAATTCATCTGCTACATCCAGGTCAACAACAGTTCACCCGGAGTTTCTAGAATTGGGAAAATCAAAGGGGTTCATGCATCACCGATTCTAATTCACCTGCTACATCCAGGTTAAAACTTCAGCTGGGAAGCCCCGGGACAGCTCTAGAATCGGGAAAATCCCTGGGCAGTGCATCCACTCCCAGGTGAGGCTTTGAGTGAGTTCCCAGTTTTATAGTCCGAGACAAACAATTTATCTAACTTAGTTTACACAAGCTTTGGTTGTTTTTATAGCAGTTGTTCCCAAGGGCCACACTACCCCAAGGAACTAGCCAAGCGCCTGGTGTGGGGTGAGCCTCAAGAGCAAGGACATCCTTTTTATACACTACTTTAACCTACGTGAGTAAGCAACGTGAGTAATCAACCGGCCTTTAACACCTAACAAGAAATAGGTGTAGAAGTTATAATCATCCTTCACAGGAATTGTAAACAACCCTAATCAATCCATTACAGAGCCCCATGTAGGACATAGACTGTCCAACCTGATTAGCTTATATCTACCCCAGTGCTTAGTACAGTGTCTGGCACATGGTAAGTGCTTAACAAACAGCATTAGAAAAAGGAAAAAAGAGAAGGGAACCCAGCCCCCTCTCCTTCCCATCCCTCCGCCCTACCTCCTTCCCCTCCCTACAGCACTTGTATATATATTTGTACAGATTTATTACTCTATTTTATTTGTACATATTTACTATTCTATTAATTTTGTCAATGATGTGTATAGCTTTAATTCTATTTGTTCTGACATTTTGACACCTCTCTCCATGTTTTGTTTTGTTGTCTGACTCCCCCTTCTAGACTGTGAGCCAGTTATTGGGTAGGGACCGTCTCTACATGTTGCCCACTTGTACTTCCCAAGCGGTTAGTACAGTGCTCTGCACACAGTAAGCGCTCAATAAATACGATTGAATGAATGAATGAACCTAGTAAATCAAGATCCAGTTCACTGGATTACCTGTGGCAGCACTTTAATCATTCATTCATTCATTCCATTGTATTTACTGTATTTATGTATGTATGTACTGTATTCATCATCATCATCATCAATCGTATTTATTGAGCGCTTACTGTGTGCAGAGCACTGTACTAAGTGCTTGGGAAGTACAATTTGGCAACATATAGAGACAGTCCCCACCCAATAGTGGGCTCACAGTCTAAAAGGGGGAGTATTTATTTACTGTATTTAGAGCAGCAGCGTGGCTCAGTGGAAAGAACACGGGCTTTGGAGTCAGAGGTCATGGGTTCAAACCCCGGCTCTGCCACTTGTCAGCTGTGTGACTTTGGGCAAATCACTTAACTTATCTATGCCTCAGTTACCTCATCTGTAAAATGAAGATTAAGGCTGTGAGCCCCCCGTGAGGCAACCTGATCACCTTGCAACCTCCCCAGCACTTAGAACAGTGCTCTGCAGATAGTAAGTGCTTAATAAATGCCATCATCATTATTATTATTATTGTTACTGAGTGCTTACTGTGTGCAGAGCACTGTACTAAGCACTTGGGAGAGTACAATACCACAATAAACAGACACATCTCCTGCCCACATCGAGCTGAAGTCTAGAGGTGGGGAGACAGACATCATTACAACTAAATAAATTACAGATATGTACATAAATGCTGTAGGGCTGGGAGAGGGGATGAATAAAGGGTGTGGGAGAAGAGAAAAGGCAGGGCTTAGTCAGGGAAGGCCGCTTGAAGGTGACGTGCTTTCAACAAGCCCTTAGTACAGTGCTCTGCACACAGTAAGTGCTCAATAAACACGATTGAATGAATGAATGAATGAATAAGGCTTTGAAGCAGGGAAGAAGTAATTGTCTGTTGGAATTTAGGAGAGAGGCCAGTTTGCAGGCCAGAGTCATTCATTCATTCAATCGTATTTATTGAACACTAACTGTGTGCAGAGCACTGTACTAAGTGCTTGGGAAGTACAAGTTGGCACCATATAGAGACGGTCCCTACCCAACAACGGGCTCACAGTCTAGAAGGGGGAGATGTGCCCAGGGGTGTATTCCAAGGTGATGCTCCTCCCATGCTTTACAGACTATTCATTCATTCAGTTTTATTTATTGAGCGCTTACTGTGTGCAGAGCACTGTACTAAGCACTTAATAATAATGATGGCATTTATTAAGCACTTACTATGTGCAAAGCACTTTTCTGAGTGCTGGGGGGGTGATCAGGTTGTCCCACAGGGGGCTCACAGTCTTCATCCCCATTTTACGGATGAGGTAGCTGAGGCCCAGAGAAGTGAAGGGACTTGCCCAAAGTCACACAGCTGACAATTGGCGGAGCCGGGATTTAAACCCGTGACCTGACTCCAAAGCCTGTGCTCTTTCCACCAAGCCACGCTGCTTCAAGACCGTCCCTCTTCTCACCTTCAAAGTTTTTTATTCATTCATTCAGTCATATTTATTGAGCATTTACTGTGTGCAGAACACCGTACCAAGCACTTGGGAAGTACAAGTCGGCAACATATAGAGACGATCCCTACCCAACAGTGGGCTCACAGTCTAGAAGGGGAGACAGACAACAAAACAAAACATGTAGACAGGTGTCAAAATCGTCAGAACAAATAGCACTTAACAGATGTCATTTAAACAACAAAAGAGGTTGTAGGTTCATTCATTCATTCAATCGTATTTATTGAGCGTTTACTGTGTGCAGAGCACTGTACTAAGCGCTTGGGAAGTACAAGTTGGCAACATATAGAGATGGTCCCTACCCAATAGCAGGGTCACAGTCTAGAAGGGGGAAGACAGAAAACAACACAAAACATATTAACAAAATAAAATAAATGGAATAAATATTTCCATTTAATATGGAAAAATCACTGTGGTATTTGTTAAGCTCTTACTACAGTGCTTGACACATAATAAGCATTTAACAAATATTATTATCATTATTATTAGTAGTAGTAGTATTATTATGTGTCAAGCACTGTTCTAAGAGTTGGGGAAGATAAAAGAAAATCAGGTCAGATAGTCCCTGTTCCATACAGGGCTCACAATCATCATCATCATCATCAATCATATTTATTGAGCGCTTACTATGTACAGAACACTGTACTAAGCGCTTGGGAAGTACAAATTGGCAACATATAGAGACAGTCCCTACCCAACAGTGGTTTCACAGTCTAAAAGGGGGAGACAGAGAACAAAACCAAACATACTAACAAAATAAAATAAATAGAATAGATATGTACAAGTAGAATAAATAAATAAATAGAGTAGTAAATATGTACAAACATATATACATATATACAGGTGATGTGGGGAAGGGAAGGAGGTAAGATGGGGGAATGGAGAGGGGGACGAGGGGGAGAGGAAGAAAGAGGCTCAGTCACATCTCAATAGGAAGGTGAACAGGTATTTAATACAAATAAAATAAATAAATAAATAGAGTAATAAATATGTACAAACATATATACATATGTACAGGTGCTGTGGGGAGGGGAAAGAGGTAAGGCGGGGGGGGGTTTGGGGAGGGGGAGGAGGGGGAGAGGAAGGAAGGTTCTTTTCCACTTTATTGTTAAAAAAAAACCCGGGAAAGTAAAAACAAGAAACGGAAAAAACAAGTGAAGGAAAATAACAGCAGCAGCAAAAATAACCACCAGAGTTAGCCCCTGCACAACTAGGCAGACCAGAACTAGAAAACAGCAGGAGCACTGGAACAACGCATATGAAGACAAGAATGTCTGTTTTAGGAATCAGCTCAGCGTCAGACTTCTCCCTCCTAGCAGATTTGGAAGGAAGGACTAATCCCCTCAATTTTCTGATTGAGAGACTGCCCGTCCCTTGCTGGGCCTTCCCCCTCCTCCCACCCTCGCCACCCCTGCACCTTTCTCTCCCATGAGGGAAGAAGGCCTGTCTGAAACAGCGAAACCTTTTGTCTGCAAGCCAGTCTTCTTCACTGGTCCAGGGTCACCTACTGCTTTGATATTACTCTATTTATTTATTTCACTTGTACATATCTATTCTATTTATTTTATTTTGTTAGTATGCTTGGTTTTGTTCTCTGTCTCCTCCTTCTAGACTGTGAGCCCGCTGTTGGGTAGGGACCGTCTCTATATGTTGCCAACTTGGACTTCCCAAGCGCTTAGTACAGTGCTCTGCGCACTGTAAGCGCTCAATAAATACGATTGGATGGATGGACTGTGCCCCGCCAGTCCAAACAGCATGGCCTAGGGGTTAGAGCAGGGGCCTGGGAATCAGAAGGACCTGGGTTCTAATCCGCCACTTGTCTGCTGGGTGTCCTGGGGGCGAGTCGCTTCATTGCTCTGGGCCTCAGTTACTTCATCTATCAAGTGGAGATTAAGACCGTGAGCCCCGATTTGCTTCTACCGACCTCAGGGCTTAGTAGAGAAGCAGCACGGCTCAGTGGAAAGAGCACAGGCTTGGGAGTCAGAGGTCATAAGTTCTAATATCCTGGCTCCGCCACACGTCTGCTGTGTGACCTTGAGCCGGTCACTTAACTTCTCTGAGCCTGTTACCTCATCTGTAAAATGGGGATTAAGACTGTGAGCCCCACGTGGGACAACCTGATCACCTTGTATCCCCCTGAGCACTTAGAACAGTGCTTTGCACGTAGTAAGTGCTTAACAAATGCCATTATTATTGTTATTATTATTATAATTATTATTACAGAGCCTGGCACACAGTAAGTACTTGAACAAATACCACTTTTACCATTGCAAGAGACACAACACTTTCTGGCTGGTTAATTTTCATTGTCTTGCAAGAACCCAGTCAGACAGGGTTCAGTATGGATCGTGAAGGATTGTGGGGGGAAATCACACCACACCAACCAAGGATAATCATTGTGGCATTCGTTAAGCTCTTACTATAGTGCTTGACACATAATAAGCATTTAACAAATATTATTATTATTATGATGTGTCTAGCACTGTTCTAAGAGTTGAGGAAGATAAAAGATAATCAGGTCAGATAGTCCCTGTTCCATACAGGGCTCACAATCTCGATAGGAAGGTGAACAGGTATTTAATCCCCATATTAAAGAGAAGGGAAATGAGGCACAGAGAAGCCAAGCAACTTGCTCAAGGTTACAGAGCGGGAAAGTGGCAGAGCTGGGATTATAATCTAGGTCCTCTGATTCCCAAGTCTGTACTCTTTCCACTAGGCCACACTGCTCCTCTCAGGAACTGGGGGATCCAGGAATCCCCAGAAACCCTCCTTCCTTGATTGGATCAGTGGAAGAATACATATCAAGAGAAATGTCTTATTTCACTTAGTACCCTTCTGTAGCCTGGATCCAGTTTAATAATAATAATAATAATAATGGCATTTGTTAAGTGCTTACTATGTGCAAAGATATAGACCATCTCTACATGTTGCCAACTGTACTTCCCAAGTGCTTAGTACAGTGCTCTGCACACAGTAAGCGCTCAATAAATATGATTGAATGAATGAATGAATGAATCCCCACTTTACAGATGAGATTACTGAGGCACAGAGAAGTTAAGTGATTTGTCCAGGGTCACACAGCAGACAAGTGGTGGGGCTAGGATTAGAACACAGGTCTTCTGACTCCTTAGCCTAGCTCTTTCCTCCCGGCCTCACTACTTCTCCTGTTAGCCAGAAGACCTGGGGCAGGAGAACCACACTTCTCCTAAAGCTTCCCCTTTCCTAGACTAAACCTCGCACCCTTCCCCCTCCCTCCCCACCCTCGACAGCTGATGCCAAGTGTGGCCTCTGGAACCCCCACTCCGTTTTAAGTAAGATTCCTTTCATCCTGGACCTTTTCCTTTCCAGTTCTCTACTCCTCCTCGCCCTAACTGAAACATGGCTGTCGTCGGACGACACGGTCTCTTCTGCTGCTCTCTGCAGTGCAGGCCTCTTCTTCTCCCACTCCCCCAGACTCACTGGAAAAGGAGGAGGTGTCGGTTTCCTTCTCGCCCCCCAATGTCGCTTTCGCACTATCCCTCCTCCCCCTTCCCTTTCCTTCCCCTCCTTTGAAGCCCACATTATTCGCCTCTACCACCCCCTCCAGATTCTTGTAGCCGTCATCTACCGCCCTCCGGGCCCCACTTCCAACTTCTTTAACGACTTTGACCCCTTCCTTACATTCCTTCTCTCCTTCTCCATGCCCACTCTGATCCTTGGAGACTTCAATATCCACATGGATATCCCTAACGACTCCTCTGCCGCCCGCCTTCTATCTCTCCTTGACGCTGCCAACCTCTTCCTCCACCCCACCTCACCCACTCACCAACTTGGTCATACCCTCGACCTCATCATCTCCTACCGCTGCACTGTGTCCACCCTCACCAACTCTGTGATCCCTCTCTCTGATCATAATCTTCTCACCTGCCTCCTCACTCACACTCCTTTCCCCTGTAAATCCGTATTACTCCCTCACAGAGATCTCCGCTCTCTGGACCCCACCCATCTTTCGGAACGCCTCACACCCCACCTCGCCGCCCTCTCCTCTCTACCCAGTCTTGATGATCAGATTACTGCTCTCAACTCTACCCTTTCTACTCAGCTAGACTCGCTCGCTCCCCTTTCCCTTCGCCGCTCTCGCACCACTAACCCACAGCCCTGGATCACTGCCACTGTCCGCCTCCTTCGCTCTTATGCTCGAGCTGCCGAACGCTGCTGGCGAAAGTCTAAACACCATGCCAACCTCGTTCACTTCAAGTTTATCCTTTCCTGCCTTAACTCAGCCCTCTCTTCTGCCAGACAAAACTATTTCTCCTCCCTTATTGACACCCATGCCCATCACCCCCGCCAGCTCTTCCGTACATTCAACTCCCTTCTCAGGCCCCCGGTTCCTCCCCCTCCTCCTTCCCTCACCCCCAACGATCTGGCCTCCTACTTCATTAACAAAATTAAATCCATCAGGTCCGACCTCCCCAAAGTCTCTTCCCCCCTTTCTCCAACCCCCCGGCTCTCAACATTCTCTGCTACTCTCCCATCCTTCCCAGTGGTATCCTCAGAGGAACTCTCCTCCCTCCTCTCAAGTGCTACTCCGGCCACCTGTGCTTCTGACCCCATTCCCTCTCATCTTATGAAATCTCTCGCTCCATCCCTTCTCCCCTCCTTAACTTCCATCTTCAACCGCTCACTCTCCACTGGTTCCTTCCCCTCTGCCTTCAAACATGCCCATGTCTCTCCCATCCTAAAAAAACCCTCTCTTGACCCCACCTCACCTTCTAGTTATCGTCCCATATCCCTCCTACCATTCCTTTCCAAACTCCTTGAACGAGTTGTCTACACGCGCTGCCTAGAATTCCTCAACAACAACTCTCTCCTCGACCCCCTCCAGTCTGGCTTCCGTCCCCTTCATTCCACGGAAACTGCCCTCTCAAAGGTCACCAATGACCTCCTGCTTGCCAAATCCAACGGCTCATACTCTGTCCTAATCCTCCTCGACCTCTCAGCTGCCTTTGACACTGTGGACCACCCCCTTCTCCTCAACACGTTATCTGACCTTGGCTTCACAGACTCCGTCCTCTCCTGGTTCTCCTCTTATCTCTCCGGTCGTTCTTTCTCAGTCTCTTTTGCAGGCTCCTCCTCCCCCTCCCATCCTCTTACTGTGGGAGTTCCCCAAGGTTCAGTGCTTGGTCCCCTTCTGTTCTCAATCTACACTCACTCCCTTGGTGACCTCATTCGCTCCCACGGCTTCAACTATCACCTCTACGCTGATGACACCCAGATCTACATCTCTGCCCCTGCTCTCTCCCCCTCCCTCCAGGCTCGCATCTCCTCCTGCCTTCAGGACATCTCCATCTGGATGTCCGCCCGCCACCTAAAGCTCAACATGTCGAAAACTGAGCTCCTTGTCTTCCCTCCCAAACCTTGTCCTCTCCCTGACTTTCCCATCTCTGTTGACGGCACTACCATCCTTCCCGTCTCACAAGCCCGCAACCTTGGTGTCATCCTCGACTCCGCTCTCTCATTCACCCCTCACATCCAAGCCGTCACCAAAACCTGCCGGTCTCAGCTCCGCAACATTGCCAAGATCCGCCCTTTCCTCTCCATCCAAACCGCTACCCTGCTCATTCAAGCTCTCATCCTATCCCGTCTGGACTACTGCACTAGCCTTCTCTCTGATCTCCCATCCTCGTGTCTCTCTCCACTTCAATCCATACTTCATGCTGCTGCCCGGATTATCTTTGTCCAGAAACGCTCTGGACATATCACTCCCCTCCTCAAAAACCTCCAATGGCTACCGATCAATCTGCGCATCAGGCATAAACTCCTCACCCTGGGCTTCAAGGCTCTCCATCACCTCGCCCCCTCCTACCTCACCTCCCTTCTCTCCTTCTACTGCCCAGCCCGCACCCTCCGCTCCTCCACCACTAATCTCCTCACTGTACCTCGCTCTCGCCTGTCCCGCCATCGACCCCCGGCCCACGTCATCCCCCGGGCCTGGAATGCCCTCCCTCTGCCCATCCGCCAAGCTAGCTCTCTTCCTCCCTTCAAGGCCCTGCTGAGAGCTCACCTCCTCCAGGAGGCCTTCCCAGATTGAGCCCCTTCTTTCCTCTCCCCCTCGTCCCCCTCTCCATCCCCCCGCCTTACCGCCTTCCCCTCCCCACAGCACCTGTATATATGTATATATGGTTGTACATATTTATTACTCTGTTTATTTATTTATTTATTTATTTTACTTGTACATTTCTATCCTACTTATTTTATTTTGTTGGTATGTTTGGTTCTGTTCTCTGTCTCCCCCTTTTAGACTGTGAGCCCACTATCGGGTAGGGACTGTCTCTATGTGATGCCAATTTGTACTTCCCAAGCGCTTAGTACAGTGCTCTGCACATAGTAAGCGCTCAATAAATACGATTGATTGATTGATTGATTAAACCAGTGAAGGATCACGGGAGTTCCAACAAGAGTTTCAACAACAGATACCTGAAGGAACAGGGTGATGAATGCCTCCATGACATCCATTCTCATGTTAATATGGATGTACCATCTCACATCCTTGACTTTTCCCTCTAATAACCCAGAGTGGACCTGCCATCTCTGAATCTAGATAAACCCATCTAACATTCTTAACTTGGCCTCTTACAACTCTAACTTCTAATAAGTACTCTGTTATGGAGCTCTCCTCTCATCCATATTTCAGAGCAAATTCCCTCTCTGTGATTGCAATCCTGTTAGGGGCTGGAAGCTAAGACTGTTTGGAGGAAGAAGCCCTGCCTTGACCTGTTTCAGAGGAGGTTGTATTATTATTATTAAGATTATGGTATTTGTTCAGCACTTACAATGTGCCAAGCACTGTTCCAAGTACTAGGGTAGATACAAGGTAATCAGGTTGTCCCACATGGGGCTCTCGGTCTTAATCCCCATTTTACAGATGAGGTAACTGAGGCACAGAGAAGTTAAGGGGCTTGCCCAAGGTCACACAGCAGACAAGTGGCAGAAGCTGGGATCAGAACCCGTGTCCTCTTACTCCCAAGCCCGTGCTCTCTCCACTAAGGCACGCTGCTCCTCTATCTCAGAAGACCCCAGGCTGGAGAAAGAAAAGGAGTCTCCCAACCTTCCGTCCGGAGAAAACCAAAATGCAGTCCTCTTAGGGTCTAAAATTAAAGCAGTGTGGTCATTCATTCATTCATTCAATCGTATTTATTGAGCGTTTACTGTGTGCAGAGCTCTGTACTAAACGCTTGGGAAGTACAAGTTGGCAACATAGAGAGACGGTCCCTACCCAACAGCAGGCTCACAGTCTAGAAGGGGGAGACAGAGAACAAAACATATTAACAAAATAAAATAAAATAAATATGTACAAATAAAATAGAGTAATAACTACGTACAAACATATATACATATATACAGGTGCTGTGGGAAAGGGAAGGAGGTAAGGCAGGGGGGAAGGGGAGGGGAAGGAGGGGGACAGGAAAGAGGGGGCTCAGTCTGGGAAAGCCTCCAAGTCCAGTGGGAAGAGCACAGAACTGAGAGTCAGTAGGCCTGGGTTCTAATCCTGCTTCGTCACTTGCCCTGTGTGACCTTGGACCAGTCATTTTACTTCTCTGTGCCTCAGATAAAATTGGGATAAGATACATAGTCTCCCTCTCCCATAGAATATGGGTCCCATGTGGGACAGGGTATGTGTCTCCTCTGCTTGTATTGTCTCTACTCCAGCACTTAGCACAGTGCTTGGCACACAGAAAGCACTTAACAAATATTACTACTGAATTATTATTATTTCTAATTGATGATGAAAATGATATTTGTTAAGTGCTTACTAAAGCAACGTCATTTTCTGAACACTGGGGTAGAAGCAAGTCAGTTAGATTCGATGAAGTGTCTGTCCCACCTGAGGCTCCCTTCTAAGCAGGAAGGGGAATGGTGCTGAATCCCCACCTGGTGCAAATAGCTACAGCCCGGAACTGAGAGGCAGAAGGTTGTGGGTTCTAATCCCAGCACTGGCCCTTGTCTGCTGTGTGACCTTGGACAAGCCACTTCACTTCTTTCGGCCTCAGTTACCTCATCTGTAAAATGGAGATTGAGTCTGTGAGCCCCACTTGGGACAGGGACCGTGTCCAACCTGATTTGCTTGTATCCACCCCAGTTCTTAATACACTGCCCGGCCTGTTTACTTGTTTTGATGTCTGTCTCTCCGCCTTCTAGACTGTGAGCCCGTTGTGGGCAGGGATTGTCTCTATTTCTTGCTGAATTGTACCTTCCAAGAGCACACAGTAAATGCTCAATAAATAGGATTGAATGAAATACCACAATTATTATTATTATTGTTTTACAGATGAGAAAACTGAGGAACAGAGAGGTGAAGTGACTTGCCCAAGTTAATACAGCAGGCAAGTGGCAGAAGCGGAATTAGAACCCTGATCCTCTGATACCCAAACCTGTGCTCTTTCCACTAGACCACAGACTTTTTACTGTGTGCCAAGCACTGTACTAAGCATTCGGAAGACTACAATAGCATTAGCTGACATAATCCCACTTTGCGGTCCAGAGTTCTGCTCGCCAGAAACTACTGTCTCAGCACTGAATATGATCTCATGACTCAAATCACGTTACCTTCAAACATTCCCCCCCTCCTCCCTTACCTTGCCCTGTTTGCAAGGTTAAGAACATTTCTTACTTTGGTATTCAGTGTGTGTGACAATTCAGCCTTCCGAAAGATGGCCACAGAGAAGGAGTGTGGCCTAGTGGATAGAGTACAGGCTTGGGAGTCGGAAATAACTGAGGTCTAATCCCGACTCTGCCACTCTTCTGCTGTGTGACCTTGGGAAAGTCGCTTCGTGTGTCTGGGCCTCAGTTACCTCATCTGTGAAATGGGGATTAAGGCTGCGAGCCCTGTGTGGGACAGGGACTGGGTCCAACCTGATTACCTTGTATCTACTCCAGTGCTTAGTACAGTGCCTGGACATAGAAAGTGCTAGAGAAGCACTGTGGTTCTGTGGAAAGAGCCCGCGCTTTGGACTCAGAGATCATGGGTTCAAATCCCGGCTCTGCCACTTGTCAGCTGTGTGACTTTGGACAAATCACTTAATTTATCTGTGCCTCGGTTATCTCATCTGTAAAACAATAATAATAATAATTGTGGTATTTCATTCAATCCTATTTATTGAGCACTGGTAAAATGGGGATTAAGACTGTGAGCCCCATGTGGGACAACCTGATCACCTTGTAACGTCCCCAGTGCTTGGAACAGTGCTTGGCACATAGTAAGTGCTTAATAAATGCCTTCGGAAAAAAATGCCACAGTTATTATTGTTATTCCTAGGTGATGTTAGGCTAGGGCAAATGGAAAAAGAGGCCTTTTAATCACCTCTGCTTTTAAAGTTTGCCATTCCCACAAGCATCCGCATCAGACCTAGAGAGTCACCATTGGTTGTCCCAGTTTTGTGGACATTGTAAGAAGCTCAGGCCTTACTGGGCTTCACCACATATCCAGGACTAGTTTTGGGGAGACAAAACCCCGATCCCATCGGTTAAGCCTGATTTAGGGAAGAGGAGAACATGGGCAAGGCTCATGCCAGAAGAACAACTGGAGTGCTGGGGCTCCTGGGACTCGGTCATGCGAGTTTTGGCCCGAGGTAAAGGAAGGTTTCAAGGCTGTTCCTTAATTAATTGGTGTTGTGAGGGCTTCTAAGCAAGGGGAGACTGTAAGCTCCTTGTGGGCAGGGAATGTGTCTGTTTATTGTTGTACTTTACTCTTCCAAGCGCTTAGTACAGTCCTCTGCACATAGTAAGTGCTCAATAAATACAATTGAATGAATAAATGAATGAATGAAGGGGAAGCTTTATGGAAAACGGTCCCTTTAGGTGGGGCCACTGAGTGGGGCAACTAGGAAGCAGGTGGAGGAGAGATCAGAGACGAACCTTGGTGTGGGCAGGGAACATACCTGCTAACTCTGTTGTACTCTCTCAAACAGTACAGCGCTCAAAGCACTCAATAAATATTCATTCATTCAGTCATATTTATTGAGCTTACTGTGCAGAGCACTGTAAGAAGCTCTTGGGAGAGTACAATGTAACAATAAACAGACACATTCCCTGCCCACAATGAGCCACTGATAATGAAAAGAAATCTTTTTGCCTGCTGCCAGTGGATCCTAGAACCGCATAGATAGCAAAGCCTATAGACTCCCCGCAAGTACAGGGCATAGTGGACCTTTAGCGGCAATTATTTCTGCCTCAGAATCTTCTCTGAGGAGCCATGGACGGAGGTCAAGGGCACAGTTTTCTACTACGGAGAGAGGAAATCAAGAAGGAGGATGTCAGAGTGAGGAAAAGCAGCTCGTCTAACCCGGAAATGAAAAATGATATCTGATTTTGAGGGGGCGGCAATCCCATTATGAAAGAACCCCTGGAGCTTCAAGGTTGGGGAAGAAGATCTCGGAGTGGAAGACTGTCGTGTTGGAGCTGTGTAAGGTCAGGCCCAAAGAGCTCTGGCCTGGGTTTTAATCCTGGGTTTTAATCCTGGTTCTGCCTCCGGCCTGCTGTGTCACCTTGGGCAAGTTACTTTACTTCCCTGCATGTCAGTTTTGTCATCTGTAAAATGGGGATTCAATTACCTGTTCTCCCTCTGCCTTAGATTGCGAGCTCCATGTAGGGCAGGGACTGTGGCCCATCTGATTGTCCTGTGGCAAGTCACTTAACTTCTCCGTGCCTCAGTTCCCTCATCTGTAAAATGAGGATTAAGACTGTGAGCCCCTCGTGGGACAACCTGATCACCTTGTAACCTCCCCAATGCTTAGAACAGTGCTTTACACATAGTAAGCGCTTAATAAATGCCATCATTATTATTATTACTATTATTATCCCAATTCAGTACAGTGCTTGGCACCTAATAAGAACTTAGCCAATGCTATTATCGTCATCAACTTCCCAAGCACTTAGTACAGTGCTCTGCACACAGTAAGCGCTCAATAAATACGATTGATGATGATGATCAACCGAACAGTGGTTTTCCAAGCTGGGGGAGGCCTTCTTGACACGGCAGGGAAAGGAGCAGGGATTGGCTGGATTATATGCAAAATAACTGGCAAATTAGCCCCACATTTGTGAAGAGGGCCATCGTGCAGAGTTAGCTCTAGAAAAAGCTCCGGACTTTAAAAGACTAGAAAAAGACCAGACTCCACCGTAATAATACTGGCATTTTGTTACACCTGGGATAGACATACTATAATAAGATGGGACACAGTTAGTGTCACACATGGGGCTCACAATCAAAGGGGGAGGGAGAACAAGGATTTCATCTCCATTTGACAGATGAAAAAACTGAGGCCCAGAGAAGCTAAGTAACTTGCCCAAGGTCACATAGAACATAAGTGAGAATCAGAGGATAGAGCACAGGCCTGAGAGTCAGAAGGTCCTGGATTCTAATCCTGGCTCCACCACTTGTCTGTTTTGCAACCTTGGGCAAGTTACTTCACTTCTCTGTGCCTCAGTTACCTCATCTGTGAAACGGGGATGAAGACTGTGAGACGTGAGACATGAACTGAAGCATGAGAAGCATGCTTGAGAAGCAGCGTGGCTCAGTGGAAAGAGCCCGGGCTTTGGAGTCAGAGGTCATGGGTTCAAATCCCGGCTCTGCCAATTGTCAGCTGTGTGACTTTGGGCCAGTCACTTAACTTCTCTGTGCCTCAGTTACCGCATCTGTAAAATGGGGATTAAGACTGTGAGCCCCCCGTGGGACAACCTGATCACCTTGTAACCTCCCCAGTGCTTAGAACAGTGCAATGCACATAGTAAGCGCTTAGTAAATGCCATTATTATTATGAACTGCGTCCAACCTGATTAGCTGGTATCTCCCCTAGCGCTTTGTACAGTGCCTGGCACACAAAAAGGGCTTAACAAATATTCAAAAAAAATGGTGGAGCTGGGATTAGAGCCCAAATCATCTGATTCCCAATCTTGTGCTTTTTTTCTCTAAGCTATGCTGCTTCTCCATGGTTGGTTGGGAGACTTGGAGTTGGAAAAACAGCACGGCATAGTGTATAGACCCCAGGTCTGGGAATCAAAAGGACTTGGGTTCTATTCCCAGCTCACTACTTGTCATCTGTGTAACCTTAGGCAAGTCACTTCTCTGTGCCTCAGTTACCTCATCTGTAAAATGGGAATTTAGACTGTTAGCCCTATTTGAAATAGAGACTATATCATATCTGATTATCTTGTATCTAACCCAGCTCTTAGAACAGACCCTGGCACATAGTAAGCACTTAACAAATACCACTAAAAAAATAAAAATACTTGTTCTCCCGCCCCCTTAGATTGTGAGTCCCATTTGGGAAAAGGACCATGTCTGACCTGTTTAACTTGAATCTCTAACCCTGTGCTTCGAACAATTCCTGGCACACAGTAAGTGCTTAACAAATACCATCTGATGCTCTGGGAAGAAGGTGCAGGCACCGGAGTGGGTGAAACTGTTATCTCATCTGTTCCCTGTCTAGAGGAAGAGAAACAAAGTTAAAAGTTGTGTAGCCAAGTTGTGTGGGGCCATCAGAAGGAGCTCCGAAGGGGCCGAGAGAGAGTCGCCCCGTGTTCTAAAACAGTCTCCCACTCCATCAGCCTCCGAGCCTCCTGGCTGACAAGCCCATGTTTTAAACATGAGCTGAGATGTGAACGTGTTGTGATCTGGAGTTTATCAGGATTTGATGGAGCCGCAGAGCTAGACAGCCTGAAGGGACAGTCACCCCAAGGCCTCCCTCCCTCACGAGATCAGTCTGTCTCCTGCACATCCCTCTGGCCAAATAGCTGCTGCTTCAGGGTCTGGCTGTGTTGCCAACTCTATCCCAGAAGATAATAAGAGTGGACAGAGCTAAAACCCAAGTCTGGGCTTGGCTTCACTCATTCATTCACTCAATCATATTTATTGAGTGCTTACTGAGTGCAGAGCACTATACTAAGTGCTTGGGAGAGTACAGTACAACAATAAACAGACCGACAATAAGCTTACAATCTAGAGGGGGAGACAGACATGCATATACGTAAATAAATTACAGATATGTGCATAAGTGCTGTGGGGCTGGGAGAGGGGGATGAATAAAGGCTGATGAATAAAGGAGGATGATAAATTAAGCGCTTAGTACAGTGCTCTGCACACAGTAAGCGCTTAATAAATACGATTGATGATGATGAAAATAAATACGATTGATGATAAAGGGAGCAAGTCAGGATGACACAGCAGGGAGTGGGAGAAGAGGGAAGGAGGGCTTAGTCAGGGAAGGTCTCATGAAGGAGATTCATTCATTCAATCGTATTTACTGAGCGCTTACTGTGTGCACAGCACTGTACTAGGCTCTTGGGAAGTACAAGTCAGGAATATATACAGACGGTCCCTACCCAACAACGGGCTCACAGTCTAGAAGGGGGAGACAGACAACAGAACAAAACATGTAGACAGGTGTCAAAATCGTCAGAACAAATAGAATTAAAGCTATATGCACATCATTAACAAAATAAATAGAATAGTAAATATGTACAAGTAAAATAAATAGAGTAATAAATCTGTAAAAGCATATATACAGGTGCTGTGGGGAGGGGAAGGAGGTAGGGTGGGGGGATGAGGAGGAGGAGAGGAGAAAGGGAGCTCAGTCTGGGAAGGCCTCTTGGAGGAGGTGAGCTCTCAGTAGGGCTTTGAAGGGAGGAAGAGAGCTAGCTTGGCGGATGTGCTTCCAATAAGGCTTTGAAGGGAGGGGAAGTAATTATCTGTTGAATTTGAGGAGGGAAGGCATTCCAGGCCAGAGCCAGGATGTAGACGAGCAGTCAGCGGCAAGATAGATGAGATTGAGGTGGATCTGGATGGATTTACTGTTCACCAACAAGGCATAGGCACTGATGTGGTCTTCAAGTACAGGAAGGGATATTAATTTTGTGATGGAGGGCAATTTCCTCCAAAGATGATAATTATACTAGTGGTATTTGTTAAGCACTTAGTATGAGCCAAGCCCTGGGATAGAAGCATTCATTCAATCGTATTTATTGAGTGCTTACTGTGTGCAGAGCACTGTACTAAGCACTTGGGAAGCACAAGTTGGCAACATATAGAGATGGTCCCTACCCAACAGCGGGCTCCCAGCCTAGAAGCGGGAGACAGACAACAAAACAAAACATATTAACAAAATAAAGTAAATAGAATAAATATGTACAAGTAAAGAAGCACTACAATCAAATCAGATGCAGTCCCTGTCCCACATGGGGCTAACAGTCTAAAGGAGACTGGGATTGAATCTCCATCTCACCGATGAGGAGACTGAGGCAAAGAGAAGTGAAGTGACTTGCCCAGGGTCACACAGCATGGAAATAGCAGAGCTGAGATTTGAGGCTAGACCTCTTAACTTCCACACCTGTGCTCTTTCCACGTAATTCCACTGGAACTCCTCCCACTTGCCTCCAAGGCTCTCCTCCAACTCTTCTCCATTTTACAGATCTTCTTTTTTCACCCACTCCCCTACCAGCCCCTTTTCTTCATTTCCCCCAAGCTAACCTTCTAACTGTACCTCCCCCTTGACTCTCCCACCTCTGTCCTCCGTCCTCTCCTTCACACTGTTGCCCCAGCCTGGAGCCCCCTTCCTTCCCCAAATCTGTCAGACCGTAATAATAATAATGATGGCATTTGTTAAGTGCTTACTATGTGCAAAGCACTGTTCTAAGCGCTGGGGGGAATACAAGGTGATCAAGTGGTCCCACGTGGGGCTCACATTCTTCATCCTCATTTTACAGATGAGGTAACTGAGGCTCAGAGAAGTTAAGTGACTTCCCCAAGGTCCAATGGCAGAAACGTGGCGGAGCCAGAATAAGAACCCGTGACCTCTGACTCCCAAGCCCGGGCTTTTTCCACTGAGCCATGCTGCTTCTCGTAGCTCTCCCAATGTTCAGAACTCTCCAAAATCACCCTCTCCTCCAACAAGCTCAAGTCACTTAACTTCTCTGTGCCTCAGTTACCTCACCTGTAAAATGGGGATTAAGACTGTGAGTCCCACGTGGGACAACCTGATTTTCTTGTATCTATCCCAGCGCTTAGAACAGTGCTTGGCACATAGCACTTCACAAATGCCATTATTATTATTATTATTATTACTTCCGATTAATTCCCAATTCCTCAAATCATAGCAATCTCACAGCCACCTCTAGCACTTAAGGATTTATTTTACCTTTCCTCAGCACTTGTGTTTGTATGTAGAATCAGTTTTACAGTCAATTGTTCTTATTATTCTCTTTCATAATTATTATTATAATTCTATTTTAAAGGACAATTATTGTTATTATTCTATTTGTCAATATTTTTATTTCCATCTCCCAGGTTAGAGTGCAAGCATCTTGTGGACAGGTAATTTGCCCCACCTTTCCGTTGTACTTTGCCAAAAACTTAGATCAGTGCATCACACTCTGTAGGTGCTTAATAATGTTATCACTATTACTACTACTAGCATGAGGGAATATATTTAAGATGCAGCAGTAGAGATTTAGGGTAGACATCAAGTGGGACTTCCAACTCCAAGGGTTACAAGACACTTTAATGAATTGCCAGAGGGTGCTTTGGATTCTCATTCTCTTGAAATTTTCAGAAAACTGGTGGATAGCTGTCATTTTTTTAATGATATTTGTTAAGCACTTACTATGTGCCAGCCACTGTTCTGAGTACTGGGGTAGATACAAGATAATCAGGTTGCACACAGTTCCTGTCCCACATTGGGCTCACACTCTTAATCCCCATTTTACAGATGAGGTAGCTGAGGGGCAGGGAAGGAAGTGACTTGTCCAAGGTCACACAGCAGACATGTGGCAGAGCCAAGATTAGAACTCAAGAACTTAGTACAGTGCTCTGCACACAGTAAGCACTCAGTAAATACGATTGAATGAATGAATGAATGAACCCAGCACCTTCTGACTCACAAGCCCATGCTCTCCTCACTAGGTCACGCTCCTTTTCTATGAACAAATAAGTAATTTATATGGAAAAGAGCCCGGGCTTTAGAGTCAGAGGTCATGGGTTCAAATCCCAGCTCCGCCACTTGTCAGCTGTGTGACTTTGGGCAAGTCACTTAACTTCTCTGTGCCTCAGTTCCCTCATCTGTAAAATGGAGGTGAAGACTGTGAGCCCCCGGTGGGACAACCTGATCACGTTGTAACCTCTCCAGTGCTTTGCTCATAGTAAGCGCTTAACAAATGCCATTATTATTATTATTATTATTATTCATTCATTCAGTGGTATTTATTAAGTGCTTACTGTGTACAAAGCACTGTACTTTAATTTAAAGATATGAACATAAGTGGGGCTCGGGGTGGGGGGGCAAATAGCTAAAGTCCAAAGGTCACAGACCCAAGCATAGACGAGGCAGAAGGAAGAGCAAGCCGGGGAAAAGAGTACTTAATCGGTGTCACCCACCATCTGGGGACGAGTTCGTTCGGTAGTTGGCGTGGCGAGAGAAAGAGAGAGAGAGAGAGACCAGGGACGGAAAGCCTGAGTTTTATATAAAATTTATTCCGCGAGGCGAATTGAATTATTTAATGGTTTAGGCGCAATGGATTGAACTTCCCTTTCGGAAGGACTGTGATTAATTAGCAGTATTAGAGCTTCCCTAATGGAAGAAACACACTCATACTTTAGTCGCACGTGGGTGAGGCCGACAGGTTTCACCCATGTGCACTTCCCACTCGGGAAGAATCCACATGCTTTTCCACACGGGAAGAATCCACTTACTTTCCCACACGGGAAGAATCCCCTTACTTTCCCACATGGGAGGAATCCACTCACTTTCCCACGCGGGAGGAATCCACTTATGTTCCCCGTCCGCAGCGGGGCACCCGGCTCCCACTCACGACATTCGGCGAGACACACCCATCCCATGGCCCTTTCCTCAGTGGGTTGGTCCTAGTTGCAAAATGGGAATCTGGCCTTCTGGGCAGAGAAAGACACGTGGGCCGCTGCGGCTGCTGCAGCTGCTCCTGCTGCTGCCGCGTGTCTTGGGATCTGTTGCAAGAGGCGACTGGCATTTATCACCTGTGTTCCTAGGCCATTCCAGCTTCCAGCCTCAGTTTATCCAAACTCTGCCCTCCCCCCTTCTTCATACCTAATTTGATTGGCACGGGGGCAAGGGACACCTTCTGTATTCCCGGCTTGGGCTGTCAATCCAGCAGTTTTGGTTGGAGGGGGTGGTATCCCACCCTCACTTCTGAGTTCAACATGCTGGCTCAGGTGGCCACGAGATAGCATTTGACCTGGAGATGGCCAGTACCCCAGGGTCACATCTTCTCCAAAAGTGGGTTTCCCGTGTGGAAAAGCACGTGGATTCTTCCCGAGTGGGAAGTGCACATGGGTGAAACCTGGCCACCTCACCCACGACTTTTGGAGAAGATGTGACCTTAATAATGCTTTGAAGGTGAAGAGAATAGTGGTCTGGCACATGTGGAGGGGGAGGGAGATCCAGGCTAAGGGGAGGATGTGGGAAAGGGCTTGGCACAGAGATAGATGAGATGGGGGCACAGTGAGTAAGCTGGCGCTAGAGAAGCGGAGTGTGCTGGCTGGGCTGGAATAGGAGAGTAGTGAGGTGAGGTCAGATGGACCAAGCTGACTGAGTGCTTTGAAGCCAATGGTAAGGCGTTTCTTTTTGATGTGTTGGTAGGTGGGCAGCCCTTGGAAGTTCTTGAGGAGTATTGGACTACAGTGAGGAGAGACAGGAGGCGGGGAGGTCATATTCATTCATACATTCATTCAATCGTATTTATTGAGCACTTACTGTGTGCAGAGCACTGTACTAAGCGCTTGGGAAGTACAAGTCGGCAACATATAGAGACGGTCCCTACCCAACAACGGGCTCACAGTCTAGAAGGGGGAGACAGACAACAAAAAAGAACATGTAGACGGGTGTCAAAATCGTCAGAAGAAATAGAATTAAAGCTATATGCACATCATTAACAAAATAAAAAGAATAGTAAATATGTACTAAACGTTTTCCAATGGCTGTTAACACTTGTCCAAATATTTCCTAACATAGTGATGTGATGGCCCAGCCAAGAGGAAAAGTCTCAATTGTATTTTCAACACAGTCTTATAGATGTCTCTTAAATATCTGATGCAGAAAGAAATATCTGATACCACCAGCATCTGAATCTTCCTTGTCCCATAGCAGGGCATTGGAGAATTTCATTGTTTGGAGAAAGTCTTGTAGACAGATAACCTCTACCTAGTCAATGAGTAACAAATATCCTATGAATTGTACATACCAGTGTAAAAAAAAAAATAAACAAGGAAACAAACACTACAGGGGGAGGGGCAGGGGGTTGGTAGATCAGACTCAAACTTCCCATATAGAACATATATAGAACATATATGCCAAACATATAGAGACAGTCCCTACCCAAGGCAGTCAAGGCAGGATAGGATAAGTCCTTGGATCAACATGGTAGCAGTTTGGATGGAGAGGAATGTGTGGATTTTAGTAATGTTGTGAAGGCAGAGCTGAAAGGATTTGGCTTTGGGATAAAACAAAATGGGAAGAGAAGGAAATTATTACATTGTTTTCTCCCAAGCTCCTAGTACGGTGCTCTGCACACGGTAAATGTTCAATAAATATGATCGATTGATTGACCAGGCAGATAGGGAGGCTCTCAGGAGCAGCCTGGGAGCAGATATATGAGCATCAGATAGGAAGTGGTCCCAGCGCAACGAAAGGAATGAGTGGGTGGGGAGCAGTAGGAGGCAAAGGAAGAGTTGGAGCGAGACCAGGCAAAGCCTTGAAAGTCAGAATGAGAAATGCTGGGGGAGTTTGATCAGGATGCAGAAAGAGAACCAAGATAAGGGATTGGAAGAATTGTCCTCTCTGCAGTGCACACGGAGTCTCTGGGAATTTCAAAGAAGCGGAGTCAGAAGAACCTGGCAGGAGGAAGTGTGGGGGTGGGAGTTAGAGAGGGGGAAGAAAGGGACCCTCTGAGATAAACACAAAGGCTGTTATAATCACAGCAAGAGACAAGAATGCCCAGCATTTTGACATTTCCTTTCTGCCTCCTGCTCACCTTTCTTCTCTCCCTCCTCTGACTTCGTTTTCTCTGTCTTCACCTCGCTCCTTCCTCCCTCTCCGCTGCAAGCTGGCACACACTCTCTTTTGTTTCCCCCGCAGACACTCGATGACGCGCTTGACCCGAACTGCCATCACGGTGGCTCCATTCACATGGGAGCCGCAGCCCAAGGCTGGCTAGGGAAGCTCCCGACGGCTGCGCTTCTCTTTAGAGGATTAAGAAAGGGCCTTTGAAGGTGAGGCCTGGCTTGGTACTTGCCTCTCTTTTCTGAGGCCAACTTTCCTCTTGTCCGGCTGGCTGCCAGAGCCTTAACGCAGGGCGGATGAGGTGTCCTAAACTGGTTCCAAGCCCCTTGGATTAATTGTCCTGGGAAATTGAAAGCTTCCAGGCCCTCCTGGCTCAGAAGAAACAGGCCAGAAGGGGGGAAATCGAAAGCAACCTAAGGAGCCCCAATTCACAGTCCTGGGAGTCAGAAGGACCTGGGGCTTGTCTGCTGTGTGACCTTAGACAAGTCGCTTCACTTATCTGGGCCTCAGTTGCCTCATCTGTAAGATGGGGACTGAGAGTGTGGCCCCATATGGGACAGAGTCTGTGTCCAGCCTGATTGACTTTTATCTACCGCAGTGCTTTGAACTGTGCCTGTCACACAGTAAGCACTTAACAAGTACCATTAATATTATTATTATGATCCAAGTCAAATTATCTGAAGTGTGGGCCGGATCATTCATTCATTCAATCATATTTATTGAGCGCTCACTGTGTGCAGAGTACTGTACTAAGCGCTTGGGAAGTACAAGTTGGCAACATATAGAGACAGTCCCTACCCAACAACAGGCTCACAGTCTAGAAGGGGGAAACAGACAACAAAACAAACATGTAGACAGGTGTCATCAGAACAAATAGAATTATAGCTAAATACACAACATTAACAAAATAAATAGAATAGTAAATATGTACAAGTAAACTAGAGTGATAAATCTGTACAAAGATATACAGGTGCTGTGGGGAGGGGAAGGAGGTAGGGTGGGGAGATGGGGAGGAGGAGAAGAAAAAGGGGGCTCAGTCTGGGAAGGCCTCCTGGAGGAGGTGAGCTCTCAGTAGGGCTTTGAAGGGAGGAAGAGAGCTAGCTTGGCGGATGTGCGGAGGGAGGGCATTCCAGGCAAGGGGGAGGACATGGGCTGGGGGTCGACAGTGGGACAGGCGAGAACGAGGTACAGTGAGGAGGTTAGCGGCAGAGGAGCGGAGGGTGCGGGCATGTGTCTTGTACCCAGGGAAGGGGGTTTTCTCTGAGAGGGTTGGCATATTCTCCCCAAGATTTCCCCAGACTGACATTAATTTTGGATTCCCCTGCTTCCACCTGGGTCTATTCAGGCTGAAGCTTTGATTAGGACACCAGGAGGCAGGGAGACCCAGAGGCTGAGAAACACTCCAGAGATTCTGAGTTTTAATCATCCTGGCCCAGGTTTTCAGAATGGTACTTATTAAGCACCTCCTCTGTGCTAAACACTGTATTAAGCCTTGGAATAACTACATGGCAATTAGGTCAGACAAAGTCCCTTTCCCACATGGGACTCACTGTCCAAGTAGGGGGGAGATCAAGGAAGCAGCGAGGCCTAATGGAAAGAGCACAGGCCTGGGTGTCAGAGGACCTGGATTCTATTATTATTATTATTATGGCATTTATTAAGCGCTTACTATGTGCAAAGCACTGTTCTAAGCGCTGTGGAGGATACAAGGTGATCAGGTTGTCCCATGTGGGGCTCACAGTCTTAATCCCCATTTTACAGATGAGGTAACTGAGGCACAGAGAAGTTAAGTGACTTGCCCAAAATCACACAGCTGACAAGTGGCGGAGCCGGGATTAGAACCCTTGACCTCTGACTCCATAGCCCGTGCTCTATTCTAGTTCCGGCTCTGTTTACTTGTCTGCTGTGTGACCTGCTGCAAGTTACTTAACTTCTCTGTGTCTCAGTTTCCTCATCTGTAAAATAGGCATTAAATCCTACTCTCTTTACTTAATAATAATAATAATAATGGCATTTATTAAGTGTTTACTATGTGCAAAACACTGTTCTAAGCACTGGGGAGGTTACAAGGTGATCAGGTTGTCCCACGGGGGGCTTACAGTCTTAATCCCCACTTTACAGATGAGGTAACTGAGGCACAGAGAAGTTAAGTGATTTGCCCAAAGTCACAAAGCTGACAATTGGTGGCGCAGGGATTTGAACCCATGACCTCTGATTCCAAAGCCCGTGCTCTTTCCACTGAGCCAGGCTGCTTATACTGTGACCCTTCATGAGGGACAGGGACTGTGTCCAACCTGAATATCTTGCACCTACTCCACCGCATAGTATGGTGCTTGGCACATAGTAAGAGCTCAACAAATACCATTTCTTTAAAAAGAGAAACCACGGGGATTGACTCCCCATTTTACAAAGGAAACTGAGATCTAGACAAGAGAAGAGACTTGCCCAAGGTCACTCAGCAGGCGAGTGGTGGAGCTGGGAGGCATTTCTCTCTCTCTGTTTCCCCTTTGTAAAACGGCCACCCTCTGATACTGCTGTGCTGTGGCTGAGGGGTGTCCTAAGGAGTAAATACCACAGTGAAAAGAGCCAATTGCAGTCTCTGCTGCAGAAATGTTACTCTCCACATTCCCAGAATTCCAGCACTGGAAAAGATCTTGAGAGATCCTGGTCACCCTGTCTATCCCCTTCCCTCTGGGCAGGACTATATTTAAATCTGCCTGGAAAGATAATAATACTAATTGTATTTGTTAAGCATATTTGTTAAGCACTTACTATGTGCCAGGCACTGCATAAAGCACTGGGGCGGACACAGGCAAATCGGGTTGGACACAGTCCCTGGGACTCATAATCTTAATCCCCATTTTACAGAGGCACAGAGAAATGAAGTGACTTGCCCAAGGCCACACAGTTGACAAGTGAGGGAGCCGGGACTAGAACCCATGACCTTCTGATTCCCAGGCCCGTGCTGCGTCCACTACACCATGTTGCTTCCGTAATTATAATTGCTGCTATATTTTTAAAGACCCACCTGAGAAGGGAATTCCAAAATCTCCTTTGTTCCCCTTCTTTTCTCTTCAGACTTGCATTTCCTCCTGCCTACAGAACATCTCTACTTGGCTGCCTGCTGACACTTCTAACTTAACTGTCCAAGACAGAAATCATCTAAAATTAAAAAAAATAACGGCATTTGTTAAGCGCTTACTGTGTGTAAAGCACTCTTCTAAGCACTGGTGGGATACAAGGTAAGCAGGTTGTCCCACATGGGGCTCACAGTCTTAATCCCCATTTTACAGATGAGGTAACTGAGGCACAGAGAAGTGAAGTGACTTGCCCAAAGTCACACAGCTGACAAGTGGCAGAGCCGGGATTTGAATCCATGACCTCTGACTCCAAAGCCCGGGCTCTTTCCATTGAGTCAAGCTGTAGACTTTCCCATCATTGTAGACAACATCACCATCTTTCCTGTGTCACAAGCCTGTAACCTTGGCATTACCCTCGACTCATCTTTCTCACTCAAACCCACAAATTCGGTTTCACTAAATCCTGTCAGTTCTACCTTCCCTACACTGCTAAAATCTGCCCTTTTTTCTCCATCCAAACTTGTACCATGCTGATCCAAGCACTTCTCCTATCCTGCCTTGACTACTGCATCTTAGAACAGTGCTTTGCACATAGTAAGTGCTTAATAAATGCCATTATTATTATTATTATTATTATTATTATTATTATTATCTGCCTCCTCGCTGACCTCCTGGCCTCCTGTCACTCTCCACTCCAGTCCATACTTCACTCTGCTGCATGGATCATTTATCAACAAAAGCATTCAGTTCACGTCTCCCCACTCAAGAACCTCCAATGGCTGCCCGTCCCCCTCCACATCAAACAGAAATTCCTTACTGTCAGCTTGAAAGAGCTCAAACGGCTTGCCCCATCCTACCTACCTCTAGGAGTACCATCCTACCTCCTAGAGAAGCAGCGTGGCTCAGTGGAAAGAGCCCGGGCTTTGGAGTCAGAGGTCATGGGTTCAAATTGTGCTCCGCCAGACTTTGGGCAAGTCTCTTAACTTCTCTGCACCTCAGTTACCTCATCTGTAAAATGGCGATTAAGACTATGAGCCCCCCGTGGGACAACCTGATCATCTTGTAACCTCCCCAGCGCTTAGACACACATAATAAGTGCATAATAAATGCCAGCATTATTGTTATTACTTCACTTATCTCTCACTACAGCCACAGTCTGCACACTCTTTTCCTAGCTCCAGTTTACTCACCAGGCCCCAATCTCATCTATCTCTCTGCTGACCCCTTTCCCACATCGTCTCCCTAGCTTAGAACTCCCTCCTCCACCTCCTCCTCTTCCATATATGCCAGACCACCATTCTCCACCTTCAGAGCATTATTAAAGCCACATCATCTGGTAAAGGTCCCTTTTTCCCCGGCTCGGTCTCCCTTCTGCATCATCTATGCATTTGGATCTGTGACCTTTAAACATTTGATATTCACCCCCTGCCCTCCCCTACAGCACTTACGTACATCTCTTCAAGTTATATGTTATAAACTACTTATACTAACGTCTGTCTCCCCTTCTAGACTGTGAGCTAGAATGGGCAGCAAATGTGCCTACTAATTCTGCTGTATTGTATTCTCCCAAGTGCTTAGTACAGTGCTCTGCACGCAGTAAGCACTCATTAAAGCCATTGATTGATTGATAAGTGCCTAGGCTGATCACTGGAAGCCTGAGGATCTCTCAGTGTGGGAGAATGTGTATGGGGGTGTATGAAGAGTGTATGTTTTGAGGGTGTTGGGGCTGATCTGAAACTTTCTGAGGCCAGGGTTGGAATGAGGGGAGTGGGTTCAAGGCTAAAACTGGGTCAGTAATGGGAAGGACAACTAGGGAAGTTCAGTACGTTTGTGATATCTTGGGTGGCAGGGTCAGGGACTGGTGACGTTTGTGATATCTTGGGTGGCAGGGTCAGGGACTGGTGACATTTGTGAGATCTTGGGTGGCAGGGTGAGGGACTGGTGGTGAAATCTGGTGACTTAGGAGCTGCAGCATGATTGAGGAGTCTAGGGTGTTGGGGATGGGAAATTCTCCAAGTGAATAACAAACTGAATTCATATAAGACCTATTGTCTCTTCACATGTTCATCTTGTGTTTCACTCTCAACTCTGTTCCCCCAGTTTGCAGATGGCGACACTGAGGCCTGTGAGAGAAGGTGTAGTTGGGTAATTCACTTTTTAAAAGCGGTACTTCAAAGATGGGCACACTGAGGGCCAGGGGGGAAATCGATTTACCAAAGATCACCCAGCCAATCCGTGGGCCAGCTACAATGAATAGAACCCAGGAATCCTGAGTCCCAGCCCAACATCCTTTCTTCCTGGCCATTCATAGCTGCTTTTTCTGGGTGGTCTCCCAAAGGTTTCCATTATCTGAGCTGCCCTATGAGTAGGAGGCAGTGGCTGCAAACCCCTCTTGGCAGGTGGAGAAACTGAGGCCAAGTTCTAGTGGAAAGCACACAGGCCTGGGAATCAGAGGACCTGGGTTCTTATCCTGGCTTTGCCACTTGCCTGCTGTGTGGTCTTGGACAAGTCACTTCACTTCTCCTGGACTCAGTTCCCTCATATGTAAAATGAGGATTTAATCTGCGAACCCTATGTGTCACATGGATTGCATAATTGAGCCCCTTCCTTCCTCTCGCCCTCATCCCCCTCTCCATCCCCGCATCTTACCTCCTTCCCTTCCCCACAGCACCTGTATATATGTATATATGTTTGTACATATTTGTTACTCTATTTATTTATTTATTTTACTTGTACATATCTATTCTATTTATTTTATTTTGTTAGTATGTTTGGTTTTGTTCTCTGTCTCCCCCTTTTAGACTGTGAGCCCACTGTTGGGTAGGGACCGTCTCCATATGTTGCCAACTTGTACTTCCCAAGTGCTTAGTACAGTGCTCTGTACACAGTAAGCGCTCAATAAATATGACTGACTGAATGAATGAATGATTGAGTCCAACATCACTAACGTGTATCTGTCCCAGAACTTAGTACAGTGTCTGGCACATAGTAAGCGCTTAACAGATACCATAAAGAAAAGAATGTGAGCCCCTCGTGGGACAGAGAAATGTCCGACCCAATTATTGTGTACTTAATTCAGGTCTTAGTATTTATTTCAGGTCTTAGTGCCTCAGGTGATGTGTCTGGCACATCAGTCAATCATATTTATTGAGTGCTTACTGCATGCAGAGCTCTGTACTAAGTGCTTGGGAAAGTACAATACCACAGTATAACAGACACATTCCCTGCCCGCAACGAGCTTAAAGTCTAGAAGGGGAGACAGACATTAATATAAATAAATACATTACAGACATAATAATAATAGTTATGGTATTTAAGTGCTTACTAAGTACAAAGCACTGTTCTAAGTGCTGGGGTAAATACATGGAGGTTGTCCCAAGTGGGGCTCACAGTCTCAGTCTCCATTTTACAGATGAGGTAACTGAGGCACAGAGAAGTGGACTGACTTGCCAAAGGTCACACAGCTGACAAGTGGCAGAGCCGGGATTAGAACCCATGACCTCCGACTCCCAAGTGGCTCTTGCCATTAGGCCGTGCCACTCCTCTTTGCAGTGGGACTGGGAGGGGGGATGAATAAAGGGGTCAGGGTGATGAAGAAGGGTACTGAAGAAAAGGAAAAGAGGGCTTAGGGCAGGCTCTTGGAGGAAATGCACCTTCAATCCATCAAGTGGGGGGAGAGTCATTGTCAGACATAAGTAACTGTACTTCTTTCTAAAGGGTTGGGAGTTGCAGGGGCCGAATATGAAGTCAGTTTGTACTTGGAGCTCTTTCTGCATGCCGGCCATTTTCATCCTCTACTCTGTGGACAACTGAACATGTTTTGTTCATGTTTTGTTTTGTTTTGTTATCTGTCTCCCCCTTCTAGACTGTGAGCCCGTTGTTGGGTAGGGACCGTCTCTACATGTTGCTGACTTCTATTCATTCATTCATTCAATCGTATTTATTGAGCGCTTACTGTACTAAGCGCTTGGGAAGTACAAGTTGGCAACAACTTGTTGGCAACTTGGCAACGACTTCTACTTCCCAAGCACTTAGTACAGTGCTCTGCACACAGTAAGCACTCAATAAATACAATTGAATGAAATGACTGAAGTAAGTGCTTAATCAATCAATCAATCAATCAATCGTATTTATTGAGCGCTTACTGCGTGCAGAGCTCTGTACTAAGCGCTTGGGAAGTACAAGTTGGCAACATATAGAGACAGTCCCTACCCAACAGTGGGCTTGACAAATACCATAAAAAATAAAGTGACTTGCCCTCTCTCTACTCCGGCACTCTCGCCAGAAGACGCAGCGCTGCCACTTCCAGGAGGAGAGACAAGAGCCCTGGCTGGAAGGTTCTTGAGGGAATATTGTTTAAAGGCAGTGTGAAAGAGTGATTCCCAGAGAGAGTCATTGAGCCACTGAGAGTACCTCAAGAGTCCTGACAGCCAGCAGCACGCAGGACTCAACAGCAGGGCAAGTTGAGGGATCTGAGGCACACGTACCAAAGAGAAATGGCAAATACAGGAAAACTGAAATCCCCCGGCTACTAAAATGTGTGGTTTTTTTTTCCACTGGTATTTCTTAAGCTCTTACTATTTGCCAGGCACGGTGCTAAGCACTGGAAAAGATCCCAGTCCCAGCTCCAGCCACAAACCCAGCCCCAACCCAGGCCTAACTCTTCTCTCAGCCCCAAGTCCAGCCTCAGCTCTAGGCCCTGCACACAGAACTTCGGAAATAAAAGGGCTGCACGGAAACCAAGGTGGTATAAGAAATACCATAATCACAAAAATAAAAGCCCACAGAAGAGGAAAACGATGGAGTGGCTTCCGGGAGGGATTCTTGTTGCTGTTCATAAGATCTGAGTCAAGTCTGACCATAAGATCTTGGTCAATCTTGGTCAAGGTTCATTGGGCTTTATTCATTCATGCATTCATTCATATTATTGAGCACTTACTGTGTGCAGAGCACTGTACTAAGCGCTTATCAGTCTTGTTGTCCCAACTCAGAAGGGCCCTTGAAAGCAAGGTTCTGGTCCATTTCCCATCTATTCCTTTCTATCCCTTTAATAATAATAATAATAATGGCATTTATTAAGCGCTTACTATGTGCAAAGCACTGTTCTAAGCGCTGGGGAAGTTACAAGGTGATCAGGTTGTCCCACGGGGGGCTCGCAGTCTTAATCCCCATTTTACAGATGAGGTAACTGAGGCACAGAGAAGTTAGGCACAGAGAAACTTTAGACCATTAGCTTCTATGGGCAGGGAACGTGTCTACCAACTCTGTAATATTGTACTCTCCCAAGCGCTTAGTACAGTGCTCTGCATACAGTAAATGCTCAATCAATACAATTAGCTGACTGCTAAGTACCTCCTGGCTGGTTCTCCAAATAATCATAATAATGATGGCATTTTGTTAAGTGCTTACTATGTGCCAAGCCCCGTTCTAAGCACTGGGGGGATACAAGGTAATCAGGTTGTCCTACATTGGGCTCACAGTCTTAACCCCCATTTTACAGATGAGGCAACTGAGGCACAGAGAAGTGAAGTGACTTGCCCAAAGTCCTACAGCCGACAAGTGGCGGAGTCGGATTAGAAACCAAGACCTCTGATTCCCAAGCCTGGGCTCTTTCCACTGAGCCACGATGCTTCACTTTTCCAGAGGGATGGGAGAATTTACTTAATAGTCTGTGCAACTTTTGACTCGCTCTGACCCAACTGGGGTTGGAGGGGCGGGCAGATTGTGCTAATACTAAATGGGCAGGGAACAAAGACCCACCATATTGTTCCATCTCTGGCCCTTGCCCGTTGGGCGGACCATTTCATACAGGTAACAGTGATGCAGAGAGACATCCCAGGACCAGGGAAACTCCAGTAGGTACCTTCTATGGGGAACAGCTTGGCCTAGGGGAAAAAACATTAACCTGGGAAACAGAGGACCTGCATTCTAATTCTGAAGCAGCGTGGCTCAGTGGAAAGAGCCCGGGCTTTGGAGTCAGAGGTCATGGGTTCAAACCCCGGCTTCACCACTTGTCAGCTGTGTGACTTTGGGCAAGTCACTTCACTTCTCTGGGCCTCAACTGTAAAATGGGGATTAAGACTGTGAGCCCCCTGTGGGACAATCTGATCACCCTGTAACCTCCCCAGCGCTTAGAACAGTGCTTTGCACATAGTAAGCGCTTAATAAATGCCATTATTATTATTATTATTATTATTAACTTGCCTGCTGGGAGACTTTGGGCAAATCAATTCATTCTTTCATTCATTCATTCATTCAATCGTAATTATTGAGCACTTACTGTGTGCAGAGTACTGAACTAAGCACTTGGAAAGTATAATACAGCAATAGAGACAATCCCTGTCCATAATGGGCTTAAAGTCCAGAGGGGAGAGTTGGGGAAGACATCAAAACAAATAAACGGGCATCAATATAAATAAATAGAATTATAGACACAATATACATAGATACATAAGTGCTGTGGGTTTCTAGACTGTGAGCCCACTGTTGGGTAGGGACTGTCTCTATATGTTGCCAACTTGTACTTCCCAAGCACTTAGTACAGTGCTCTGCACACAGTAAGCGCTCAATAAATACGATTGATTGATTGATTGGAAGAGCAAAGGGAGAGAGTCAAGGTGATGTGCAAGGGAGGAGGAGCTGAGGAGCTGAACCCCCTCCTTCCTCTCCCCTTCTTCCCTCTCCCCATCCCCCCCCCACCTTACCTCCTTCCCCTCCCCACAGCACCTGTATATATGTATATATGTTTGTACGTATTTATTACTCTATTTATTTTATTTGTACATATTTATTCTATTTATTTTATTTTGTTAATATGTTTAGTTTTGTTCTCTGTCTCCCCCTTCTAGACTGTGAGCCCACTGTTGGGTAGGGACCGTCTCTATATGTTGCCAACTTGTACTTCCCAAGCACTTAGTACAGTGCTCTGCACACAATAAGCGCTCAATAAATACGACTGACTGACTGACTGACTGACTGACTGAATGAATGAATGAATGAAAAGCGGGGCTTAGTCTGTGAAGGCCTCTTGGAGGAGGTGTGCCTTCGGTAGGGCTTTGAAGGAGGGAAGAGTGATTGTTTGGCGGATGTGAGGAGGGAGGGCGTTCCAGGCCAGAGGTAGGACGTGGGCCACGGGTCGGAGGCGAGACAGGCGAGATCAAGGCCAGCGAGAAGTTTAGCAGCAGAGGAGCAGAGTGTGTGGGTTGGGATGTAGGAGGAAAGGGAGGTGATGGAGAGATTTGAAGCAAATAAAATAAATAAATAAACAAATAGAGTAATAAATACATACAAACATATAGGCATATATACAGGTGCTGCAGGGAGGGGAAGAAGGTAAAGCGGTGGAGATGGGGAGGGGGAAGAAGGGGAGAGGATGGAGGGGGAGGAGGAGTTTATGTTTGATACAGAGGTTAATAGGCAACCACTGGAGATTTTTGAGGAGGGGGGTGACGTGACCTGAACATTTTTGTAGAAAGATAATCCGGGCAGCAGAGTGAAGTATGGACTGAAGTGGGGAGAGACAGGAGGTTGGGAGGTCAGAGAGGATGCTGATGCAGTAATCCAGTCAGGATAGGATGACTGATTGTAATAATAATAATAATGATGGGATTTATTAAGCACTTACTATGTGCAAAGCACTGTTCTAAGCACTGGGGGGTTACAAGGTGATCAGGTTGTCCCAAGGGGGGCCCACAGTCAACCCCTATTTTACAGATGAGGGAACTGAGGCCCAGAGAAGTTAAGTGACTTGCCCAAGGTCACACAGCTGACAAATGGCAGAGCAGGGATTTGAACCCACAACCACTGACTCCAAAGCCCGTGCTCTTTCCACTGAGCCACGCTGCTTCTCTTGTAGTAACGTGGTAGCGGTCTGGATGGAGAGGAAAAGGCGGATCTTGGCGATGTTGTGAAGGTGAGACAGGCAGGATTTGGTGACGGATTGGATGTGTGGAGTGAATGAGAGAGCGGAGTCAAGGATGACACCAAGGTTGCAGGCTTGTGAAGGAAGGGTGGTTGTGCCATCCACAGTAATGGGAAAGTTCGGGAGAGGACAGGGTTTGGGAGGGAAGATAAGGAGCTCTATCTTAACTTCTCTGTGCTTCATTTCCCTCAACTACCAAATGGGGATTCAATATTCATTCATTCATTCAATCATATTTATTGAGCGCTTACCGTGTGCAGAGCAATGTACTAAGCTCTTGGGAAGTACAAGTTGGCAACATATAGAGGCGGTCCCTACCCAACAACGGGCTCACAGTTTAGAAGGGGGGAGACAGACAACAAGACAAAACATGTGGACAGGTGTCAAGTCATCAAAATAAATAGAAATAAAACTAGATGCACATCATTAGCACAATAAATAGAATAGTTAATCTGTACAAGTAAAATAAATAGAGTAATAAATCTGTTCATACATATATATATAGGTGCTGTGGGGAGGGGAAGGAGGTAGGGTTGGGGGGATGGGGAGGAGGAGAGGAAAAAGGGGGCTCAGTCTGGGAAGGCCTCCTGGAGGAGGTGAGCTCTGCTCTCCCTCCTACTTAGACTGTGAGCCTCAAATGGGAGAGGGGCTCTGTCTGAACTGATTAACTTGTATAATAATAATAATAATGGCATTTATTAAGCACTTACTATGTGCAAAGCACTGTTCTAAGCGCTGGGGAGGTTACAAGGTGATCAGGTTGTCCCACGGGGACTGTCCCACAGTCTTACTCCCCATTTTACGGAAGAGGTAACAGGCCCAGAGAAGTTAAGTGACTTTCCCAAAGTCACACAGCTGACAACTGGCGGAGCCAGGATTTGAACCCACGACCTCTGACTCCAAAGCCCAGGCTCTTTCCTCTGAGCCACGCTGCTTCTTGTATCTACACTGTACTTGTATTAGCATTGCGTAGAACTGTGCTTGACACATAGTATGTGCTTAATAAATGTTATTATTCTTAACAATAATAATACTAATACCATTATTCTCTGGAGCTCCAGACTCCCTTTCAGGATCCAGTTGCCAGGGAGTCTGACAGCCGCAAGGGGAGGAGATGAGCTTGGGATGAGATAAGACAGGAAGGGAGAAGAGCTGCAAGGACAATGTAATTAAAGAATCACCAGGAGTGGGAGGGTGCGGGGGCGGCAGAACAACAAGGAAACTGAGGATGAGGCAGTGAGCTGCAGAGACAATCTCCAGCTCTGTCAGATGGGAGAGGAATCAATCCCTATAGCTCAGCCTTGCAGATAAATACAAAAATTCCCAGCCCACAATTCTACCAGCTCAACGTCCCCGCAGGACGGAATCCAGGGAGTAAAAGAATTTAATTTGTTTTTTTTTTAACTACCTTAATCAATCAATCAATCAATCAATCGTATTTATTGGGCGCTTACTGTTTGCAGAGCACTGTACTAAGCGCTTGGGAAGTACAAGTTGGCAACATATAGAGACAGTCCCTACCCAACCTTAAATGAGCTCACTCTGAGCCACTGAACTGGTTTTTAAGATTTTCACTCTTGGATGCCGTTTAGAGGAAACCTTCCCACAGGTCCGCTGTGTGACCTTGGGCAAGTCAGTTAACTTCGATGTGCCTCATTTACCTCATCTATAAAATGGGGTTCAAGATTGTGAGCCCCTTGAGGGACTAGACTGTGAGCCTCTTGTTGGGTAGGGATCGTCTCTGTATGTTGCCAACTTGTACTTCCCAAGCGCTTGGTACAGTGCTCTGCACACAGTAAGCGCTCAATAAATACGATTGAATGAATGAATGACTAGGACTTTGTCCAACATGATTACCTTGTATCTACTTCAGTGTTTGACACCTAGTAAACACTTAGCAAACGCTTAAGAAATAGAAGCAGCATGGCTCAGTGGAAAGAGCCCGGGCTTTGGAGTCAGAGGTCATGGGTTCAAATCCTGGCTCCGCCAATTGTCAGCTACATGACTTTGGGCAAATCACTTCACTTCTCTGTACCTCAGCTACTTCATCTGTGAAATGGGGATTAAGACTGTGAGCACCCCAAGGGACAACCTGATCACCTTGTAACCTCCCCAGCACTTAGAACAGTGCTTTGAACGTAGTAATCACTTAATAAATGCCATCATTTTTATTATTATTAAATACCGCAGTTATTAGTATTATTGTCATTATCTTGAGGAGTTGGTTCCCCTAGAAACTGGGACCTTCTCTGCATCAGGGGCATCTCAACATTAATCAATCAATCGTATTTATTGAGTGCTTACTGTGTGCAGAGCACTGTACTAAGCGCTTGGGAGAGTACAACATAGTGCAACAGACACATTCCCTGCCCACAGGGACATAGTGAGGGCAGAGGCAGGTCAGGGCTCTGGTGGACCCTTGCCAGTGGGGAATGCGAGGGGCTTCAGGGTCAAAATCCACCCTGACCTCTACTTTTTCTGAAACACGCTGTTCCCCAGTTCATTAAACCTGGGTTCTAATACGAGTAATAATAATAAGGATGGTATTTGTTAAGTGCTTACTATGTGCGAAGCTCTGTTCTAAGCGCTGGAGGTGGATACAAGGTGATCAGGTTATCCCATGTGGGGCTCACAGTCTTAATCCCCATTTGACAGATGACGTAACTGAGGCCCAGAGAACTTAAGTGACTTGCCCAAAGTCACACAGCTAAGTGGCAGAGTCGGGATTAGAACCCACAACCTATGACTCCCAAGCCCAGGCTCTTTCCACTGAGCCACGCTGCTTCTCCAGCGGTGTGGAGCAGCTTTAAGTCATCGAATGGCGAGGGACACACGTTGTGGTCGCGCCCCAAAGCGGCGGGTTCGAATCCCCCCCTGCCTGAATCCCTTTCCCCGTCAGCGTAGCTCAGTGGAGGAGCCCGGGCTTGGGAGTCAGAGGTCATGGATTCTAATAATAATAATGATGGCATTTATTAAGCACTTACTATATATATGTATATAGTATATATACATACTATATATGTATAGTTTTAGACTGTGAGCCCACTGTTGGGTAGGGACTGTCTCTATATCTTGCCATCTTGTACTTCCCAAGCGCTTAGTACAGTGCTCTGCACACAGTAAGTGCTCCATAAATACGATTGATGATGATGATGATATATGACCTGTATATATGTATATATGTTTGTACATTTTATTACTCTATTTTACTTGTACATATTTACTATTCTATTTCTTTATTCTATTTTGTTGATTTGTTTTGTTTTGTTGTCTGTCTCCCCCTTCTAGACTGTGAGCCCGCTGTTGGGTAGGGACCGTCTCTAGATGTTGCCGACTTGGACTTCCCAAGCGCTTAGTCCAGTGCTCTGCACACAGTAAGCGCTCAATAAATACGATTGAATGAACGAACTCAGTTGCTTTGCCTGGATCCCTCTCAAAACTTTGTTACCCAGCAGCGAGCCCCTCTCTGGCGACAGACCAAAGCCAAGACACTCCATACCCCGGCAATGAGATCCCAGTGTCCACTGAAATAAAAACCCCAGGGTGAAGAGAAACCCGCTGCTCTACACTCGGTCTCACATTTTCATTCATTCAATCGTATTTACTGAGCATGTGCAGAGCACTGTCGTGGCTCAGTGGAAAGAGCCTGGGCTTTGGAGTCAAAGGTCATGGGTTCAAATCCCGGCTCTGCCACCTGCCAGCTGTGTGACTTTGGGCAAGTCACTTAACTTTTCTGTGCCTCAGTTCCCTCATCTGTAAAATGGGGATTAAGACTGTGAGCCCCCCGTGGGACAACCTGATTACCTTGTAATAATAATAATGACGGTATTTGTTAAGCGCTTACTATGTGCAAAGCACTGTTCTAAGCACTGAGGAGGTTACAAGGTGACCAGGTTATCCCTGGTTGTAACCTCCCCAGTGCTTAGAACAGTGCTTTGCACACAGTAAGTGCTTAATAAATGCTATCATTTATTATATATATTATCATATATCAGGCAGAAACTCCTCACCCTGGGCTTCAAGGCTGTCCATCACCTTGCCCCCTCCTACCTCACCTCCCTTCTCTCCTTCTCCAGCCCAGCCCACACCCTCCGCTCTTCCACCGCTAATCTCCTCACCGTACCTCATTCTCGCCTGTCCCGCCATCGACCCCCGGCCCACGTCCTCCCCCGGGCCTGGAATGCCCTCCCTCTGCCCATCCGCCAAGCTAGCTCTCTTCCTCCCTTCAAGGCCCTGCTGAGAGCTCACCTCCTCCAAGAGGCCTTCCCAGACTGAGCCCCTTCCTTCCTCTCCCCCTCGCCCCCCTCTCCATCCCCCCATCTTACCTCCTTCCCTTCCCCACAGCACCTGCATATATGTATATATGTTTGTACATATTTATTACTCTATTTATTTATTTATTTATTTTACTTGTACATATCTATTCTATTTATTTTACTTTGTTAGTATGTTTGGTTTTGTTCTCTGTCTCCCCCTTTTAGACAGTGAGCCCACTGTTGGGTAGGGACTGTCTCTATATGTTGCCAATTTGTACTTCCCAAGCGCTTAGTACAGTGCTTTGCACATAGTAAGCGCTCACTAAATACGATTGATTGATTGATTGATTATCATTATTATTATTATTATTACTATGCTCTTGGAAAGTACAATTCAGCAACAGATGGAGACAATCTCTACCCAACAACGGGCTCACGGTCTACGCCCCGACGGTTCTCATGAGCTTTGCTCATAGGGCAGAGCAATATTGTTCACGTCTTTCTCCGTCCACACCACCTGCTGCGCGGGATTAAGCGGGAGCTTGTGTGTTACAGACGGTTGGCGTGACCCTTCAGATGAGTTTCTTGCGAGGTAAAAATCGTGGTAATAATAATAATTAAGGCCTTTGTTAAGTGCTTACTACGTCTCAAGCACTGTACTAAGTTCTGCGTAGAAACCAGAACCTCAGAGCAGACACAGTCCCAGCCTCACGTGGGGTTCACTGTCTAGGTAGGAGGAAGAACAGGGATTGAATCCCCATTTGGCAGATGAGGAAACTGAGGCACAGAGAAGTGACTTAATCCAGGTGCTGTGCTCTTTCCACTAGGCCACACTGCTCCTCAGTGTTAGGGTTTGGGTCAACCTCCTGATGACTGACTCCGCCTGCATCCCAGCTGGTTCCTTGTCAATTTCTATTTGGCCCCCCGCCAGTCTCCCTTGGCATTTTCTCCCGGCATCCCCAACTCTCTCAACACAACCCTGCCATTAGAGCAAGCAGCATGGCCTAGTGGAAAGAACACAGGCCCCCGGAGCCTGAGGTCGTGGGTTCTAATCCCTGCTGTGCCACCTGTCTGCTGTGTGACCTTGGGCAAGTCCCATAACTTCTCTAGCTCTCTTCCTCCCTTCAAGGCCCTGCTGAGAGCTCACCTCCTCCAGGAGGCCTTCCCAGACTGAGCCCCTTCCCTCCTCTCCCCCTCGTCCCCCTCTCCATCCCCCCATCTTACCTCCTTCCCTTCCCCACAGCACCTGTATATATGTATATATGGTTGTACATATTTATTACTCTGTTTATTTATTTATTTATTTATTTATTTTACTTGTACATTTCTATCCTATTTATTTTATTTTGTTGGTATGTTTGGTTCTGTTCTCTGTCTCCCCCTTTTAGACTGTGAGCCCACTGTTGGGTAGGGACTGTCTCTATGTGATGCCAATTTGTACTTCCCAAGCGCTTAGTACAGTGCTCTGCACATAGTAAGCGCTCAATAAATACGATTGATTTTTGATTTGTGCCTCAGTTACCTCATCTGTAAAAGGGGATCAAGATTGTGAGCCCCTTGAGGGACAAAGACTGTCCAACCTGATTACCTTGTATCTAATTCAGTGCTTAGAATAGTGCCTGGTACGTAGTAAGTGCCTAACAAATACCACAATTATTCTTATTCTTATTCTTATTATCTTGGGGGTTTGGTTCCCCTAGAAATTGGGACCTTCACCTCATCGGGGGCATCTCAACATTAATCAGTCAATCAATCATATTTATTGAGCGCTTACTGTGTGCAGAGCACTGTACTAAGCGATTGGGAGAGTACAACACAACAATTTTGTTGGGAGAGGGGCTTACATGGCTAGGTGGAAAGAGCATGGGCTTTGGAGTCAGAGGTCATGGGTTCAAATCCCAGCTCTGCCAATTGTCAGCTGTGTGACCTTGGGCAAGTCACTTAACTTCTCTGGGCCTCAGTTCCCTCATCTGTAAAAGGGGATCAAGATTGTGAGCCCCTTGAGGGACAAAGACTGTCCAACCTGATTACCTTGCATCTACTTCAGTGCTTAGAATAGTGCTTGGCACATAGTAAGTGCCTAACAATTATTATTATTATTATTATTATTATTATTATTATCTTGGGGGGTTGGTTCCCCTAGAAATTGGGACCTTCACCGCATCGGGGCATCTCAACATTAATCAATCAATCAATTGTATTTATTGAGCGCTTATTGTGTGCAGAGCACTGTACTAAGCTCTTGGGAGAGTACAACACAACAGTATTGTTGGGAGAGGGGCTTACATGGCTCAGTGGAAAGAGCCCGGGCTTTGGAGTCAGAGGTCATGGGTTCAAATCCCAGCTCCACCAATTGTCAGCTGTGTTACTTTGGGCAAGTCACTTAACTTCTCTGGGCCTCAGTTCCCTCATCTGTAAAATGGGGATTAAGACTGTGAGCCCCCCATGGGACAACCTGATCACCTTGTAACCTCCCCAGCGCTTAGAACAGTGCTTTGCACATAGTAAGTGCTTAATAAATGCCATTATTATTATTATTATTATATAACAGACACATGCCCTGCCCACAGTGAGTTTACAGTCTAGAAAGGGAGACAGGCATTAATATAAATAAATAAATTATGGCTATGTCCATAAGTGCATTAATATAAATAAATTATGGCTATGTCCATAAGTGCTGTGGGACTGGGCGAGAGTGGAATAAAGGGAGCAAGTCAGAGGGATGCAGAAGGGAATGGGAGAATAGGGGATGAGGGCTTAGTGAAGGAAGGCTTCTTGGAGGAGGTTATGTCTTCAGTAAGGCTTCCAAGGTGGGGAGAATAATTGTCTGTCGGTTATGAAGAGGGAGGGCATCCCAGGCCAGAGGCATTACATGGGTGAGAGGTCGGCAGCGAGACAGACAGGAAGTGTGCAGGCTGGGTTGTAGTGGAAAAATAGGAGAGTTCCTCCCAACACCGACTTTATTGTACCCCTTCAGGGGGTTAGTAGAGTGCTCCGCATTTAGTAAGCGCTCAGTAAATACTGTTGGTTGATTGATTGATTGAGTTGCTTTGGTGCCTGCTGTCTGTATAGAAGCAGCGTGGCTTAGTGGAAAGAGCACGGGCTTGGGAGTCAGAGGACATGGGTTTGAACCCCGGATCTGCCACTTGTCAGCAGTGTGACTTTGGGCAAGTCACTTCACTTCTCTGTGCCTCAGTTACCTGATCTGTAAAATGGGGACTAAGACTGTGAGCCCCACTTGGGACAACCTCATAACCTTGTGTCTTGAGAAGCAGCGTGGCTCAGTGGAAAGAGCCCGGGCTTTGGAGTCAGAGGTCAAGGGTTCTAATCCCGGCTCCGCCCATTGTCAGCTGTGTGACTTTGGGCAAGTCACTTCACTTCTCTGGGCCTCAGTTACCTCATCTGTAAAATGAAGATGAAGACTGTGAGCCCCCCATGGGACAACCTGATCACCTTGTAACCTCTCCAGCACTTAGAACAGTGCTTTGCACATAGTAAGCGCTTAATAAATGCCATTATTATTATTATTATTATTATTATCTACCCCAGCGCTTAGAACAGTGCTTGGCACATAGTAAGCACTGAACAAGTGCTATCATTATTATCATTATTATTCTCTGTGCCTCAGTTACCTCATCTGTAAAATGGGGGTGAAGACTGTGAGCCCCACATGGGACAAGCTGATTAACTTGTATCTATCCCATGCTTAGAACAGTGCTTGGCACATAGTAAGCACTCAACAAATAATAATAATAATAATAATAATGGTATTTGTTAAGCGCTTACTATGTGCAAAGCACTGTTCTAAGCGCTGGGGAGGTTACAAGGTGATCAGGTTATCCTACGGGGGACTCACAGTTTTAATCCCCATTTTACAGATGAGGTAACTGAGGCCCAGAGAAGTGAAGTGACTTGCCCAAAGTCACACAGCTGACAGTTGGTGGAGCCAGGATTTGAACCCATGACCTCAGACTCCAAAGTCCATGCGCTTTCCACTAAGCCACGCTGTCATTATTATGATTATTATTTTCTTATATTCATTCATTCCATTGTATTTATTGTGCACTTACTGTGTGCAGAGCACTGTACTTAGTTGGACTTCCAAGTTGGCAACATATAGAGACGGTCCCTACCCAACAGTAGTTCTATTGTGCTCTCCCCAGTGCTCAGAACAGTACTTGGCACACCGTAAGCACTCAATAAATACTCTATTTATTTTACTTCTACATATCTATTCTATTTATTTTATTTTCTTAGTATGTTTGGTTTTGTTCTCCGTCTCCCCCTTTTAGGCTGTGAGCCCACTGTTGGGTAGTGACCGTCCCTATATGTTGCCAACTTGTACTTCCCAAGCGCTTAGTCCAGTGCTCTGCACACAGTAAGCGCTCAATAAATACGATTGATTGATCGATTGATTGAATGATTGAATGTTGGGGTAAAATTTATCAGGGTCCCAACTTCTCCCCAGGCCCTTCTTGTCTCCGCCAGGTTCCGGAGTCTGAGGCGAGCGGCAGGATGCCTGGCCTGGTTAACCGGAGCAGCGGTGCCTCTCTCCCACTCACGGCTTCCGAGGTCACCTCCTGCGTCAGCGGGTACGCCTTCGGCATGACGGCCTCCCTGACGTACGGCAACCTGGAAACCCATCCTTTCGAGGGTAAGAGCTGGTCGCGGGGCAGGGAACGGCAGTCGGTCTCACGGAGATAATAATAATAATAATAATGTTGGTATTTGTTAAGCGCTTACTACGTCCAAGGCACTGTTCTAAGCGCTGGGGTAGATACAAGGTAATCAGGTTGTCCCACATGGGACTCACAGTCTTCATCCCCATTTTACAGCTGAGGGAACTGAGGCCCAGAGGAGTTAAGTGACTTGCCCAAAGTCGCACAGCTGACAAGTGGCAGAGCCGGGATTTGAACCCACGACCTCTGACTCCAAAGCCCGGACTCCTTCCACTGAGCCACGCTGCTTCCGCGTCCGGTGTTAGGTGGTCCAACCCTTCTCCTAAGCCAGATATGTGGAGATCAGCTGTATAGACACACGGCTGCATGCAGAATCGAATGGTCGAGTCCTAAATCACACATCCTGTATTTTCTCTATTTTCTCCTACAGTCCATCCTCTAGCATCAGAGCTATACTTGGCTTAATACAGATACTCTGGGGGGATTATCAATCAATCAATCAATCAATCAATCAATCATATTTATTGAGCGCTTACTGTGTGCAGAACACTGTACTAAGTGCTTGGGAAGTACAAGTTGGCGACATATAGAGACAGTCCCTACCCAACAGCGGGCTCACAGTCTAGAAGGGGGAGACAGAGAACAAAACCAAACATACTAACAAAATAAAATAAATAGAATAGATATGTACAAGTAAAATAAATAAATAGAGTAATAAATATGTACAAACATATATACATATATACAGGTGCTGTGGGGAAGGGAAGGAGGTAAGATGGGGGATGGAGAGGGGGGCGAGGGGGAGAGGAAGGAAGGGGCAATTATGTGAGGACAATGAGTAAACAGCTTCTATACGGAGGGCTGGGATTGGGAAATCAAGAGCAAGGAGAGCAGAGGAAGCATTTTTTAAAAATGGTAAAAATGAGGCCTCAGGTACTCCTGCATCCCAGATTTTAGACTGTGAGCCCACCGTTGGGTAGGGACTGTCTCTATATGTTGCCAACTTGTACTTCCCAAGCGCTTAGTACAGCGCTCTGCACACAGTAAGCGCTCAATAAATACGATTGAGGATGATGATGATGATGAAAACTGGGAGTCAATTGCTGAGGATGGGCTTGTGTAACACGCTGCCGTCAAAAGGGGAGGGGCTCTCTTGGGGCAAAAAATTTGCATGGGAAGAGAAATAATGAAGCCAAAGCACCAAGCTTTAAGTACAACAGTCAGTCAATGATATTTATTTGGGGCTTACTGTGTGCAGAGCACTGTACTAAGCACACAGTATGAGGGACAACTTTATTGTGTGCTTAATGAAAAAAATAAAAAATGATGGCATTTGTTAAGCGCTTACAATGTGCCGAGCACTGTTCTAAGCGCTACGGTAGATACAAGGTAGTCAGGTTGTCCCATATGGGGCTCACAGTCTTAATTCCCATTTTACAGATGAGGGAACTGAGGCACAGAGAAGTTTAGTGGCTTGCCCAAGGTCACACAGCAGACAACTGGTGGAGGTGGGATTAGAACCCACGTCCTCTGACTCCCAAGCTCAGGCTCTTTCCACTGAGCCACGGATGGGCCTGTGGATGGAGCATGAGTCTTTTCAGTCACTCAAAGTTGAACCTCACAGTCTCCTTTGAATACAAAACACTACTAGCGTGGCTCAGTGGAAAGAGCCCTGGCTTAGGAGTCAGAGGTCATGGGTTCAAATCCCAGCTCCACCATCTAATAATAATAATGGTATTTGTTAAGCACTTACTATTTGCAAAGCACTGTTCTAAGCACTGGGGAGGTTACAAGGTGATCAGGTTGTCCCACGTGGGACGCTCCGTTTTAATCCCCATTTTACAGATGAGGGAACTGAGGCACCGAGAAGTTAAGTGACTCGCCCAAAGTCACACAGCTGACAGTTGGAGGAGCTGGGATTTGAACCCATGACCTCTGACTCCAAAGCCCAGGCTCTTTCCACTGAGCCACGCCGCTTCTCAATCTTCTCAAAGTCACCATCTGTCAGCTGTGTGACTTTGGGCAGGTCACTTCACTTCTCTGGGCCTCAGTTCCCTCATCTGTAAACTGGGGATTAAGACTGTGAGCCCCACGTAGGACAACCTGATCACCTTGTATCCTCCCCAGCTCTTAGAACAGTGCTTTGCACATAGTAAGCACTTAACAAATACCATTATTATTATTATTAACTAAATACAGACGGTCCTAGGATCCCCTTTAAATCAGAGACGTGGGGAAGCAGAATTCTAACACTGCTTCTTTAATTCATTCATGCAGTCATTCAGTCGTACTTATTGAGCGCTCACTTTGTGCAGAGCACTGTACTGTGCTTGGAAATTTATTGTTATTAAGTGCCCTCAAGTCGTTTCCGATTCATAGCAACTCCATGGATATACTTTCTCCAGAAAGTCCTGTCCCTTGCCATAATCTGCAACCTTTCTAATGGTTCTTCTGTTATCCCGGAAAATACACTTCAGCAATAAAGAGAGACAATCCCTGCCCACACCGGGCTTACAGTGATATTCATTTGAGCAACCCCATGCCCTTTTCCCCATTAATAATGATTAATAATAATAATTTTAATATTTTCTAAGTGCTTATTATGTGCCAAGCACTGTTCTGAGCGCTGGGGTAGATATAAGGTAATCAGGTTGGACACAGTTCCTGTCCCTCATAAGGCTCACAATCTTGATCCCCATTTTACAGATGAGGTAACTGAGGTAACAGTGAAAGGACTTGCCCTAGCACCCAGCAGACATGCGGCACAACTGGGATTAGAACCCATGACCTCTGACTCCCAGTCCTGTGCTCTTTCCACTAGGCCATGCTGCTTCTCTAGACTGTAAGCTCCCTGTGGGCAGGGAACATATCTACCCACTCAGTTTTACCATACTCTCCTGAGCACTTAGTTCAGTGCTCCACACAGAATATTCATTCAATAAATATTATCAATTGATTAATTAATTCCCATACTCCGAGGAATGGTGGAATTGTAGAAACCTAGGTGGTTTGTACTTTCCAGGCGCGTGGTTTGGTGCTCTGCACGCAGTGAGTCCGATGTTGGGTAGGGACTGTCTTCTATCTGTTCCCGATTTGTACTTCCTAAGCGCTTAGTCCAGTGCTCTGCACACAGTAAGCGCTCAGTAATGTGCGTATAGCTATAATTCTATTTATTCTGATGGTATTGACACCTGTCTACTTGTTTTGTTTTGTTGTGTCTCCCCCATCTAGACTGGGAGCCCTTTGTTAGGTAGGGGCTGTCTCTTTGTACTCTCCCTAGTGCTTAGTACAGTGCTCTGCACACAGTAAGCGCTCAATAAATACGATTGAATGAATGAATGAATGAACCTAGGCCCGGAAAGAATCCCAGGAAGTCATCTGGTTCCGGCCGGGAAATGTCTCCAGGCCGGGAAATTCCTGGGAATGGAGAGCAGGTGGGCGCCACGGGAGCAGCTTGTACCAATGCCTGTGTCTTTCCTTTCACAGGCCTCTTTGTGTATCCGCTGGATGAATTCACCGCCGTGGTTGGATTTGAGGCCGTTATTTCGGAGCGGATTGTCACTGTGCAGATCAAGGACAAGGCCAAACTTGAAGACGGCTATTTTGACCACTGCGGCCTCTCTGATGGCAGTGCCCTTGACGGGACTGGTAAGGAGGGTGGAGCAAGTAGAGATTAGGACCGGTCGAGGCAGAGACATCCAAGCGCTTAGTACAGTGCTCTGCACACAGTCAGTGCTCAATAAATATGACTGAATGAATCCCCGTGAGTTTCCTGTGGCCTAAACCAAAGGATCTGGAAAGGTTCTTTTGAAGTCAGGAGGTCTGGTCTGCCCCTCCTCTCCTTCCTGGGCTATAGTTTGAAGAAATGATGATAATGATAACAATAATAATTATGGTATTTGTTAAGCTCTTCCTATGTGCCAGGTACTGTGCTAAGCTCTGGAGTAGATATAAGCAAATTTGGTTGGACACAGTCCCTGTCCCAGGTCGGGCTCACGGATTCAATCCCCATTTTACAACTGAGATAATTGAGGCCCAGAGAAGTAAAATGACTTGCCCAAGGTCACACAGCAGACAAGTGGCGAAACCGGAATTAGAACCCGTGACCTTCTAACTCCCAGGCTCGTACTCGATCCACTACGCCATGCTGCTTCTCTAATATGTTGCCAGCTTGTACTTCCCAAGCGCTTAGTACAGTGTTCTGCACACAGTAAGTGCTCAATAAATACGATTGGTTGATTGATTGATTAATTGAAAAATGATGCCAGTCTTACTTTGAGCAGGTGAGACATCAAAGCACCCATTCCCTGCTCTGGTGAAAGTTCGCAAGGCCCCGGGGAGCTGGTTCCAGCAGCAGAGATTTTCAGACATTCCCTAAGACACAGGTCTCCCAGTCACCTCTTTGGATTTAGCATTCCTCCCTGAGAGGCTGACGGCTTTTTTTTTAAATTTTTTCTGGACTTGACTGAGCTGGCCCAGGAACAGGATGATGCAGAGGTGTAATGCTACAGTGACGTGGAGGTCCCAAAATAGTATCTTTGGGAGAAGCACTCGGGTCAAAGATGAATTTCTTGTCCTTTCTCTAAGTCTACCCCTAACCCCAGGCCTCCTTTCTCCGTCCCTTTATCTGCAATGTAGAATGTGAGCCGGGGGTTGTTGAGTGGTGGAGGGAAGAGGGATCGAAACAGCTGGGGGGCCAGTCCTGGAGGCGGTCAGCGAGGTGGGCCATGGAAAGAAAGACAGGGATGGGGGTCAGAGAGGTGGGCTATGGGTTGGGGCAGTGAGGCATGGCAGAGAGGCAGGGGCAGTTCTTCTAAAGAACATAATATTATTATTATTATGATGGCATTTGTTAAGCACTTACTATGTGCAGAGCACTGTTCTAAGCGCTGGGGGGGATACAAGGTAATCACGTTGTCCCACGTGGGGCTCACAGTCTTAATCCCCATTTTACAGATGAGGGAACTGAGGCACAGAGAAGTTAAGTGACTTGCTCAAGGTCACACAGCAGATGTGTGGCGGAGCCGGTATTCAAACCCATGACCTCTGACTCCAAAGCCCGGGCTCTTTCCACTGAGCCAGAAATAATTATTGTGGTATTTGTTAAGCACTTTGCTATGTGCCAAGCACTGTTCTAAGGTGGGGGCGGGGGCATCCCCTCCTCTCTATTTACTTATTTATTTTACTTGTACATATTTATTCTATTTATTTTATTTTGTGAATATGTTTTGTTTTGTTGTCTGTCTCCCCCTTCTAGACTGTGAGCCCGCTGTTGGGTAGGGACCGTCTCTATATGTTGCCAACTTGTACTTCCCAAGCGCTTAGTACAGTGCTCTGCATACAGTAAGCGCTCAATAAATATGATTGAATAAATGAATGAATGGGGTAGATAATAATAATAATAATAATAATTGTGGTATTTGTTAAGCACTTACTATGTGCCAAGCACTGTTCTAAGCACTGGGGTAGATACAAAGTAATCAGATTGTCCCACATGGGGCTCACAGTCTGAATCCCCATTTTACAGATGAGGGAACTGTGGCACACAGCAATGAAGTGACTTGCTCAAGGCCACACAGTAATAATAATAATAATGACATCGGTATTTGTTAAGCGCTTGCTATGTGCCAAGCACTGTTCTAAGCACTGGGGGGATACAAGGTCATCAAGGTTGTCCCACGTGGGGCTCACGGTCTTAATCCCCTTTTCCAGATGAGGGAACTGAGGCCCAGAGAAGTGAAGTGACTTGCCCAATGTCACCCAGCTGACAAGTGGTGGAGTCAGGAGTAGACTCCCAAGCCCAGGATCATCATCATCAATCGTATTTATTGAGCGCTTACTGTGTGCAGAGCACTGTAATAAGCGCTTGGGAAGTACAAATTGGCAACAGTGGATCTTTCCACTGAGCCACGCTGCTTGTAGACAAGTGGCAGAGCTGGGATTAGAGGCCAGGTCCTTCTGATTTCTGGGCTGTACTCTATTCACTAGACCACACTTGCTTGAAGGGGGTTTTAAAGGTTTGCAGCAAGCCCCAAGAAGGAAGCACAGCTTTTCCCCGGGGGTCGTTCTCGGGCCGCCCCAGAGCACCACTGACCCTTGAGGGATTTCCTCCCACCAGCCCGGATTGCTCTGGACGAGGACCTGGAGCGGATCGTGTTCGTGGCCAACCTCGGCATCATCACCCCCTTGGAGAGCGTGACCATCTGCATCAGCACCTCCTCGGAGCTCCAGACCCTGCCCAGCGGGGCGGTCCAGGTCCTCCTCCCAGCCGTGTGCGTCCCCCCCCGTCCCCCCGTTCTGCACCGACAACTCCGGCTTCTCCGCTCAGCAGCTACGAGGGTAAAGGACACCTCGGCGTCGGAGTGGGTGGTGGCATGAGCTGCTGGGGCCGTGAGAATCCTCTATAATAATAATGATGATGGTATCTGTTAAGCGCTTACTATGTGCAAAGCACTGTTCTAAGCGCTGGGGAAGTTACAAGGTGACCAGGTTGTCCCATGGGGGGCTCACAGTTTTAATCCCCATTTTACAGATGAGGTAACGGAGGCCCAGAGAAGTGACTTGCCCAAAGTCACACAGCTGATAGTTGGCGGAGCTGGGATTTGAACCCATGACCTCTGACTCCAAAGCCCAGGCTCTTTCCACTGAGCCACGCTGCTTCTCTATATTCCCGGGAGCCCAGAGGACCCACCTAGGGTGGAATATGAGGGTCAGGGGTCGGGGACAAGAGTGCTTTCGGCATCCCCCTTCTGGAAAGTGTGCCATTTCTCTGCTGGGTGGGATGATAATAATAATAATAATAATGATGTTGGTATTTGTTAAGCGCTTACTATGTGCCAACAGATGGATCCATCTCCTCTCAGGGGGAGCCACGCTGCTTCTCTATATTCCCGGGAACCCAGAGGACCCACCTAGGTGGAATATGAGGGTCGGGGTGGTCAGGGGTCGGGGACAAAAGTGCTTTCTGCATCCCCCTTCTGGAAAGTGTGCCATTTCTCTGCTGGGTGGGATGACAATAATAATAATAATAATAATAATGTTGGTATTTGTTAAACGCTTACTACGTGCCAGCAGATGGATCCATCTCCTCTCAGGGTGGTCACAGTATTTATCTATTCAGTCGTATTTATTAAGCGCTTACTGTGTGCAGAGCACTGTGCTAAGCACTTGGGAAAGTAAAATATGACAATAAATGTATTAGAGGATGATATTAGAAGAGAGAAGCGTGTGAGCTGGGGGATAGCATGAGAGGAGAGAGAAAGCTAGTGGAATGAGCACGGGCCTATAAAGAGCACTTTACTGCTGAGCTCAAATAGGGCAGGCTGGGGAGAGCGAAGGGACCAGAGTGCTCATCTTGGTAGAGCCAGTGAAGTCTAAAAACAATCCAAAGTCTTGGGTGGGGAGTCCTTCAAGAGGCAGACTAAAATTGGCCTGAAAGGGAAGAGAGGAAGGGCCCAGACCAGGGAATTCATCCCATCAGTCAATTGATCAATGATTTTATTGGGTACTTAATAATAATAATAATAATAATGATGGCACTTCTTAAGCGCTTACTATGTGCAGATCACTGTTCTAAGTGCTGGGGAGGATACAAGGTGATCAGGTTGTCCCATGGGGGGCTCACAGTCTTAATCCCCATTTTACAGATGAGGTAACTGAGGCCCAGAGAAGTTAAATGACTTGCCCAAGGTCACACAGCTGACAATTGGCGGAGCCAGGATTTGAACCCATGACCTCTGACTCCCAAGCCCGTGCTCTTTCCATTGAGCCACGCTGCTTCTCTACTTACTGGGTGCAAAGCACTGTGCTAAGAACGTGGGGGAGTGCAACACAACAGAGTTGGTAGACGTGATCCCTGTCAGTCATTCTTACTGACATACTTACCGTATGCAGAGCACTGTACTAAGTGTTTGGGAGAGTACACTATAACAATATGACAGACACATTCCCTGCCCACAAGGAGCTTACAGTCTAGAGGGTCTGTCAGTGACTCAGTTCTCCTGGAGGTTTACTTGCTGGAGAATTATTTGACCTCACTCTGGGGTCTGCCAGAGAGAGTCAGGGCAGCACAAAAGCGCTTAGTACGGTGCTCTGCACACAGTAAGTGCTCAATAAATATGATTGAATGAATGAATGAAAAGGAAGTGGAATAAGAGGAAAGGAGGGCTTAGTTAGGGAAGGCCTCTTTGAGGAGTTGCACTTTCCATAAGGCTTTGAAAGGGGGGAATATCGTTGACCTGGGTCCTTGTGCCTGGAATTAGAGTCTCTCTCATGCCCTCCTTACTTCCACGCGACACCCTGGCTCTGGTCTAGCAGTCTGGTATCTCCTCATCAGCAGAGACAGAAATTACAGTGGATCCAGGACCCCAGATCAGCCCACCAGGTTATGCCTGGCCCAGCTTCTGGAGAACGAGGTGGTGAACCCCATGGAGTACGAGTTCAGCTTCCAGCTAGAGATCAGGGGACCGTGCCTTCTTGCAGGTGAGAGACCAAACTTGTCCTAAACTGGCAATTTTTACCGGGGACCGCTAAAGAAGAAAGGTTCCGTCGAGAACGACAGATGAGCCTCAGTCAGCAGGACCGAGAACCAGGGCCAAGGATTCGAGAACCAGGGTCAAGGATTCGATGCTACCGATGGTGACTTGTGCGGTGCCACTCTCACTCTGTGGTTCCTGACAATCACGTTCTCACTGGGGCATGGTGTATAATAATAATCAATCAATTGTATATATTGAGCGCTTACTGTGTGCAGAGCACTGTACTAAGCACTTGGGAAGTACAAGTTGGCAACATATAGAGACGGTCCCTACCCAACAGTGGGCTCACAGTCTATTACTCTATTTATTTATTTATTTATTTATTTATTTTACTTGTACATATCTATTCTATTTATTTTATTTTGTTAGTATGTTTGGTTTTGTTCTCTGTCTCCCCCTTTTAGACTGTGAGCCCACTGTTGGGTAGGGACTGTCTCTACATGTTGCCAACTTGTACTTCCCAAGCACCTAGTACAGTGCTCTGCGCACAGTAAGTGCTCAATAAATACGATTGATTGATTGATTAGATTATAATAATAATAATGGTGATATTTAAGCGCTTACTGCATGGCAAGCATTGTTCTAAGCGCTGGAGAAGATACAGGCTAATCAGGTTGTCCCACGTGGGGCCCACAGTCTTAATCCCCATTTTACAGACGAGGTAACCGAGGCCCAAGAAAGTTAAGTGACTTGCTCAGGGTCACACAGCAGACGAGTGGCAGAGCTGGGATTTGAACCCATGTCCTCCGACTTCCAAGCCCGGGCTCTTCCCACTAGGCCACACTGAGGGAGTAGGAGAGCAGGGGTGCAGCACATGGAGAAGGGCATGCAAACATTTTTGTTTTTACACGCAGGTCCCCGATACAGCTGAAATGACCACAGCACGGTGCCCAAAACGGTAGTGCCACGACCCGGCAGATGGTTATCTTGGTGGCAGTCTCGGTTTGAGATTGAGGATTGGGGATTGAGACTGTGAGCCCCATAATAATAATGATGGCATTTATTAAGAGCTCACTATATGCAAAACACTGTTCTAAGCGCTGGGAAGGTTACAAGATGATCAAGTTGTCCCACGGGAGGCTCACAGTCTTCATCGCCATTTTACAGATGAGGTCACTGAGGCCCAGAAAAGTTAAGTGACTTGCCCAAAGTTGCACAGATGACAATTGGTGGAGCCGGGATTTGAACCCTTGGGCTCTGGCTCCAATGCCTGTGCTTTTTCCACTGAGCCACATTGGGACAGGGACTGTGCCCAACCCAATTTGTTTTTATCCACCCCAGCGCTTAGTCCAGAGCTTGGCACATAAGTGCCTAACAAATATTATTATTATTATTATTATTATTATTATTATTATTATTATTATGATGTTGATGATGGGGCAGGCACTGGATTAAGCGTTGGGTAGATACAGCTAATCCAGTTGGACCCATTCCATGTCCCACATCGGGCTCACTATCTTAACCCCCATTTTACATATGAGATAATCAAAGTCCAGGGATGTTCAGTGACTCGCCTAAGGTCACACAGCAGACAAGCTGGGGAAGCAGCGTGGCTCAGTGGAAAGAACCCGGGCTTTGGAGTCAGAGGTCATGGGTTCAAATCCCGGCTCCACCACTTGTCAGCTGGGTGACTTTGGGCAAGTCACTTCACTTCTCTGGGCCTCAGTTCCCTCATCTGCAAAATGGGGATGAAGACTGTGAGCCCCATGTGGGACAACCTGATTACCTTGTATCTACTGTAGCGCTTAGAACAGTGCTTTGCACATAGTAAGCGCTTAACAAATACCAACAACAACAACAAAAAAAAAGTGGCAGAGGTGGGATTAGAACCCAGGTCCTTCTGACCCCCAGGCACGTGTCCTATCCACTAGGTGATCACCATCATCTGAGTTTCCTTTCCCTGCGCTCTTATGTTGAGACGTGACCCCATGCTTCTCATTTCTGGTCTTCCTGTCTCCTTCAGGGGTGGAGAGCCCCACTCATGAGATCCGAGCTGATGCTGACCCTTCCGCCCATTCAGCCAAGAGCATCATGATCACCCTGGCCAACAGACACACTTTTGATCGTCCCGTGGAGATTCTCATCCATCCCAGTGGTAAGCCAGCTTCTCCATCTCCTCATAATTTTTTAAGTGCTTACTATATGTAAGCACTGCACTATGCTCTGGGGTAGGTACAACCTGGGGCTCACGCACTAAGTAGGAGGGAGAACAGGTATTGAATCCCCATTTTGCAGATGAGGGAACTGAGGCACAGAAGGCCTAAGGCCACACAGCAGATAAGCTGTGGGGCCGGGATTAGAACCCAGGTTAATCAATCAATCAATGGTATTTGTCGAGTGCTCACTGGGCAGAGCACTGTACTAAGTGTTTAGGAGAGTACAACATAGGTACTCTATGTTTGCGGTTTGCAGGCTCCTTCTCCGCCTTCATTCATTCATTCATTCAATCGTATTTATTGAGCGCTTACTGTGTGCAGAGCACTGTACTAAGCGCCTGGGAAGTACAAGTTGGCAACATATAGAGACAGTCCCTACCCAACAACGGGCTCACAGTCTAGAAGGGGGAGACAGACAACAAAACAAAACATGTGTACATGCGTCAAGTCGTCAGAACAAATAGAATTAAAGCTAAATGAGCATCATTAACAAAATAGAACAGTAAATATGTACAAGTAAAATAAATAGAGTAATAAATCTGTACAAAACAGTGCTTTGCACATAGTAAGCGCTTAACAAATACCATCATTATTATATATACAGGTGCTGTGGGAAGGGGAAGGAGCGGGGATGGGGAGGAGGAGAGGATAAACAGGGCTCAGTCTGGGAAGGCCTCTACCCATGGGAGCTCTTCAAGGCTCAGTTCTGGGTCCCCTTCTATTTTCCATTTACACCCACTCCCGTGGAGAACTCATTCGCTCGCTCATCCATTCACTCAATCATTTTTATAGAGCTTACTGCGCGCAAAGCACTGTACTAAGCACTTGGGAGAGTACAATATAACAACAGACACATTCCTGCCCACAGTGAGCTCACATTCTAGAGGCGAGGAGAGAGACATTAATATAAATAAATAGATAAAGAAATTATAGATATATACATCTGTGCAGTGGGGATGGGAGGGAGGATAAATGAAGGAGCAATAAAAGCCAGGTAGAAGGGAGTGGGAGGAGAGGAGAGGAGGGCTTAGTCAGGGAAGGCTTCTTGGAGGAAATGTGACTTCTATAAAGTTTTGAAGTGGGGGAGAGGAATTATCTGTCGCTCCCATGGCTTCAAATATCACCTCTTTGTGAGTAATTTCTAAATCTACATCTCCTTCCCTGATCCCTCTCCGGCTGTGCAGTCTCACATTTCCTCCTGCTTTCAAGACTTGGATCTGACACCTCAAGCATAACAGGTCCAAAACAGAGGTGCTTATCTTCCCACCCAAACCCTGTTCTCCCTCTGATTTTCCCATCACTGTAGACAGCACCACCATCCTTCTTGTCTCACAAGCCCATAACCATGGTGTTATAATAATAATAATGGTATTTATTAAGCGCTTACTATGTGCAAAGCTCTGTTTCAAGTGCTGGGGAGGTTACAAGGTGATCAGGTTGTCCCACGGGGAGCTCACGGTCTTAATCCCCGTTTTACAGATGAGGTAACTGAGGCACAGAGAAGTTAAGTGACTTGCCCAAAGTCACACAGCTGACAATTGGCAGAGTTGGGATTTCAACCCATGACCTCTGACTCCAAAGCCTGTGCTCTTTCCACTGAGCCACGCTTCTTCTCCTTGACTTATCTCTCTCATTCAAGCCACATATTCAATCTATCACTAAATCCTGCCAGTTCGACTTTCACATCCCTAAAATCCACCCTTTCCTCTCCATCCAAACTGCTACCATATTACTCCAAGCACTTAGCCTATCCTGCCTTGATTACTGTATCAGCCTCCTTGCTGACCTCCCTGCCACCTAGATCTGCCCACTCCAATCACTCTGCTGCCCAGATAATTTTTCTACAAAACCGTTCATTCCGTGTTTCCCCATTCGAGAACCTCCAGTAGTTGCCCATCTACCTCTGCAACAAACAGAAACTCCTTACTATTGGCTTTAAATTATTCAGTCACCTTGCCTCCTCCTATCTTACCTCTTTGATTTCTTATTACAACCCAGCCCGTACACTTCACTCCTCTAATATCTGGCTCACTGTACCTCAATCTCATCTCTCTCACCACTGACCCTTCACCCATGTCCTGCCTCTGGCCTGAAACTCCCTCCCTCTTTTTTAAAATTATTTTTTATTTTATTTTATTTTTAATGGCATTTATTAAGCGCTTACTATGTGCAAAGCACTGTTCTAAGTGCAGGGGAGGTTACAAGGTGATCGGGTTGTCCCACGGGGGGCTCACAGTCTTCATCCCCATTTTACAGACGAGGGAACTGAGACACAGAGAAGTTAAGTGACTTGCCCAAAGTCATACAGCTGACAACTGGCGGAGCCAGGGTTTGAACTCATGACCTCTGACTCCAAAGCCCGGGCTCTTTCCACTGAGCCACGTTGCTTCTCTCTTCATAACCGACAGACAATCACTCTCCCCACTTTCAGAGCCTTATTAAAAGCACATCTCCTTCCAAGAGGCCTTCCCCAAGTCCTCATTTCCTCTTTACCCACTCCCTTCTGCATCACCCTGATTGGTACCCTTTATTCATTCATTCATTCATTCAATCGTATTTATTGAGTGCTTACTGTGTGCAGAGCACAGTACTAAGCGCTTGGGAAGTCCAAGTTGGCAACATCTAGGGACAGTCCCTACCCAACAGCGGGCTCACAGTCTAGAAGGGGGAGACAGGCAACAAAACAAAACATATTAACAAAATAAAATAAATAGAATAAATATGTACAAGTAAAATAAATAGAGTAATAAATATGTACAAACATATATACTACATATATACAGGTGCTGTGGGGAGGGGAAGGAGGTAAGGCGGGGGGATGGGGAGGGGGATTTGAACCCATTCCCCTCTCACTCAGACCTACAGCACTTAATAACATTTATATAAATGTGGGTCTCCCCCTCTAGACTGGGAGATCACTGCGGGCAGGAAATGTGTCTACCAACTCTGTTGTACTCTCCCAAGCATTCAGTACTGTGCTCTGCACTTAGGAAGCACTCAGTAAATACCATTAGTTGATTGACTGAATGATCAATGCATGCTCTTCAACTCTTTTAAACTTCAGTCTGGGGGAAGCTGCTTTAGTTGTCAGGGAAGGGCATTTTTCCCTAGATTGTAAACTCCATGAGTTCAGGGATCATGTTGTCTAATAATAATAATAACAATAATAATAATAATGGCATTTGTTAAGCGCTTGCTATGTGTGAAGCACTGTTCTAAGCACTGAGGGGGATGCAAAGTGATCAGGTTGTCCCATGTGGGGCTCACAGTCTTAATCCCCATTTTACAGATGAGTAACTGAGGCACAGAGAAGTTAAGTGACTTGCCCACAGTCACATAGCTGACAAGTGGAAGAGCCGGGATTAGAACCCATGACCCCTGACTCCCAAGCCCGGGCTCTTTCCAATGAGCCACTAATAATGATAATGATCATATTTGTTAAGTGCTTACGATGTGCCAAACACTGTTCTAAGCCCTGGCACTGTTCTAATCTCTGAGTGTATGCCCAAGCACTTAGTACAGTGCTCTGCACAATAAATACTATTGATTGATATTCTGATATATTGTACTCTCCCAGTGTGGCTTAGTGGAAAGAACACGGGCTTGGGAGTCAGAGGTCATAGGTTCCAGTCCCGGCTCCACCACTTTTCAGCTGTGTGACTTTGGGCAAATCACTTAACTTCTCTGTGCCTCAGTTCCCTCATCTGTAAAATGGGGATTAAGACTGTAAGCCCCACGTGGGACAACCTGGTAACCTTATACCTATCCAAGTGCTTAGAACGGTGTTTGGCACGTAGTAAGTGCTCAACAAATACCATCATTATTATTATGCACGCAGTAAGCACTCAATAAATACCATTGATTGATGTCTCTAAGGGACAGTCCTTTACACCCCAACTTTTAGGTAAATTCCAATAACACCACTGTTTTCACTGCTCCTTTCTCACTGTACCTTTGCCCCTAGATTCACCCCTGACCTCTCATCCACTACCCCAGCCCAAAATGTAGCGTGGCTCAGTGGAAAGAGCACGGGCTTTGGAGTCAGAGATTGCGGGTTCGAATCCCAGCTCTGCCACTTATCAGCTGTGTGACTTTGGGCAAATCACTTCACTTCTCTGGGCCTCGGTTCCCTCATCTGTACAATGGGGATTAAGACTGTGATCCTCCTGTGGAACAACCTGATCACCTTGTAACCTCCCCAGAGCTTAGAACAGTGCTTTGCACATAGTAAGCGCTTAACAAATACCACCACCACCATGTAATAATAATAATAATAATGAAAAACATAGTTTTGCCAAATACTGAACTACGCACTGAGGTGTATGCAAGATAGAAGGGACACAGTCCTTTTTCCACATGGGGCTCCTAGGCTAAGAGGGAATGGAAAACAGACATTTCATACTTATTTACAGATGAGGACACTGTGGCCTAGAGAAGTGAAGTGGCTTGCTCAAGTTCACACAGCAGGCAAGCCGGGGATCTGGGATTAGATTTCCAGGCCCGAGCTCCTTCCACTAGGTCACACAGTTTCCCAAGCCCTTCCAGTGGCCATTTTGTGTCCCTCCCACGTTGCGTGGGCACCCACTGCATGCCCACTCCCTCCCTTTCCTATCCTTTCAACCTGCGCCTCGCTGCCGGCGGGCTGGACTTGCAGGGCTAGGTGTGAAATTTTCAGCCTGACCCAAGCCAGGTTCTGGAGCAGACCCGGGAAGTTCTGATAGCATTTGGACAACTAGGCCAGTTAGAAAGCTAAATGACCCCGAACCTTTCCAAAACAATAATAATAATTGTGGTATTTGTTAAGCTATGTGCCAGGCACTGTATTTATTCATTCATTCAATCATATTTATTGAGCACCTACTATGTGCAGAGCACTGTACTAAGCTCTTGGAAAGTAAGCTCTGCGGTCGATACAGCAAATCGGGTTGGACACGGTCCCCGTCCCAGGTGGGGCTCACAGTCTTAATCCCTATTTTCTAGATGAGGTAACTGAGGCCCGAAAAAGGGAAGCGACTAAACCAGAGTCAGGCACCAGACAGGTGGCAGAGCCGGGAATCGAGATTCCCAGGCCCCCGCTCTATCCACTACGCAAACCTTCCCCGGCGTCACGACTCCCACACCTCCAGGTTGACGTTCTGACCGTTTGATCTCTGACCTTTTAGAACCCCACATGCCACACGTCTTGATGGAACAGGGGGATATGACCCCGGCAGAGTTTGAGCAGCACTTGAAGGGGAGAAGCGATTTCATTAAAGGGACCAAGAAAGATGCCAGCGCGGAGAGAAAGGTGAGACGGGGACTGCTGCTTTGTGTTCATCTGAGGCGACCGACAGGGCAGTCAGTCAGTCAATGGTATTAATTGAGCGCTTACTGGGAGCAGAGTACTGTACTAAGCGCTTGGGAGAGTACACTATAACAATAAACAGATGCATTCCCTGCCCACAGTGAGTTTACAGCTTAGAGTTTAAGGCAGGCCAGGTTTTCAGGAAAAAAAGCGAAGGTGACAGGAGTATGACACAGTGGCACTGAGGAGTCAAGACTGAGGACAACGGAAGCAGTGTGAAGCAGCGTGGATCCGTGGAAAGAGCATGGGCTTTGGAGTCAGAGGTCATGGGTTCAAATCCCGGCCCTGCCATTGTCAGCTGTGTGACTTTGGGCAAGTCACTTGACTTCTCTGTGCCTCAGTTACCTCACCTGTAAAATGGGGATGAAGACTGTGAGCCCCCCGTGGGACAACTTGATCACCTTGTAATCTCCCCAGCGTTTAGAGGAGTGCTTTTTACACAGTAAGCACTTAATAAATGCCATTATTATTATTATTATTAATGGAAGAGAAGCCCGCGGCCTAGATGGGGTTCTAACCCCACCTCTGTCACTAACTGCTGACCCTCTCTGTTGTTCACCCTAGGTGGACGGGAAGACTCTTAGCCAGGTTGAAGACCACTGGGCAGTGGGCACCTTCCCAGCTCCCCCCGTGTCCATTCTTCTGGTAGGCAGGGGAGGAGAAAGTGGGGCACTGAAGCAGAGAGCAGCAGGTAGACAGGAAGGGAGGTGGTGTCCTTCTCAACTGGTGGTGCTTGTGGATCTCCCAGATCTACCCTCACTTCCCGAGCCTAGGGGTGTCCATTTAGTGATGGGGATAATCGTTCCCTTCTTTAGTCTCCCTCTCCCAGATGCTGACAAGTGCATGGGCTGGTGGAGAGAGCACGGCGCCTGGGAGTTAATCCCAGCTTCACATTTGTCTACTGTGTGACCTTGGACAAGTCACTTCACCTCTCTGGGCCTCAGTTACCTTATCCACAGGATGGGTTTTAAGACTGTGAGCCCCATGTGGGACAGAAACTGAGTCCAACCTGATTAGCATGTGTCTCCCCCAGTCAATCAATCATATTTATTGAGCGCTTACTGTGTGCAGAGCACTGTACTAAGCGCTTGGGAAGTACAAGTTGGCAACATGTAGAGACAGTCCCTACCCAACAGTGGGCTCACAGTCTAAAAGGGGGAGACAGAGAACAAAACCAAACATACTAACAAAATAAAATAAATAGAATAAATATCTACAAGTAAAATAAATAAATAAATAGAGTAATAAATATGTACAAACATATATACATATATACAGGTGCTGTGGGGAAGGGAAGGAGGTAAGGTGGGGGGGAAGGAGAGGGGGACGAGGGGGAGAGGAAGGAAGGGGCTCAGTGTGGGAAGGCCTCCTGGAGGAGGTGAGCTCTCAGTAGGGCCTTGAAGGGAGGAAGAGAGCTAGCTTGGTGGATGGGCAGAGGGAGGGCATTCCAGGCCCGGGTGATGATGTGGGCCGGGGGTCGACGGCGGGACAGGTGAGAACAGTGATTAGAACAGTGCTTGACACCTAGCTCTTAACAAATACCATTATTATTATTGTTATTATCATTTTGCAATATATTATTAATTATTATATAATTATGCAATCAATTATTATATATTATTAAGTATTAACATTATTATTAATAATAATGGTATTTGTTAAGCGCTTACTATGTGCAAAGCACTGTTCTAAGCGCTGAGGTAGATACAAGATGATCAGGTTGTCCCACGTAAGAATGATGACGATAGCACCTTAAAGAAGCATGACCATGCACGTTCTCCTGGTCTGGGTTGGTGAGAGGGAGAAAAAAGATGCAGTATCCGACTCAAAGCCGAACACAGTAAACCTTGCCACTTGACACCCTGAACCACTTTAGTTCTTCCATCGGCAATGTGCCCCAGGGGGTTTAGGGTGGGGGCTGGTTTTCCGAAAGATCCTTCACCCTGAGGATTTATAGGAAGCAGGTCACCCTAGATCTTCAAGGGAGTCTTATTAAAATCCCATCTCCCCTATGAAGGCTTCCCTGATAAGCCCTCATTTCCTTTTCTCCCTCTCCCTTCTGCATCACCCTTACACTTGAATTTGTATCCTTTATTCACCCCACCCTCAGCCCCTCAGCACACATATACACGACTTATACTTCCCAAGCGCTTAGTACAGTGCTCTGCACACAGTAAGCGCTCAATAAATACAATTGAATATACATATCTGTCATTTATTTTAATGTCTGGCTCTCCCTCTAGGCTGCAAGCCCCTCCATTACATTGTACTTTCCCAAGTGCTTAGTATGGTGCTCAGCACTCAGGAAGTGCTCAATAAATTCATTCATTCATTCAATCGTATTTATTGAGCGCTTACTGTGTGCAGAGCACTGTATTAAGCACTTGGGAAGTACAAGTTGGCAACATATAGAGATGGTCCCTACCCAACAACGGACTCACAGTCCAGAAAGGGGAGACAGTCTCTGATGGAGGTTGGCTTGCTGTCCCATGGAAAAAGGACAGTTTGGTCTGGGCTCTCCCAGGAGATTCTCAGAGCCACAGAACAGTGGTCCAAATCCCCACCAGGACCTAAAATCGACCTAGAACTGTCCCTGTCATCCTTGACCCTCCGGGCTCCCTCCTGGTGATTAGAGCCCCCGAGGATGGGGTGATTCCCCCTCTGAACCAGATGTTTTGGGCAGTTCAGACCTTCCTTGGGTCTTCAGGGAGCTAAACAGCAGCTCAACACCAACTCTCTTTTTAAAAATGGTATTTGTTAGGCACTTACTATGTGCCAGAGACTGTACTGAGCGCTGCAGTAAATAAGAGCTAATCAAATTGGAAACAGTTCCTGTTCCCACATAGGGCTCACAGTCTTCACCCCCATATTACAGATGAGGTAACTGAGGCCCAGAAGTGAAGTGATTTGCCAAAGTCATTCAGCAGACAAGCAACAGAGCCATTCATTCATTCCATTCATTCAATCCTATTTGTTCAGTGCTTACTTTGTGCAGAATGCTGTATTAAAGCGCTTGGGAAAGTACATTATAACAATAGACAGACTCATTTCCTGCCAACAGTGAGTTTACAGTTTAGAGGGGGAGAAATCAATCAATCAATCAATCAATCGTATTTATTGAGCGCTTACTGTGTGCAGAGCACTGTACTAAGCACTTGGGAAGTACAAGTTGGCAACATATAGAGACAGTCCCTACCCAACAGTGGGCTCACAGTCTAAAAGGGGGAGACGGAGAACAAAACCAAACATACTAACAAAATAAAATAAACTAGATATGTACAAGTAAAATAAATAAATAAATAGAGTAATAAATATGTACAAACATATATACATATATACAGGTGCTGTGGGGAAGGGAAGGAGGTAAGATGGGGGGATGGAGAGAGGGACGAGGGGGAGAGGAAGGAAGGGGCTCAGTCTGGGAGAAAGACATTCATATACATAAATATATTACAGATACATCAGTGTTGTGGGGCTGGGCCGGAGGGATGAATAAAGGGAGCAAGTCAGGGTGACGCAGAAGGGAGTGGGAGAAGAGGAAAGGAGGGCTTAGTCAGGGAAGGCCTCTTGGAGGAGGTGTACCTTCAATAAGGCTTTGAAGCGGGGGAGAGGAATTGTTGGATTTGAGAAGGGAGAGTGTTCCAGGCCAGAGGCAGGACGTGGCTGAGGGAACAGCATTGAGATAGATTCTGGGGAAGCAGCATGGCTCAGTGGAAAGAACACGGACTTTGGAGTCAGAGGTCAGGGGTTCAAATCCCGCTCCGCCAATTGTCGGCTGTGTGACTTTGGGCAAGTCACTTAACTTCTCTGTGCCTCAGTGACCTCATCTGTAAAATGGGGATTAAGACTGTGAGCCCCCCATGGGACAACCTGATCACCTTGTAACCTCCCCAGCACTTAAGAACAGTGCTTTGCACATAGTAAGCGCTTCATAAATGCCATCATTATTATAGATGAGGTTGAGGCCCAGTGAGAAGGTTAGCGTTAGAGGAGTGAACTGTGTGGGCCGGGTTGGAGTAGGAGAGTAGTGAGGTGAGCCAGGATGGGAACCTTTTTACTTCCAGGCCCACATTTTATCCACTAGGCCACACAGCTTACCTCTGCCTCCACTTCCCTGTGATTCAACCGGCCAAAGGAGCATTAGGCTACGTGGCAGTGAGCTGGAGGAGCCGAAGGGGCAATTCATGTTTCCATTTGAATCAATCGTATTTATTGAGCACTTACTGTGTGCAGAGCACTGTACTAAGCGCTTGAAGGCAGACGGACCCGCATCATGACACCTAGTTGGTTCCCCAAGGATGACTCCCTGGACTGCCGGGAAACATCGCCGGTGTGGATCTCCAGCCCAAGGAACCTGACACTCCACACATCATTGCTTAAATTAATTAGCTCGGGAACTTCAGCAGCAAATGAGAATTAATTTGTCGTCTTTGGTTGGTTATGCAAATGCTCTGAATTCTCATTAGCTTGAAGGCTGCCAGACTCTAAGGCTGGACTGAAGAAGCCACCGACAGCTGCTGGATGGGGCGTTTATTGTAATCGGATTAGGCTGGGCAGAGCGATGTCGGCAAGCATTAAGTGTTGTCTCCTCCCCGGCTCAGTTCAGCTAGGGCCTCTGAACCCTTTTCCTTGCTTGTCTTATACTGTCGAGTCATCTCTGACCCAAAGCGACACCATGGACACATCTCTCTCAGAACACCCCACCTCCATCTGCAATTGTTCTGGTAGCGTATCCATAGACTTTTCTTGTTAAAAATATGGAAGTGGTTTACCATTGCTTCTTTCTGCACGGTAAACTTGAATCGCTGCCCTTGACTCTCTCCTCTGCTGCTGCTGCCCAGCCCAGGGGAGTTTTGACTTGTAGCAGATTGCCTTCCCCTCTCTAGCCCCTACCCAAGCTAGGGATGGAATGGGTATATAATAATGATGGCATTTATTAAGCGCTTCCTATGTGCAAACCACTGTTCTAAGCGCCGGGGAGGTTACAAGGTGATCAGGTTGTCCCACATGGGGCTCACAGTCTTCATCCCCATTTTACAGATGAGGGAACTGAGGCCCAGAGAAGTGAAGTGACTTGCCCAAAGTCACACAGCTGACAAGTGGCGGAGCTGGGATTTGAACCCATGACCTCTGACTCCGAAGCCCGAGCTCTTTCCACTGAGCCATGCTGCTTCTCCTGCCTCTGCTTGACTCTCCCTCCCATAGTCAAGACTGATAGAGTACTGGAAACTCTCCAGGTGTGACCTTGAGAGGGGGCTTTTCCTTTCGCAACCCTTTTTGTGTGTGTGTGGTATTTGATATGCGCTTACTACATGCCAGGCTGTGTACTGAGTGTTAGGGTAGATGCAAGCTAATCAAGCTGGACTGTGTCCCACATGAGGGTCACAGTCTTAATCCCGTTTTACAGATGAGGTAACTGAGGCTCAGAGAAGTGAAGTGACTTACACACAGCAGATAAGTGGCGGGGCAGGGATTAGAACCCAGTTCCTTCTGACTCCCAAGCTGGTGCTGTTTCCCGTAGGCCTCGCTGCTTTTTGTGGGTTACTTGAAGCCCGGAATACCATCTTCTCTGCTGCTGCCCACTTGATGAATCGGATGTTGTGATTCCCGGGAGTTATTTTGCCAGAGAGAAAGTGGGGAGGGAGTAGTTTTTAGGTACAGCTGGAAGGCCTAGTCATGGGAAGTTAAGAAAGGGTTGATTTCCATGCTGGGAGCTTAGAGAAGCAGCACGGTTCAGTGGAAAGAGCACGGGCTTTGGAGTCAGAGGTCATGGGTTCGAATCCCACCTCCACCACAAGTCTGCTGTGTGACCTTGGGCAAGTCACTTAACTTCTCTGAGCCTCAGTTACCTCATCTGTAAAAATGGGGATTATGACTGTGAGCCCCATGTGGGACAACTTGATCACATTGTATCCCCCCCAGCACTTAGAACAGTGCTTTGCACATAGTAAGCGCTTAACAAATGCCAACATTATTATTATTATTATTATTTGACTGGGCCACTGCAAACCCATGTTTTTTGGGTCCTAGAGGAATCCTTTTCAGCCCACCTGGATTCCTTCAGTCACAAAGCCCAGGAAGGAACTAGGAAACAGACAACCCAGAAGCCTTTCACCATTTCCTCACTCTAGTGGTGGGGAGAAAAGAGTCCATTTTTACCAGTCCCGATGGGATCAGTTTGGTAACAGACTGGCTGAGTCTCAGAGGTTCACACTGGCAGGCAGCGGGCTTCAGGGTTCAGACTGGACCAGCTCACTCTGGGCGTAAGTAATCCTGACAGAGACCCAAATGGAACTAAAAATGATGGTGTTTGTTAAATGCTTACTATGTGCTAGGTGTTGTACTAAGCACTGGGGTGGATACAAACTCCTAGAATGAGTCATCTACACGTGCTGCCTTGAATTCCTCAATGCCAACTCTTTCCTTGACCCCCTCCAATCTGGCTTCTGTCCCTTACACTCCACGGAAACTGCCCTCTCAGAGGTCACCAAAGACCTCCTTCTTGCCAAATCCAATGACTCCTACTCCATCCTAATCCTCCTCGACCTCTCAGCTGCCTTCAACACTCTAGATCACCCCCTTCTCCTCAACACGCTATCCAACCTTGGCTTCACGGACTCTCTCCTCTCCTGGTTCTCCTCTTATCTCTCCGGCCATTCATTCTCAGTCTCTTTGCGGGCTCCTCCTCCCCTCCCATTCCCTTACTGTAGGGGTTCCTCAAGGGTCAGTTCTCGGTCCCCTTCTGTTCTTGATCTACACTCACTCCCTTGGTGAACGCATTCATTCCCACAGCTTCAGCTATCATGTCTAGGCTGATGACACCCAAATCCACATCTCCGCCCCTGCTCTCTCTCCCTCCCTCCAGGCTCATATCTCCTCCTGCCTTCAGGACATCTCCACCTGGATGTCTGCCCGCCATCTAAAACTCAATATGTCCAAGACTGAACTCCTTATCTTCCCTCTCAAACCCTGTCCTCTCCCTGACTTTCCCGTCACTGTGGATGGCATTAACATCCTTCCCGTCTCATAAACCCACAACCTTGGTGTCATCCTCGACTCCGCTCTCTCATTCACCCAACACATCCAATCCATCACCAAAACCTGCCGGTCTTACCTCAACAACATCGCCAAGATCCGCCCTTTCCTCTCCATCCAAGCCTCTACCTTGCTGGTTCAATCTCATCCTATCCTGACTGGATTACTGCATCAGCCTCCTCTCTGATCTCCCATCCTCCTGTCTCTCCCCGCTTCAGTCTATACTTCACTCTGCTGCCTGGATTATCTTTCTACAGAAATGCTCTGGGCATGTCACTCCCCTCCTCAAAAATCTCCAGTGGTTGCCTGTCAACCTACGTATCAAACAAAAACTCTTCACTCTTGACTTCAAGGCTGTCCATCACCTCACCCCCTCCTACCTCATCTCCCTTCTTTCCTTCTCCAGCCCAGCCCGCACCCTCCGCTCCTCGCCGGCTCACCTCCTCACCGGGCCTCGTTCTCGCCTGTCCCGCTGTCGACCCCCTGCCCGCGTCCTCCCCCTGGCCTAGAATGCCCTCCCTCCGCGCATCCGCCAAGCTAGCTCTCTTCCTCCCTTCAAAGCCCTACTGAGATCTCACCTCCTCCAGGAGGCCTTCCCAGGCTGAGCCCCCCTTTTCCTCTCCTCCTCCCCATCCCCTCTGTCCTACCTCCTTCCCCTCCCCACAGCACTTGTATATATATTTGTACAGATTTATTACTCTATATATTTTACTTGTACATATTTACTATTCTATTTATTTTGTTAATGATGTGCATATAGCTTTAATTCTATTTATTCTGATGATTTTGACACCTCCATTAAAAAATAAAATCAAATAAAAGGGCAGGATCCTCCAAGTGCTGGATAATCACAAGGTGGTTTACTATGCAAAATGAGCCAGATCTTCAGCTAGTCTTCCATTTCCCCTATGGCCTAGCGGCGTGGCCTAGTGGATAGAGCCTGGGCCTGAGAGTCAGCTCTGGCTTCTAATCCCAGCTCTGCCACTTGTCTGCTGTGTGACCGTGGGCAAGTCACTTCACTTCTCTGGGCCTCACTTCCCTCATCTGTAAAATGGGGATGAAGACTGTGAGCCCCAGGCGGGGTGGAGAGCGGCAAGGAAGTAGCCGGAGGGGGCTCCTCCTGCTTGGACAGGTCGAGGAAAATGCCCTCTCCCTTTCATTTCAGACGGAAATCATCAGGAAGCGCCTCCACAAGGACGTGACCCATCACCCGGTGCTCATGCTGAACTTCTGCCCCGACCTGAGGACTGTCCAGCCGGACCTGAGGAAGACCCAGGGAGAGTTTCTGTTCCTCATAGACCGGAGTGGCAGCATGAGCGGTGTCAACATCAGTCGGGTTAAGGTAACGACCCTGTCTCTCCCCATTTCAATCCATACTTCACGCCGCTGCCCGGATTGTCTTTGTCCAGAAACGCTCTGGGCATGTTACTCCCCTCCTCAAAAATCTCCAGGGGCTACCAATCAACCTATGCATCAGGCAGAAACTCCTCACCCTGGGCTTCAAGGCTGTCCATCCCCTCGCCCCCTCCTACCTCACCTCCCTTCTCTCCTTCTCCAGCCCAGCCCGCACCCTCCACTCCTCTGCCGCTAATCTCCTCACCGTGCCTCGTTCTCACTTGTCCTGCCGTCGACTCCCGGCCCACGTCATCCCCCTGGCCTGGAATGCCCTCCCTCTGCCCATCCGCCAAGCTAGCTCTCTTCCTCCCTTCAAGGCCCTACTGAGAGCTCACCTCCTCCAGGAGGCCTTCCCAGACTGACCCCCTCCTTCCTCTCCCCCTCCTCCCTCTCTGCATCCCCCGCCTTACCTCCTTCCCTTCCCCACAGCACCTGTATATATGTATATATGTTTGTACAAATTTATTACTCTATTTATTTATTTACTTTACTTGTACATATTCTATTTATTTTATTTTGTTAATATGTTTTGTTTTGTTCTCTGTCTCCCCCTTCTAGACTGTGAGCCCACTGTTGGGTAGGGACTGTCTATCTGTTGCCAACTTGTACTTCCCAAGCGCTTAGTACAGTGCTCTGCACACAGTAGGTGCTCAACAAATATGATTGAATGAATGAATGAATGAATGAATGACCCACCCGGGGGCCTAGGGAAAGATTGTCCTCTAGACTGTAAGCTCATTGTGGGCAGGGAACGTGTCTGTCAACTCTGTTGTGTTGTATTCTCTTAGTGCTTAGCACAGTGCTCTGCAAACCATAAATGCTTGGTAAATATCATTGCGGGAGGGAGAGAGAACTGGGGAGGAGATATAGATTTGTGTGTCAACCGCATAGAGATGTTAGGTGAAGCCATGGGAGTGAATGAGTTCACCAAGGAAGTGAGTGTCGATGGAGACTAGAACATACTTGTACATATTTGCTATTCTATTTATTTTGTTAATAATGTGCATCAAGCTTTAATTCTATTTGTTCTGACGACTTGACACCTGTCCACATGTTTTGTTTTGTTGTCTGTCTCCCTCTTCTAGACTGTGAGCCTGTTTTTGGGTAGGGGCCATCTCTGTATGTTGCCGACTTGTACTTCTCAAGCGCTTAGTACAGTGCTCTGTACACAGTAAGTGCTCAATAAATACAATTGAATGAATGAATGAATGAATGAATGAATGGAGTTGGTGGTGAGTATTAGAGAAGCAGCATGGCTCAGTGGAAAGAGCACAGGCTTTGGAGTCAGAGGTCATGGGTTCAAATCCCGGCTCCACCAGTTGTCAGCTGTGTGACTTTGGGCAAGTCACTTAACTTCTCTGTGCCTCAGTTACCTCATCTGTAAAAAAGATGATTAAAACTGTGAGCCCCCCGTGGGACAACCTGATCACCTTGTAACCTCCCCAATGCTTAGAACAGTGCTTTGCACATAGGAAGCACTTAACAAATACCATTATTATTATTATATAGCCAGACAACCAATCAGTCTGGGAAGTAGCATGCTCTACTGGCAAGATGAGGGGCCTGGGAGTTAGAGGATCTGGGTTCTAATCCTTGCTTGGCCATTTGTCTGCTCTGTGACTTTGAGCAAGTCATTTCACTCTCTGGGCCTCAGGTACCTCATCTGTAAAACGGGGATTAAGATCGTGAGCCCCATGTGGGACATGGACTGTGTCCAACCTGATTATCTTCTATCTACTACCCCAGTGCTTAGTACAGCTCCTAGCACATAATGAATGCTTAACGAATACCATGAAAAAAAGTAAAGTGAAAATCAATCAGTGGTATTCATCGAGCACTTGGTGTCTGCAGAGCACTGTACTAAGTGCTTGGGAGATTACAACAGCCAGAAGAGAGCCCTGACATGGGAGCCAAGAAATCTGAACTGTCACCCCACCTTGGCTACGGACTTCACCTATTGCCTAGAACAAGCCACTTTTGCTCACTACGCCTCAATTTTTCCCATAATGTGAATAGAGAAGCAGTGTGGCTCAGTGGAAAGAGCCTGGGCTTTGGAGTCAGAGGTCATGGGTTCAAATCCCACTCCGCCAATGGTCAGCTGTGTGACTTTGGGCAAGTCACTTAACTTCCCTGGACCTCAGTTCCCTCATCTGTAAAATGGGGATGAAGACTGTGAGCCCCCCACGTGGGGCAACCTGATCACCTTGTAACCGCCCTAGCGCTTAGAACAATGCTTTGCTTATATAGTAAGCGCTTAATAAATGCCATCATTATTATTATTATATCTGACAGACCACCACCCAGCCCTTCTTCAAAGCCTTATTTAAATCACATCTCCTCCAAGAGGCCTTCCCCGACTAAGTCCTCACTTCCTCTTCTCCCACTCCCTTCTGCATCACCCTGATTTGCTCCCTTTATTCACCCCCCCCCACAACTAAAGCCCACAACACATGTTCATACCCATAATTTATTTATTTGTATAATATCTGTCTCCCCCTCTAGACTGTAAGCTCCTTGTGGGCAGAGAACATCATCAATCGTATTTTTGAGCGCTTACTGTGTGCTGAGCACTGTACTAAGCGCTTGGGAAGTACAAGTTGGCAACATATAGAGACAGTCCCTACCCAACAGTGGGCTCACAGTCTAACATCTCTACCAGCTCTGTTATAGTGTAATCCCCCAAGTGCTTAGTACAGTGCTCTGAGCATAGCAGGAATGTGGGCAGGTCTGTTGTTTTATTGTATTCTTCCAAATGCTTAGTACAGTGCTTTGCACAAGTAAGTGCTCGATAAATACGATTGAACGCATGAGTGAATAAATATCATTGATTGATTATCACTCATGGAGAGCTCAGGGAGCTGCATGGGGTTCTAAAGGGCTTCACTCCCACTATATCAACGAGATCTATTTCAAGTGACTGCTTTCTCTATCAGTGTCTCTGTAGCAGGAAAAGGGAGAAGTTAACTCTAATAATAATAATAATAATAATAATAATAATAATAATAATAATGATGGTATTTGTTAAGCACTTACTATGTTCCAGACACTGTTCTAAGGGCTGGGGTGGATAAGAGCAAATCAGAGTTGGACACAGTCCCTGTACCACATGGGGCTCACCGTCTCAATCCCCATTTTACCAAAGAGGAAACTGAGGTCCAGAGAAGTGAAGTGACTTGACCAAGGTCACACAGCAGACAAGTGGCGGAGCCAGAATTAGAACCCATGACCTTCTGATTCCCAGGCCTATGCTTTATCCACTACATTATACTCCTTCTTCCTAGGCCCCTCTGCCTTTTTTTTTTTAGCAAAGCCCGTCAGAAGACGATGTCCCTCAAGCCCCATTCAGCTCATGCTACTGAGCTAATAAGTTCCAGCTCATCTTGTTATGGGCAGGAAACGTGTCTTCTTATTCTGTTGTATCGTACTCTCCCAAGCACTTAGTGCAGTGCACAGCTCAGAGTAAGCACTCCGTAAATACCATTAATTGATCGATTGATTAATGCTCCTGGGGGCTGAGCCGGTGGTCTTTTCTCAGTCATTTCTACTTAGTTGTGGAATCGTTTCCCCTGTCTTTGATCTTTTGGAAAGAGCCACAGAGACTTTAGGGGCAGTAAACTTGCTGGGGTGGGCAGTCCTCACTCTCAACAGCAGACAAGGGGGCCTTCTGGAGCTTTCAAGTAGCATTCATTCATTCATTCATTCATTCATTCAATCGTATTTATTGAGCACTTACTGTGTGCAGAGCACTGTACTAAGCACTTGGGAAGTACAAGTTGTCAACATATAGAGACGGTCCCTACCCAACAGCAGGCTCACAGTCTAGAAGGGGGAGACAGACAACAAAACAAAACATATTAACAAAATAAAATAAATAGAATAGTAAATATGTACAAGTAAAATAAATAGAGTAATAAATATGTACAAACATATATACAGGTGCTGTGGGGAGGGGAAGGAGGTAGGGCGGGGGAATGGGGAGGGGGAGGAGGGGGAGAGGAAGGAGGGGACTCAGTCCCATATAGAGCTCACATTATGATCCCCATCTTATAGATGAGGTTACTAAGGCCTAGATGATTTATTTATTTTACTTGTACATATCTATTCTATTTATTTCATTTTGTTAATATGTTTGGTTTGGTTTTCTGTCTCCCCCTTCTAGACTGTGAGCCCACTGTTGGGTAGGGACTGTCTCTATATGTTGCCAACTTGTACTTCCCAAGGGATTAGTACAGTGCTCTGCACACAGTAAGTGCTCAATAAATACGATTGATTGATTGATAGAGAAAGGATGTGACTTGCTTCAAAAACCCAGAACTTGCCAGAAGTTGGTAATTCCACAAAGGCCTTTTCAAATTTAATCTTTAGTCAAATTGAGCAAATCTTTGATCTGACTTTTTGTGGAGCCCTGGAAACCGGGCTCCT